>NW_027362763.1:337223752-337621252 GCF_046119375.1 Phyllobates terribilis | reverse complement strand
ACTCAGCAGAAGGCTGCACGTAGCCATCTATACACGTATACTCAGCAGGAGGCCGCACGTATCCATCTATACGGTGCCATCTATACACAGCGGGAGGCTGCACGTAGCCATCTATACACAGCAGGAGGCCGCACGTAGCCATCTATACACAGCGGGAGGCCGCACGGCGCCATCTATACACAACGGGTGGCTGCACGGCGCCATCTATACACAGCAGGAGGCCGCACGGCGCCATCTATACACAGCGGGAGGCCGCACGGCGCCATCTATACACAGCGGGAGGCCGCACGGCTCCATCTATACACCGCGGGAGTCTCAGTGCTTTGCAAGAGCAGTCAATAAATTCTGCTTGACTAATTCTGAGCACCATAAAGTCTGGTTCGCTTCTATCCTGCTGTCTTCATTTTCAGCTTGCTGAATTCTAACTCATTTACTGTCATTTGAGACGATGCCTTTGCTGGTCTCTTTCACCTTGAATACCTGTAAGTGCTCCACTTAATGTCATATTTTTGATTTTGTTCTTCTTCATCTACTGGCATGTGCAATTGTATGAGCAAGTATTCATATGAATTTATGACCTACTTAAACCTTTGAGGACCTTAAATTTTATTCAATCAAATTTTTTTCCAGTTTAAAACTATGGGACATATATGTGCCTTGGTCCTCAAAGGGTTTTTAAAGGTGCTGCAAACATAAATACAAAAAAAGTAATTCAATTAGTGCTTTCTGTGTTCATTTAATTTTTATTTGAAGTCCATTTTTTTATATACCTTGAAATTAAGCCCTACCCCATGGAATGAAGTCCTACCTACACGACATCTGAGAGCTACATGGATCCCGATTGTGAGGTGCCTGTCCGTCACTACTATTCAGTTTTAGGGTCCACTCACTAAGCCATATATTCTCTCATGCAAGAGAATAGGGCCAATTATTCTAATGACACTCGGCTCAAACTCTGTCAGAGCTTCAACTGAGTGTGATCCGATTCTCTCGCAGCACAGATATGGAGAAGATGGAGAACTTACTTTCTCCATCTTCTCCATAGTCTCTGTGAGTGTTCATCAGACTGCACTTGGATGACATCCGAGTGCAGTCTAATGTTTTACGTGCACCCGTAGACTTGTATGGGTGCACATGGTCCGAATATCGAATGAGATTATTTTCTCATGCCAATAATCGCAGATCTGCACTGTCCCATAGTATAACATAGGGCCGAGTCCTATCCGATAAAACATCACATAGCATTCGGCCGTGTTATACGACAGTGTGAGCGAGCCCTTAGAGTCAAGGAATATTTACATGCAGATGATGATATTACTCTCCCAGTGTATATTTTTTTAGGCGAGTTCATAGTAAATGCTTTGCCTTTTTGACATGTGATCAACTAAAGAACAAGAAAGATTTAGGACCACCCCTATACAGAAACGGAAAATAGTTTGGAGGACTTGCATGTCCTTTTTTATTTATTATGAGAAAATCATAAAAGATCCCATTTTTTAACCATGCTGTGACTTTCTGCTGAGGGAGAAGGAGAGAGCTGCCCTATTCAGAGTCTGTAATAAGACCTGCTGACAAAAGTGTTGAAGATACAGTCTAATGTGAATTAACAATGAAAAAAAGTTAATTTCACAAATGGCTTGTATTTTTTTTAATACAAACTTTTTTGTCTTTACAGCTCCTTTAAAGGGAATCTGTCATCAGGTTTTTGCCACCTAATCTGAGAGCAGCATAATGTAGGGTTAGAGGCACTGATTCCAGTAATGTGTCACTTACTGGGCTGCTTAGTGTTGTTTTGATAAAATCATTGATTTGTCAGAAGGTAATTATCACTAGATGACTAGTAAGTTCTGTAGGACCCCACCCCCATCACTGATCAGTAGATTTCTGTGTACACTGAGCATGGGAAGAAAGCTGCCAATCAGTGGTGTGGGCGGGGCTATACAGAGCGCAGCATTCAGAGAGCTGCTAGATCTGCAGCAGATAAAACGGTGATTTTCTCAAAATGACAACAAGCAGCTGAAAAAGTGACACATCGCTGGAATCAGGGTATCTGCCCCAATATTGTGCTGCTCTCAGATGAGGCAGCACAATTAATATTGTGCCAAATTAATTTCCCATGAACTATCACATGATCTATCACAGGGGATCATGTGACATGTCACGTGATAAATCAGGAGTGGGGGGGGGCCGCGCCTTCTAAACTGCCCGGGGCCCTTGCTACTCTTAATCCACCCCTGTCTAAGACCATAAGAGACCCACTTTTCCCAACTGTGCAATAGCAGAGGGTGAGGATAAGAATAGTTTTAAAAAGTTACTATGTGACCACTTCTTGTTCTTCCTGCCCATCTTCCACCTGGTGACCAGATGTCTTTCAGATCTGAGTCATGGCACCAATAACATTTCATGGGGAGTTGTGTAAAACCAGGTACAGGTTTCAATTTACGATCTTAAAAGGGATTTCTCATGTTGTCTTCAGAAGCGTATCGCTCCACAGCCGCACCAACTTTCTGAATACTGGGGACAGTGCGCTCCTGATGATTGACAGCTCTGACTGTCACCATGTCTGCATCGTTCACCCGATCTGCGCTTTCTCAGATGCTGCTAGCAGAGACAGCTTTATCTCTGCGGCATTGGAGAATCATTGAAACTTGGCAGATCGGACAGACTTCAGACCAGCGCACTCTCCTCACCTAGAAAACATGCCACCTTTCATAGACTGCAGAGGTGGCTGGTAACCTTGAAAACGAGCTGTAAACTAAAGAATCAATAATCTCTCCAATCTTGAGTATGGAGAGCATATTTGATAAAGGGTGAATTTGTAAAGTTGCTTGTTTTTACAGTCATTCTGTAATGTTACCCATTTAATAAAATAAAACAACCTCTTTAAAGGGGTATTCCCATCTCCTAGATCCTATCCAAATATGTAGTAGGTGTAATAATAACAATATTAGGAAATACCTCAAATGAGAAATGTAGTATAGTTCTTCTGATTCGCTATGTCGCTTACCCCATGTGCAGGGCATTGCAGTAGCTTAGGTATCCATGGTTACAACCACTCATAGTGACAGTTAGTTAGTCAGTTGTTAGTGGTTGTAACCATGGATATCTAAGCTACTGCAATGCCTGCACATATTTAGTTAAGCAACATAGTGAATCAGAAGAACTATACTACATTTGTAATTGGAGGTATTTGCTAATATTATTATTATTATTATTAGGCTGTGTGCCCACTATGCGTTTTTTGAGCGTTTCCGCAGCGGCAATTCCGCTGAAGAAACGCTTAAAAACCGCTTGGTAGAAGTTCTACCATGTTTCCCAATGATAATCCGCATGTGCTGTGCACATGCTGCGGAAATTTCTGCTGCGGATTATCATTACGGAAGAATCCGCAGCACTACCAATTACTTTGTTGAATCGCGGCGTTTTCGCCGCCATTGACTTGCATTGGACTGCATGACATCCGCATGACTGCATCTGCAGATGCTGATACCATGCGTTTCAATGGTACCCGGGTTTGAAGAAGAGGAGACTCTCCTCTGGACCCGGGTACCATAGAATCTGTAAAAAAAAGAATAAAATAAAAAATATACATTATACTTACCTTCTGACGGCCCCCGGTCTCCATAGCGATGGCTTGCCAGCAGCTCGCGATGGTCTAAAAAGTGTGACCCGTCACATGACTAAATGACGTCATGGCAGGTCCTTTTAGTCTACCGCAAGCTGCCGGCAAGCCAAGACGGATCGGATAAGGACACCGGGGGCCATTAGAAGGTAAGTATAAGGTATATTTTTTTATTTTTTACCATTCTTTAAGGTCACACTATATAAATCCATGCTGGTTGCATGGATTTATATAGTGTGACCAAGTTGTCAAGCACTTTCCAAGTGATGGTAAAATCGCTTGGAAAGCGCTTGTCACTCCGCATTCGGAAAGGTCAGTGAATAATGCTCCATTTCCGCATGTCCCTGGCAGGAAAACGCATGTACAATCCGCATGTACAATCCGCATGCATTTTTTCTGCCAGGGAGATGCAGAAACGCTCAGGAAAAATCCGGAGCATTTCTGCATCGTGGGCACATAGCCTTACATCTGCTACATATTGGGATATGATCTTGGAGATGGGAGTACCCCTTTAAGTTTATTGTTTACTTTGAGCATTTTATACTTTCTGATAAGCACATAGAATAAATGTTAGTAGCCACGGTGCATTCCCTATAGTATCATAGCCTTTGTGATATTCAATCGTTTTTCACTATTACAGAAAACAAACTATGTTTTTGTAACTTTTATACTGATAAATAATTCAGCAACATTAGCAATTTTTCATAATAATTCTCATATTTATTTCTGCAGGCTATAGCTAGTTATAACTATCCTTGAAAAGCAAATGTCTTGTAGTCACATCGTGCATAAACTGTATCTAGTCTTAATATAATCTTTTATAAGGTGCGGTAAAAACAGCTGTTTTGGGTAAAAATTCCTTTTTATTATATCTCATTATTGTTTATAACACATTATAAGCTGGAGAGGAATACTTACCGAGAAGATGAGAATATACAAAAGTTTTTAAATACTGCCGTTTCCCGCTCACCCTCATATTATAGTCTCACAATGGAAACCTGCTCAGCAAACAATTAGTGCTACTAAACATTAACTTCTCATTTACATTTTATCCTATTATCATCATATTAATTCTATTTAATAAGACCCTCTAGTTTTTTTTTAAAGATCCGATAAAACACCCTATTGCTAAACACCTCTACATGACACCTCTTGGTTGGGTGTATGGCTACGTACTTGATATTGCAGTTATGTGTGGGGCACAAATGAGTATAATAATTGACCTCACTTAAACGGAATCTGTCAGAAGGTTTTTGCTATGTAATCAGAGGCCAGCATGAAGTAGGGGCTGAGACACAGATTTCAGGAATGTGTCACTTATTAGACTGTGTGCTGTTGTTTCCATACAATGAATATTTTACCACCAGAGGATTAACACTGCCCAGACTGTCTGACCATGCCTGATAGCTTTCTAAGCTCTGCTACATCTTAAAAATCTGATTGTGTCACAACTGCTGCACCCAGTAAACTAAGTGATATATCATTGGAATCATTGTCTCTTTTCCTAAATCATGCTGATTTCAGAGGAGGTAGCAAAAACCTGGTGACAGATTCCCTTTAAGAGTAATAAAAGATATAATCATACATAAGGCAGTCTGAAGGTCAGCTGAAAGAGGTTCTAAATTGCTGACCCAACTAATCTAGCCATTTTGCTATTTAACCAATCTTAAAATGAACCTTCTACCAGGACAGCAAGGCATTGACTAACCCTGTTCCACCTCCTGTGAATAGTTATGGTCAAAGGAATTTTTCCATACATGTCTATGGGACAGATAGAAACAACCAAGAATGGTAAATGTTGATAGTAGGAAAATTACTTTAATTCAGTACTTTCTTATTTTAAATGGACCAGTCATTTGCCATTAATATATAATTGTTTTACTCGGGATAAATGTTGATATTCTCCTGAATCTGGTGCTGTTTTTCTTTTGTTCCTGCATTTCTCCATTCTTGAAATATGGCTGTATATAAATCTAGGTGGTAGAGATGCCTACAGAGAAGACATGAGGATCCCGTCTCCTTGACTAATAAGACTAGACCAGAGTTCCCCAACTCCGGTCCTCGAGAGCCACCAACAGATCATGTTTTCAGGATTTCCTTAGTATTGCCCAGGTGATGGAATTCTTGCATCTCCAGGTGATGCAATTATCTAACAAAACATGACCTGTTGGACCAGTGTTTGGGAACACTGGACTAGATATACTGTATATACATGGAAGAGGAGGCCACAGCTTAAAAATGGGAAATAAAACATCAAGAGAAAAATCAGGAGAACAGGACCATGTAAAAAAAAATTACATATCTATGACGGACCAGGTAAAAAAAAATTACATATCTATGACGGACCAGGTAAAAAAAAATTACATATCTATGACGGACCAGGTAAAAAAAAATTACATATCTATGACGGACCAGGTAAAAAAAAATTACATATCTATGACGGACCAGGTAAAAAAAAATTACATATCTATGACAAGTAACAGGTCCTCTTTAAGAGAGAACTAAGCACAGTAGCACCAAGGATGGTTGCCAAATTGGTTACATGTCCGCCTGGCTCCCAGCAGCACCCTCCTCCCCCTAAATTACCGTCTCTGAACCTTTATAGACATGTTACACGATCAAAGAGAGATAAATGAAGCTGGCATAAGTAAACCTGATTTTGTAATTCTGTGTGTTACTGTCCAGAACTGAGCGGATTAACATGATGGGCAGCAGCAGGCTTCAGATGCTATTTTTCCCTGTGCCCAGTCTCCTTGCGGATCTGTCTGCATGACTCATCCCCCGGCCGGCGCTTGCTCACTGACATTATGAACACAATGTTTTTCTCTTTTCAGCTATCCAACCAAGCGTTTGCAGGCACACACAGGAATTCCTTGGTTGTGTTCCAAGTGTTTACTTATATTCCGCCACTTACCAGGAACAAAAAAACAACAGCGCTTTTGTAGAATTTGTACATTCTCTAAAGAAATAGCAATAGTTAAAGCTATAGAGGAATAGTAATATCTAAGGTGAATAAAAGAGAATTGTACATAGGGAGAAAACACTTTTTACAATAAGCTAAGACTCGCTTCACATGTCGAATTCTCATCCATTATTTGCAAAAATTTGTATCTGTTACAAATAGAGCGCAAATGGATGAACACTTTGGTTTATGTTTTGCATCTGTTTTAATTCCAATTGTAACAGATCCTTTTTTTACTAGAGGTGTCTCTTAATAGCGCCAGTATTCTGACCATGAGCAGTGCTTAAGGCACTGATCCATTAACAAACGACAAAACAGATCACCATCCGTTAAGATCTGTTTCTTATCAATTTTACAAGAAAAATAAAATAGATTACGCTTCTATCTCTTTTATTTTTTGCCGGACAAAAAAGGTTGTGCAGACAATGTTTTTTTTTATTTTAATCCAATTTAAAGCTGATTGCAGTTGGATTGCAGTCAAAAGGAAAACATGTAGTACGTTTATGTTTCCTTTCAAATGAAGGGTCTTTTGCAATGGTACTGTGACGCCTCTTCTCGGAAGCCCCTTGTTTACCCTGGGAGATGGGGGACTCGGAGTTGGGTCCTATGATGGAGAGATGGGGTGCAGCCATGGCCCGGACCCGACCCGTGCTCAGGGCCGTCACATTAAAAAGGATGGTGTGGGCTTATCCGGGTTGAGAGGCTGATTTACGACTACGCCACCTGTGGTACCTGGTGAAGGCCACCAGCGCAGCTGCAGTCTGCTGTTAGGGCAGCCGATGATGTTACTACTGCCCACAGGCGGACCAAGGCCTCAGGGCAGAGAGACAGGATGGAGGGGGTAGAAGTAGAGGAGATCGGGCGCCGCGCCGTGCGGTGTAGCACAGAATAAACAGTCCGGAGGCCATAGGGGTGAACTTCCAAGGCTTTACTCACTTTAGAGGTGGCAGAAGGAAGGCGACTCCCTGCTCCCCGCGGAGTCCTGAAGTCACCAGGGACGGGGGTCCGACAACCTCCGAGTAAGTCCAGCGTTCAATCGGGACCCTACACCAGAGTGTTCCTGAACTACAGACCGAATCCTTTCCTGTCCGTGTGTGTGCGAATAGGCCGAGTCTCCCTCTGAGCCTCTCTCAGAACAAGGGCACGGGTGGCAGCTCCGCTCCGTCCGATACCCGGTGGGATCCGCAGGGCCTACCGGGCTTTCCCGACCAGGACATGGAGTAGCAAGGTCGGGTATCAGGGGCCGGTACCCCTCTTGCAGCCGGACTCCCTCTGAATACATCAGCATGGCGAGGACAGGTGGCGAACACCGCTCCGTCTGCATCCTGCCTGGGATCCATTTGCTATGAAGCCACACTCTTAAGCTCCGGGCCTTCTTGGTCCTGGTTCTTGACCAGGTTGAGACATTCTCCGTCTACAACCTTCCCCTCGTCCCAAGGCCGGGGCACGAGAGCTGTATCTGCACCTGATGCGGGCCCACACAGGATCCGCGTTGGGGTGGGAGATTACAGTTCACTCAGCATTTGACAGCATAGAGACAGTCAAAGAGCGATTGAAGACAGTCAAAAGAACCAAGAGCCAAAATGGCTTTTTTTTAAATATGAAATTTAAAGTGTAACTAACTTGTAAGTCCTCCACCCTCACCCACTAACTGGTTCCCCTCACTCTTGGTTCCCCAGTCTCCCTGTAACCAGGGGAGCGGCACCTAGTGCATTCTAGCCCCCTCTGGTGGAGAAATGTGGTGTTGGATGCAAAGGTTGGGTCCCGACCATCACGCTGTTCTTACCTCAGAGGATGAACACTACACTCCATTAGAGAAGTGCAGCATCCCTGTGGCGGTCGAACCCTCAGAGGCGCCACAGTACGACGGACTATACTGTTGTGTTCCTGCCCCTGAAGACAACTATCATCCTATGATCAGTGTCATACCTTTTTATATATAGCGTAGTAAAGCGACAAGCTCGGCTGTATGCGGAGATAGACAAGGTACACTGTCTCTTTAAATTTTGGGTTGATTTATTAAACGTCATAAATCACCCTCTCTACACCTAATGTGCAGGAGAAACTTCTATATTTCACATCACTGAGGCCTCAGTGAAACATATCTCCCTTCCAACACACTGCCAGTGACTTTGTCACAATAGATATGCTGTGCCATGTGTAGTCATGTGATATGATGTGAGTTGCCATGTATTGTGTTATGGTAATGTGCAGTGTTTAAGTAATATGAAGAGTTATATATACACTTCTCAAAAAAATAAAGGGAACACTTAAACAACAGAATATAACTCCAAGAAAATCAAACTTCTGTGAAACCAAACTGTCCACTTAGGAAGCAACACTGATTGACAATCAATTTCACATGCTGTTGTGCAAATGGAATAGACGATAGATGGAAATTATTGGCAATTATCAAGACACCCTCAATAAAGGAGTGGTTCTGCAGGTGGGGACCACAGACCACATCTCAGTACCAATGCTTTCTGGCTGATGTTTTGGTCACTTTTGAATGTTGGTTGTGCTTTCACACTCGTTGTAGCATGAGACGGACTCTACAACACACAGAAATTGCTCAGGTAGTTCAGATAATCCAGGATGGCACATCAATGCGAGCTGTGGCAAGAAGGTTTGCTGTGTCTGTCAGCGTAGTGTCCAGAGAATGGAGGCACTACCAGGAGACAGTCCAGTACACCAGGAGACGTGGAGGGGGCCGTAGGAGGGCAATAACCCAGCAGCAGGACCGCTACTTCCTCAGTTGTGCAAGGAGGAACAGGAAGAGCACTGCCAGAGCCCTGCAAAATGACCTCCAGCAGGCCACAAATGTGAATGTGACTGCACAAACGGTTAGAAACCGACTCCATGAGAGTGGTATGAGGGCCCGACGTCCACAGATGGGGGTTGTGCTCACAGCCCAACACCGTGCAGGACGCTTGGCATTTGCCATAGAACAGCAGGATTGGCAAAGTCATCACTGGCGCCCTGTGCTCTTCACAGATGAAAGCAGGTTCACACTGAGCACATGTGACAGACGTGACAGAGTCTCAAGACACCGTGGAGAGCGATCTGCTGCCTGCAACATCCTTCAGCATGACCGGTTTGGCAGTGGGTCAGTAATGGTGTGGGGTGGCATTTCTTTGGAGGGCGACACAGCCCTCCATGTGCTCGCCAGAGTTAACCTGACTGTCATTAGGTACCGAGATGAGATCCTCAGACCCCTTGTGAGACCATATGCTGGTGCGGTTGGCCCTGGGTTCCTCCTAATGCAGGACAATGCCAGACCTCATGTGGCTGGAGTGTGTCAGCAGTTCCTGCAAGATAAAGGCATTGAAGCTATAGACTGGCCTGCCTGTTCCCCTGACCTGAATCCGATTGAGCACATCTGGGACATCATGTCTCGCTCCATCCACCAACGTTGCACCACAGACTATCCAGAAGTTGGTGGATGCTTTAGTCCAGGTCTGGGAGGAGATCCCATAGGAGACCATCCGCAACCTCATCAGTAGTGTTGAGCCACCCCCGTAGTGTTCGAGTTCGGTTCGGTTCGTCGAACACCCGTGTGTTCGCCGAACTGTTCGTCGAACTGTTCGTTGAACACCTTCGAACACCATTAAAACCAATGGCAGGCAAACAAAAACACATAGAAACACATAGAAAACACCTTCAAAGGTGTCCAAAAGCTGACAAACTGCTCTGAAGACACAACTAACACATGGAAAAGTGACAAGTACATATAGTCATGCGAAAAGAAAAGAGGTGGAGGAGTAAAAGGAGGGGGAGACACAGATATAGGCATGTCATGCCCTTCTAAAATCCAAAAAGTGAGAAGCCGACACGTTCAGTCCGCTCCTGCCCGTGCCACCTCCGTGTCGTCGGGTTTGTGCCAGAGCCGCGGTGAACCCTGACGGCCAGCCCCCCTCTCCCAATACTGGTGCCTGTCCGCTGGTAGGTCGAGCGAGCCCCCCTGTGGTGGAGGCAGCTCTAAGCTTTTTAATTTAAATTGTCTCTCTAATTTGAATGAATACACTTTAAATTCATTTACAAGGATCTATTGGAGAGCAAGTCTCATTCCAGCAGCCGTGTAATTCCAGCTCCAGTAGCGTCCACTAAAGCTGCTGCAGTTAAAAAGCTTTTATAAGGATCGAGCTCGACTGTCCACCGCAAGGCATCCTAATGCCAGTCCCAGCCCCTATGCCTTGGGGTGCCTCCTGATGCTCTTCACTGAGTATCCCGTGGTCATAGAATCATAGAATCATAGAATCATAGAATGGTAGAGTTGGAAGGGACCTCCTGGGTCATCTGGTCCAACCCCCTGCTCAAAGCAGGATTCACTAGATCATCTCAGACAGATGTCTGTCCAGCCTCTGTTTGAAGACGTCCATTGAAGGGGAACTCACCACCTCTCGTGGCAGCCTGTTCCACTCATTAATCACCCTAACTGTCAAAAAGTTTTTTCTAATATCTAATCTGTGTCTCCTCCCATTTAGTTTCATCCCATTGCTTCTAGTCTTTCCTTGTGCAAATGAGAATAAAGATGATCCTTCTACAATGTGACAGCCCTTGACATATTTGTAGACAGCTATTAAGTCTCCTCTCAGTCTTCTTTTTTGCAAGCTAAACATTCCCAAATCCTGCAACCGTTCCTCATAGGACATGGTTTGCAGACCAGTCACCATTCTGGTCGCTCTTCTCTGAACTTGCTCCAGTTTGTCGATGTCTTTTTTAAAATGTGGTGCCCAAAACTGTACACAGTATTCCAGATGAGGTCTGACCAAAGAGGAGTAAAGACCGATAATGACTTCACGTGATCTAGACTGTATGCTTCTGTTAATACATCCCAGAATTGTATTTGCCTTTTTTGCTGCTGCATCACACTGTTGACTCATGTTCAGTCTATGATCTATTAGTATACCTAAGTCTTTTTCACATGTACTGTTGCTTAGCTCTATTCCTCCCATTCTGTATATGCTTTTTTCATTTTTATTGCCCAGATGTAGTACTTTGCATTTTTCCCTGTTAAAAACCATTCTGTTGGTTGCTGCCCACTGCTCCAGTTTATTTAGGTCTTTTTGAATCCTCTCTCTCTCTTCTCTAGTATTAGCTATCCCTCCTAGCTTTGTGTCATCAGCAAATTTAATCAGTTTACCCTCAATTCCTTCATCTAAATCATTGATAAAGATGTTGAACAATACAGGTCCCAGGACGGAGCCCTGTGGTACCCCACTTGAGACATTCATCCAGCTGGATGTGAAGCCATTTACAACCACCCTTTGAGTCCGATCACTAAGCCAGTTATGAATCCACCTAACAGTTGCCTGGTCCATTGCATACTTGGTCATTTTTTCAATAAGGATGATGTGAGATACTTTGTCAAATGCTTTGCTGAAGTCAAGATATACTATATCTACAGCATTTCCCTGATCCACCCAGTCAGTGATTCTGTCATAGAAGGAAATTAAGTTAGTCTGACATGACTTGTTAGTTACAAACCCATGCTGACTCTGGTTAATCACTTCATTCTTATCCATGTACTTACATACATGTTGTTTAATAATTTGTTCAAAGATCTTTCCTGGTATAGAAGTCAGACTCACCGGCCTATAGTTCCCTGGGTCCACCTTCTTCCCCTTTTTGAAGATAGGAACAACATTTGCTCTTCTCCAGTCTTCTGGGACTTCTCCTGTTCTCCAAGAATTTTCAAAGATTATGGAGAGTGGTTCTAAAATTTCTTCTACAATCTCCTTCAGTACTCTGGGGTGTAATTCATCTGGACCTGGAGACTTGAACTCATTTATGTTAGCTAAATATTCCCTCACAATCTTTCTGTTTACTGATAACTTGGATTCCTCTATTCCTTTAAAAGGACAGTGAAGATCAGTTGATGTTACATTTTCTTTCTGAGAGAAAACAGATGCAAAATAGGAATTAAAAAGTTCGGCCTTCTCAACATCCTCTCTTACCATTTCTCCATTTTCATCCTGTAAAAATCCTATAGCATCTTTGACTTTTCTTTTACTTTTGACATACCCCCAAAATCCTTTTTTATTGCTTTTGACATCTCTTGCAAGCCTTAATTCATTGTCAGCTTTAGCTAACCTGATACGTGCCCTACAGGATCTGCAGACTGCATTATAATCTTCTTTAGATATGCCTCCCTCTTTCCATTTAATAAACATTTCTTTCTTTCTTTTTAGCATGTGTTTAAGTTCTGTGTTCATCCATCCTGGTTTCCTTAAATGCTTCTCATTCTTCCTACTTTTCGGGATTGTTAACGATTGTGCTTTGAGAATCTCATTTTTAAAAATTTCCCATCCTTCCTGGACATTTTTGTCCTTAAGGACATCCAGCCATTGGATCCCTCCTATTCTCTTTCTGAGTCTCTTAAAATCTGCCTTTCTAAAATCTAACCTTGAAGTTTGAGTCTTCACATGTCTTCCTCCTCTAGTTATCCAAAATTCTATAATAGCATGATCGCTGCCTCCTAGGGTCCCAGCCACCTTTACCTCCTCAACCATTTCCTCCCTGTTTATAAGGATTAGATCCAAAGTAGCAGATCCCCTTGTTTTCTCCCCTACCTTTTGGAAGATAAAGTTGTCAGCAAGAGAGGATAAGAATTTGCTTGACCTGTTAGTTTTACTTGAGAGAGATTCCCAACAAATGTCTGGATAGTTGAAATCTCCCATGACCACTACGTCATATTTTTTGGAGAACTTGGTCATTTGATACATAAAGAGTTCATCCATATCTTCAGCTTGCCCAGGTGGCCTGTAGTAAATGCCTACAATGGTGTCCTTTCCGTTGTTCTCTCCTTGTATTCTTACCCAAACAGTTTCCACAGAACTCCCAGTCTCTGAAGCTTCAATCTCTGTGCAGATATACGCTTTTCTAACATACAATGCAACACCTCCTCCTCGTTTATCAAGTCTGTTTCTTGCAAATAAGTTGTATCCTTTTAGCCTTTTATTCCAATCATGTGCATCGTCCCACCAAGTTTCAGTGATTCCAATGACATCATATTCCTTTTCCTGCATTAGTAGTTCCAATTCTCCTTGTTTGTTGCCCATGCTTTGTGCATTTGTATAAAAACATTTTAGTTTGTGATTGGTTTCTCTTCCTCCCATATTTTTATTATTTAGATTTTTTTGTCTTTGTTCTTCTTTTCCACTTCCAGTAGCAGAGATCTCAATAGTATTTGTCAGCTGTATGGCTTTTTCTGGCCTTTTGCTTCCCTTCCCACATTGTTCTAGTTTAAAGCATTTCCTTTGAAAAAATTAAGTGTCAAAACTACAGGTGGTGTAGCTTGCTTAACAGCCGGGATAATCCGCTGACTAGCAGACACTGCTACTAGGCACAAAGTATTTCCTGGGCTAGATGCAGTTAAAAATTTTTAATTAGATACTCTCGTTGGATGCTGAGAAAGCATTCCATAGAGTCTCCTGGCACGCCATATATGATTCTCTTAAAAAGCTTGGGGTAGGGGTGTAGGGGACCCTTTTATAGCCAAAATCACGGCCCTGTATCGCAATACGTCACCAAGGCTGAAGATAAATGGAACTGTATTACCCTGAGGGCTCGGTTGCTACAGAGGTATTGCACCTCACCCAGAGGTGTGATATCTCACTCTCAGGTAAGGATGGAGTGTGGATCAGGACCCGACACCTGCATGCATTACACCACATTGCCGTGGGGCAGGGCGACCAATATGCCCCTGAGATGGGCACGACAGTCCCTGTCCCTGGCTGGAGTGGGGGGAGGGAACACTGAGGAAGGGGAACCCTGTAGTGCAGGAGCAGGGAGGAAGCAGTTCCTGGGTGCATTGAGAAGGGAGTATAAAAGGTGGGCACCATCTTAGTTCAGTGCAGAGAAGTCTGAGCAGAAGTGGCAGGGAGCAGGGGCTCTGCATGAGCTCTGCTCCGGAGGCGGGCCTAGTAACAGAGGCCCAGGCCTGGAAGAGGGAGAAGGAAGGAAGAGGAGCGGAGAAGGCTCCAGGAACGAGGAATAAAGGAATCCCAGGGGTGCGGACGGGCGAGTCGCCACCGCACGCCCGAATCCACCTGCGTGGAGGGGTCAGGCCAAAGGGGGAGACCGGTCCCCGAAACTAGTGGAGGGAGGAAACGACCCTCAGCTAGAAACCGGAGGCTGTGACATTTTATGTGGCGCAGCCCCTCGCTACACCCGCTAGGAAGGCACCACATAGGGTCAGGGAAACTGGCGCCAAGTTTACCAAGAGGAGGCCCGAGGCAGCCGGACAGAAGGGTTGGTAAGAAAGGCCAGACAAAGGACACACAAAGGGGGTCCTGTGAAGCGCTCCAAAGTTATCTGGGAGTTGTCCGAGCCCCTCACCTGGTGAGCACAGTACGACGTGGGCAGCCGTTACCTGCAGACGTGGTCTGGATAATAAGAACTGTGAGTAAAGGCCCTGGACTGCATCACTGACTCCGTGTCGTTACTGCTGCTGCCCTGCACCATCACCCCCATCCTCCGCGTACACTGCCCTGAGGCTATACTCCTCCCGTGGGGAGTTATGCTACGCTCTGCTGCACCCACAACACCAGCCTCAGCGGTCTGCCCTGGAGCGGCGGTTCACTCTGACCGCAATCCACGGGTGGCGTAGTCGGACATTTAAACATCAAAACCACATAAATAGTTCCGCCACTGGTTTGACCGCCCTGAGCCACGGAACCGGGTCGCCGCCGCGGAGACTACAACCACCAGCATCCACCAAAAAGGGTCCGGCTTCGGGTGTCCCAAGGCCCAGGGGGCGCGTCAGAACATTTTCATCACCTTTCACAATCACCAATGGGACAAGGCAGGGATGTTCTCTGTCCCCTCTCTTATACATCCTAGTGACGGAGCACCTGCTCTCATCAATTCGCCATAACCCCAATATTAGGTGGATTGAGGTGGGAGGCACCGAATACAAGTGCTCTCTATTTGCTGATGATGTCCTAGTATATATCACTCAATCACATATATCCATCCATGCTGTTATGGCTGAAATAGATCACTTTGTTACATGGTCAAATTTTAAAATCAATGCAGCGAAGTCTGAGGCCCTCGATGTCTCCCTCCCCAAATCCATATAGGATTCCATCCAGTCCAACTTTCCCTTTGCCTGGCCCTCACAGGGTATCAAATACTTAGGAATTCCTATTCATAGAGACCTCTCCCATCTATGTTATCTTAATTTTGGGCCCTTTATTGAACAACTCCATACAGACCACGGTTGGCAAGTTAGAACTGTAAGATTCACTACGTGAACCACTGGTGTTTTGTGGAAAAGCACATGTACACTGTGTTCCAAATTATTATGCAAAAAGTGTTTAGGAGTGATAAGGGAAGAATTTGTTTGTTTGTCAGTTAAACTCATTGATGGTGATGTGTGTCAGGGCTCTTAATGTCACTGTAAGCAATTGCAGACACCTGTGCTAATTAGTTTGGCAGGTGTGTCCAATGAAAGGCAAGACTACTTAAGAAGGCTGTCTCACATTATTAAGCAGCCTACATTTTCTGCCAAAATGGGAAAGAAAAAGGATGTGTCGGCTGCTGAGAAGCAACAAATTGTGGAGTGTTTAGGTCAAGGCATGACTACAATCAACATTGTGCGATGATCAGGATGAAGTGTCTTGGCAATCAAGAAGTATGTAGCTGATTCACAGTACACACGTGTGCGTGCTGATAAGGGCAAATTGAGGACTCTTTCCTACAAGCAATTACGTCAGGTTAAAAGAGCAGGGGCAAAAAAGCCTTGTCATAGCAGCAGACAAGTTTTTGAAGCTGCTGGTGCCTCCAACATCCCCCGAACAACAAGATGCAGGGTCCTTCAGAGGTTTGCAGCTGTGCATACGCCATCCTGTCGACCTCCTCTATCCACTTCACACAAGCAGAAACGGCTCCAGTGGGCCAAACATTACATGAAGACTGATTTCAAAACTGTTTTGTTCACGGATGAGTGCCGTGCAGCGCTCGATGGTCCAGATGGATGGAGTGGAGGATGGCTGGTTGATGGACACCCCACGCAAACACGGCTACAGCGCCAACAAGGAGGAGGTGGAGTAATGTTTTGGGCTGGAATCATGGGGAGAGAGATTGTCGGCCCCTTTAGGATCCCTGAAGGCGCTAAAGATGAACTCCATAATGTATGTGGATTTTCTCAAACAGCACTTCCTGCCATGGTTCAAGAAGAAGAACCGTGTATTTCACAGCAAGATCATTTTTTTGCATGATAATGCACCATCTCATGCTGCACATAAAACATCTGCATCTCTGGCTGATATGGGCATAAAAGGGGACAAACTTATGGTGTGACCCCCATGCTCCCCTGACCTCTACCCCATTCAGAACCTCTGGAGCATCATCAAAAGGAGTGTCTATGATGGCGGGAGGCAGTTCACATCTAAGCAACAGCTCTGGGAGGGTATTCTGTCCTCATGCAAAACAATTGAAGCAGAAACCATCCAAAACCTGACAAATTCAATGGACGAGAGAGTTCAGAAGCTCCTTTCGAACAAGGGGTCCTATGTGAAAATGTAACATCACCTAGAATAAAGTTTTGAGTTGAAAACTGTTTGATTTCAGTTTCTAATAACCTGCTAATGCTTATAATTTCAAAAATGACCATTTTTTTGGTCTTTATTAAAATGAAAAGGTTGATCGAAAAGTTTGGCGGATCTAAGAGTGTGGCAACCCAGTAGTCATGATTACTTCGAATTCTGACAATATGAGGGTCATGTTGCAGGTAGTGCAGCAAGAAGGCACTTATGTGTCTGGCGCATCTCGGAGCCCCAAAATTATTTTCCGGGCTAGATGCAGCTAAAAATTATTATTAATTTTAAATCTGGTGGAGCTTAGTATAGATGGCCTAATAGGATCAGTGCTGCACACTGCTACAAAGCCCAAATTATTTTCCAGCCAAGATACAGATAAACATGATTAGTAATTTTAAATCTGGTGGAGCTTATTATAGATGGCCTAATAGAATCAGTGCTGCACACTGCTACAAAGCCCAAATTATTTTCCAGCCAAGATACAGATAAACATGATTAGTAATTTGAAAGCTTAAAACGGTTGGTAGGGTGATTTTAACCAATCATCCATCTTTTACTCTCCCCAGGATGACACAGGGGTAGAAAAGTCATTTCGGATCCATGATTTGTTCATCTTTATGAACGTGAGTCTGTCTACATTATCAGTGGAGAGCCGCGTGCGCTTATCTGTCAGCACACCACCAGCAGCGCTGAACACACGTTCAGACAGAACGCTGGCTGCAGGGCATGACAAGATCTCCAAGGCGTAAGTGGCTAGCTCCGGCCATTTATCCAGATTGGAAGCCCAAAAAGAGCAAGGGTCCAGTGACACAGTCATGGCTTCAATGTTTACTTGGAGATACTCCTGTACCATCGTCTCTAGGCGTTGACTATGTGTCAGACTTCTTGTCTCCTGTGGCCTTGCAAAGGATGGGCTAAAAAAGTGGTGAAATGATTGCGCAAAATTGATGTTACCAGCAGATACTGTGGTTCTGTTATGGTTTGAGTGCTGAACACTTGACGGTCCCACGGTTGGCAAGTTGGAACTGTGAGATTCACTACGTGCACCACTGGTGTTTTATGGAAAAGCACATGTAAGATTCTGCAACAGTCTCTGCTGATACTCCTGCATGTGTGCATCCCTTTCTATGGCAGGAATAATTTCTGCAAATTTACTTTTGTACCGGGGATCTAACAGTGTGGCAACCCAGTAGTCAGGATTATTTCTAATTCTCCCAATTCGAGGGTCATGTTGCAGGTAGTGCAGCAAGAAGGCACTCATGTGTGTTGCGCATCCAGGAGCACCAAGTCCCTGTTGTGTTGGTGGCGAGGTAACAATCATGCTTCCTTCCTCTGTCCTCTCCCCCCAACCTCGCACAACAGAAATGTGATCAAGGTCTCCCTCATCTGATGAGTCTTCCATCAGTTCGTCCTCCACTTCTTCCTGGGCTCCTGCACCTTCCTCACTAGTTTGGCTGCTACCATGCGCCCTGGTAAAACCATCTCCCCCACCCTCACATGCCTGCCGCCTTGGTGCTGCCGACCGTCTGGACCTTGCAGATGTTAGCCCTTCCGCATACAACTCCTCCTCCTCTACTTCCTCCACCTCCTCTTGTGCCACCACCTGACTCCGAATTCTGTTTAACATGTGCTCCAGCATGTAAATCACCGGAATAGTCATGCTGATAATGGCATCGTCAGCACTAAACATCTTCGTCGCCATTTCAAAACTGTGCAGAAGGGTGCATAGGTCCCTGATCTGAGACCACTCCTCCAGCGTGATTTGCCCCACGTCTGGATCTCGTTGGCCCAGGCTATACGTCAGAACATATTGCACCAGGGCTTGTCAGTGCTGCCACAGTCGCTGCAACATGTGCAGAGTTGAATTCCACCGGGTAGGCACATCGCATTTTAGCCGGTGAAGTGGCAGGCCCAACGACTTCTGTAGAGATGTAAGTCGCTGAGCTGCGGGATGCGAACAGCGGAAGTGAGCACACAGCGACCGTGCCCTCTGCAGAAGGCCATCTAGTCTGGGATAGTGGGCTAAAAATTGCTGGACAACCAGGTTCAACACGTGAGCCATACAAGGCACGTGTGTGACATTGCCCCGGCGAAAGGCCGCACCCAGGTTTGCAGCATTGTCGCACACGGCCTTCCCTGGTTTCAGGTCCAGTGGAGACAACCATTCATGAAATTGGTTCTCCAGAGCTGACCACAACTCCTCAGCTGTGTGACTCACATTTCCCAGACATTTCAAAGTTAAAACCGCCTGATGACGTTGAGCCCTACTGCCAGCATAGTAAGGAGGTGTGCAGGATCCCTTCTGCGCAGTTAGAAAGCTTGTGGCATGACCAGACAGGCTTTGGGTGCAGGTGGAAGACCGAGAGGAGGTTGAGGAGGCAGAAGCAGTGGAGGAACTTTGACATAAAGAGGATTGACGCACAACTCGTGGGGACGGCAAGACTTGGACAGCAGCCCCTTGTCCTGCTGTCACCATAGTTACCCAGTGCCCAGTCAGCGACATGTAACGCCCCTGTCCATGCTTACTCGTCCAAGTGTCTGTGGTGAAATGCACCCTGTCACACACAGAGTTTCTCAAAGAAGCGGTGATGTTGTGTGCGACATGCTGGTGGAGCGCAGGCACACCTTTCTTTGAGAAGTAGTGCCGACTGGGCATCTGGTACTGGGGCACTGTGACGGACATAAGGTCTCGAAAATCCTCTCTGTCCACCAGGCGGAAAGGCAGCATTTCTGTAGCCAAGAGCTTGCAGATGGTGAAATTCAACCTCTTAGCTTTCTCATGGCTAGGAGGAAATGGTCTTTTACTTGTCCACATCTGAGGGACCGAGGGCTGGCTATTGTGCTTAGACGGGGTTGATAAGGGTGTCCCCGGCAAACTGCCGGTCTGTGAGGAAGATGCAGGTGGACATGTTAGGTTGCCTTGATCCAAAGGTGGTGCTATCGATGTCGGACAGCGCTCAACACCAGCTGGTGTTACCACCTCCAAAGAAAATGATGACCTGCCAATCACGCTGGCTGTTGCGGGTAAAGAGGTGGCAGGTCTGCGCCCCAAAACAGGTGTGACTGCTGTCCCCCCAGTCACAGAGGATGAAGAGGCCGCGGATGCACAAGATATGGCAGACGGTGGTTGGCCCGGCCGGCTAGGCCGCATTGTAGCACACTGAGCTTCCCACTGCAACTTATGCTTCATGTCCATGTGCCGGTTCATGCATGAAATACTCAAACTATGTATTTTTTGGCCTCTACTTAGCTTTTGCTGACAAATGTTACAGATAACACGAGTTGGGTCATCTTTATCGATCTGAAAAAATGCCCAGGCTATGCAAGGCTTAGCACCCATGCGACCTGAAGAGCCACCACGACTTGTTGTGAGAGGCAGAGTTGTGTTTGAGGATGCAGTTGTTGACGTGCTTCCAGTACTACGTCTCTGTCCAGGAAGGCGCAACCTGACCTCGTCGTCACTAGCATCTTCCTCCACCTCCTCTGCTGACCTCATCTCTTGGCTGACTGTGGGTTGACAGTAAGTGGGATCTCCAACCTCATCATCATCACCCTGTGCGTTATCACACCCGTCGTCCTCAGAGCCAACCTGTCCCTGCCCTGACAAAAAACTAAAGTTGTCGCTCCAATCAGGTATTTGAGTCTCATCATCGTCTTCCTCATTGTCTCCACCAACAGGAGTTACAGTTTGGGAATGAGGGTCTACATTATGGTCAGAACCTTCTGCGTCTGGTCCTGGATCCGACTCATAAAGATTCTGGGCATCAGTGCAAATCATTTCCTCGTCTGGATTCACAGAAGCGCTGGAGTCAACCTCTGATTCCCAGGCTATAGTATGAGTAAACAGCTCTGCAGACTCAACCATCTGTTCTACCTCATACTCAGACGGGCAGCTGGAGATTTGGGAGCTGTGAGGAAGCAAGTGCGATTGGGGTGACACCTTTGAGGACTGGAGTATTTGTGATGTTGAAGTTGATGTGGAGGAGAGCCCACTTAAAGGAGCACTTGATATCCGTTGAAGCACCTGCTGTTTTTGTGCCTCATCTGGAATTTGTAGCGATTGGCGTGGCCGTAAGAAAGGGATCTTATCACATTGTCCGCTAAAAGAAGTAGACATTTTAGTTTGGCTGGAAGATGGTCTTTCTTCTGCAGATGTTACTGTTGCTTTAACACCTACCCCACGGACACAACCTTTTTTCCCCTTCCCAACACGCCTATTCCCCTTTCCACCAGCAGCAGGCCTTTTTCCACTCATTTTGGTGGTTAACTAATTCACAACTCTGGAGTTGTTTGCACAAAAAAACAATGGATGGGAACCGAGCAGAGCTGAGTGGCCAAACTGTGGTATTAGGCCAAAACTATTGGCTGGGTTAGATGCAGAAAAAAATTATATTCAATTTGCAACCTGATGGAGGTCAGTATAGATGGACTAATAGAACAAGTCCCACACACAGCTAGAAGCCCAAATATTTTTTCAGAGCTAGATGCAGATAAAAATTATTTTTAATTTGCAACCTGATGGAGGTCAGTATAGATGGACTAATAGAGAAAGTCCCACACACTGCTAGAAGGCCAAATATTTTTTCAGAGCTAGATGCAGAAAAAAATTATATTCAGTTTGCAACCTGATGGAGGTCTGTATAGATGGATTAATAGAACAAGTCCCACACACAGCTAGAAGCCCAATATTTTTTCAGAGGTAGATGCAGAAAAAAATATATTCAGTTTGCAACCTGATGGAGGTCAGTATAGATGGACTAATACAACAAGTCCCACACACAGCTAGAAGCCCAATATTTTTTCAGAGCTAGATGCAGAAAAAAATTATATTCAATTTGCAACCTGATGGAGGTCAGTATAGATGGACTAATAGAACAAGTCCCACACACAGCTAGAAGCCCAAATATTTTTTCAGAGCTAGATGCAGATAAAAATTATTTTTAATTTTCAACCTGATGGAGGTCAATATAGATGGACTAATAGAGAAAGTCCCACACACTGCTAGAAGGCCAAATATTTTTTCAGAGCTAGATGCAGAAAAAAATTATATTCAGTTTGCAACCCGATGGAGGTCAGTATAGATGGATTAATAGAACAAGTCCCACACACAGCTAGAAGCCCAATATTTTTTTAGAGGTAGATGCAGAAAAAAATATATTCAGTTTGCAACCTGATGGAGGTCAGTATAGATGGACTAATACAACAAGTCCCACACACAGCTAGAAGCCCAATATTTTTTCAGAGCTAGATGCAGAAAAAAATTATATTCAATTTGCAACCTGATGGAGGTCAGTATAGATGGAGTAATAGAACAAGTCCCACACACAGCTAGAAGCCCAAATATTTTTTCAGAGGTAGATGCAGATAAAAATTATTTTTAATTTGTAACCTGATGGAGGTCAGTATAGATGGACTAATAGAGAAAGTCCCACACACTGCTAGAAGGCCAAATATTTTTTCAGAGCTAGATGCAGAAAAAAATTATATTCAGTTTGCAACCTGATGGAGGTCTGTATAGATGGATTAATAGAACAAGTCCCACACACAGCTAGAAGCCCAATATTTTTTCAGAGGTAGATGCAGAAAAAAATATATTCAGTTTGCAACCTGATGGAGGTCAGTATAGATGGACTAATACAACAAGTCCCACACACAGCTAGAAGCCCAATATTTTTTCAGAGCTAGATGCAGAAAAAAATTATATTCAATTTGCAACCTGATGGAGGTCAGTATAGATGGAGTAAAAGAACAAGTCCCACACACAGCTAGAAGCCCAAATATTTTTTCAGAGCTAGATGCAGATAAAAATTATTTTTAATTTGCAACCTGATGGAGGTCAGTATAGATGGACTAATAGAGAAAGTCCCACACACTGCTAGAAGGCCAAATATTTTTTCAGAGCTAGATGCAGAAAAAAATTATATTCAGTTTGCAACCTGATGGAGGTCTGTATAGATGGATTAATAGAACAAGTCCCACACACAGCTAGAAGCCCAATATTTTTTCAGAGGTAGATGCAGAAAAAATTATATTCAGTTTGCAACCTGATGGAGGTCAGTATAGATGGACTAATACAACAAGTCCCACACACAGCTAGAAGCCCAATATTTTTTCAGAGCTAGATGCAGAAAAAAATTATATTCAATTTGCAACCTGATGGATGTCAGTATAGATGGAGTAAAAGAACAAGTCCCACACACAGCTAGAAGCCAAAAATTTTTTTCAGAGCTAGATGCAGATAAAAATTATTTTTAATTTGCAACCTGATGGAGGTCAGTATAGATGGACTAATAGAGAAAGTCCCACACACTGCTAGAAGGCCAAATATTTTTTCAGAGCTAGATGCAGAAAAAAATTATATTCAGTTTGCAACCTGATGGAGGTCAGTATAGATGGACTAATAGAGAAAGTCCCACACACTGCTAGAAGGCCAAATATTTTTTCAGAGCTAGATGCAGAAAAAAATTATATTCAGTTTGCAACCTGATGGAGGTCAGTATAGATGGACTAATAGAATGATGCTATGCCCAAAAGATTTTACTTCACTAGGTGCAGTAAAAAAATTGGTATTCTATACACAGGTGGTATATCTTGCAACACAGATAGGCTACTCCACTGACTAACACACTCTGCAATAGGCCAAAAAGGATTAGCTTTGCTAGATTCAGCCAAATGCTGTGAAAAAAACTTGCACAGCACTGGCACAGACCTGCCTGGCAAAAACTGATAGGAACTGATGTAACCTAGTCCTGAAAAGGACTCCAATTACAATTAGTCTTTACTCCCACAACCTATCTATTTAAGAGCACAGACCTGCCTGATAAAAGTCGTAGGAAATGCTGTAACCTAGTCCTTAAAAGGACTGCAATCACAACTATTCCCTACTCCCAAGCTATCTGTAGATTTGTGCGAAAATTGGCTTGAAATTAACAAGGTATAGCGCACACAGCAACAGCGGTGCCGTCTAACACGCAGCTGCAGCAGTGAGAAAATGGTGGCGACGGGGAAAATGGCTTGGTCTTATAGGGCAAGGACATGTGACATACACTGCCAATGACACATGCCCTTGCTTGTGTGAAAAAAAGCACTTCGCTCCGTGTGTGCGCTGCTGATAGGCTGACAGATTGCACCTCCCCACTGTAAATGCGGGAAAGAGAAAAAAAAAATGGAGATCTTCATTATTCCTGCAGAGATCCATCCCCTGCCCCTCCCCCCACCCCACTGTACACTCAAACTGCGTATTAACATTAATTTTCATCATTACTGAGAAAAAATCCAGTTATGATTTTGGTGCACGAACAGTTATCGAACATAACCTCGAACAGCCGAATTTTTCTCAAATCGTTCGTGTTCGCCGAACGGCTCGAACACCGCCCAAAACAGCTCGAATTTGAGATTGGCGAACAGTTCGAGTAGAACAACGCTCATCTCTACTCATCAGGAACATGCCCAGGCATTGTAGGGAAGTCATACAGGCACGTAGAGGCCACACACAATACTGAGCCTCATTTTGACTTGTTTTAAGGACATTACATCAAAGTTGGATCAGCCTGTAGAGTGTTTTTTCACTTTAATTTTGGGGGTGACTCCAAAACCAGTCCTCCATTCGTTAAAAAATTTGATTTCCATTGATGATTTTTGTGTGATTTTGTTGTCAGCACATTCAACTTTGTACATAACAAAGTATTCAATGAGACTATTTCATTCATTCAGATCTAGCATGTGTTATTTGAGTGTTCCCTTTATTTTTTTGAGCAGTGTACAATGTGAGTAGTGTATAGCAGTGCAGAATGT
Organism: Phyllobates terribilis; assembly: GCF_046119375.1. Lineage (NCBI taxonomy): Eukaryota > Metazoa > Chordata > Amphibia > Anura > Dendrobatidae > Phyllobates > Phyllobates terribilis. The sequence goes on along the minus strand of NW_027362763.1, from coordinate 337,596,330 downwards.
GCATAGGGTAAGCACAGGATAAGACATAGTTTAGTGCTTATAATAAAGATAGATAGTGTCTGTAGGTAAGCTAGGACATTAGAATAAGATTAAGATATAGTTAAAATTTAGAACTAGCCCACATTGGGAAAGGTTTAGGCCAGTAAAAAGAAGATTACTTCCTGATAGGAGATCAGATAGAGATAGAGATAGTGAGTTTATTGGTGACAGTGATGAGATCAAGTTCAAGGTGGGCTGATAGAATGAGGAGTACATATGGTTCTGGGTGGTATGAGGCCTTGCAAGACTCCCTGCGAACATTCCTTCAATGTCCGGAGCCTAAAGCTCGAAACAGTTCCTATGGAGTGCGCCTCTCACCGGTCTGTCAGAGGTGACAGACAGTCACACTGCAGTTGGTTGCAGGAGATCTCTACGTTTGGCATTACAGACATCTTCTTAGAGGTTGTCTCTAGGACCCAGCCCCTACCTCCCTCTGGCTAATTAACACCCTTCGTGGGTGTATAAATACCTGCTGTGTTTCAGAGGGAAGTGCCGGCGATATTCATTACTACTTGTGAAAGCTTTAGCAAGAGCAGTACTTCGTCCTCTCTGGAGCTTGAGGATGTGTGCGCATTTATCTGGAGTTCGTCAAAAGCGAAGCAATTTCTTCCTGTTTGTCCACCCCTGTTGTTTATAGTGTTTAGTGGAGATCGACTAGTGCTCATCTCCTCCCTTCCCTAGCCTTAGCCATGTGCCAGGGAAAGATAGGGCGAGGTACGCATGCAGCGATTGGTGAAGAGCCATTATAGGGACGTTAGGGGAGACAGGGTGACGCTAGATCAATCTAGGAGTTCTCCACTTCCCCCTTTCCCTAGACTCTGTGCTCCCTTTCCCTCTTCCCTTTGTTTTGCACTAAATTTTTCCCACACCTTACTTGACAGCACCTTAACCCCTTCCATACAGAGGAAGATGGACATGGAACCATGTGAGAGAAAGGTAACGGATCTTGGCAATATTGCGGGGCTTGACGGAAAATCCCTGGGGCTAAAGGAACCAGTAAGCATAGGGATAGTCCGGGTGTAACGGAAAGTAAACCTGGAAATGTACTGTATTACTGAAACAAGAAATGGATGGTGCTGTGCTCGATACTGCATGTTAAAATCTGGTGTACTTGAACTGTCTAGTAAACTTTTCAGTGTTAAAACAAACTGGGTGTCCCCTGAACTGTGTGCAGCGGCTCCTGTAACTGAAGATCTGAAGACAGCTGAGGCCTGTGGACTACAAGTGAGTGTAATGCACCTTACATAAGACAGCAAACTCAGAGCTGGGACACGATTTTCCTGTAAAGTGTCAGTGCGTCTTAAAGCAGCGGCTCAACCACAGCTACCATCTTTGGTCACTTTGTACCTTTACTGGACTTACTAGATCATTTTATTTCTGTTTTTGTCATCCCAAAATTGATCCAAAAACGGAAATAACTACTGGACATGTGAACAGAGCTATAGCCCTTTGCTGAAATATGTTACAAAGTAAAACTATATGTCTATATGCACTGAATTAAAAAAAATACATTATTCTAATTGATATCAATTGATATCAGGTGATTTCTTTTTCTTTTGCATGTTTGTCACACTTAAATGTTTCAGATCACAAAACAAATTTAAATATTAGAGAAAGATAACACAAGTAAACACAAAATTCAGTTTTTAAATGAAGGATTTTATTATTAAGGGAAAAAGAAATCCAAACCTACAGGGACCTGTGTGAAAAGTGAAAGCCCCCCAAACCAAATAACTGGTTGGGCTACCCTTAGCAGCAACAACTGCAATCAAGCATTTGGGATAACTGGCAATGAATCTTTTACAACGCTCTGGACGAATTTTGGCCCACTCATCTTTGCAAAATTGTTGTAATTCAGCCACATTGGAGGAATTCCGAGCATAAACTGCCTTTTTAAGGTCATGCCACAGCATCTCCATTGGATTATGGTCAGGACTTTGACTAGGCCACGCCAAAGTCTTAATTTTGTTTTTCTTAAGCCATTCAGAGGTAGACTTCCTGGTGTGTTTTGGATCATTGTCCTGCTGTATTATCCAAGTGCACTTCAGCTTGAGGTCATGAACAGATGGCCGGACATTTTCCTTCAGGATTTTTTGGTAGACAGCAGAATTCATGTTCCATTTACCACAGCAAGTCTTTCAGGTCCTGAAGCAGCAAAACAGCTCCAGATCATCACACTACAACCACCATATTTTACTGTTGGTATGATGTTCCATTTCTGAAATGCTGTATTACTTCTACGCCAGCTATAATGGGACAAACACCTTCCAAAAAGTTCAACTTTTGTCTTCTCAGTCCACAGAGTATTCTCCCAAAAGTCTTAGTGATCATCAAGGTGTTTTCTGGCAAACCTGAGATGAGCCTTTATGTTCTCTTTGCTCAGCAGTGGTTTTCGTCTTGGAATCTCCCATGCATGCCATTTTTGCCCAGTCTCTTTCTTATGGTGGAGTCATGAACACTGACCTTAACTGAGGCAAGTGAGGCCTGCAGTTCTTTGGATGTTGTTGTGGGGTCTTTTGTGACCTCTTGGATGAGTCATCGCTACGCTCTTGGGGTAATTTTGGTCGGCCGGCCACTCCTGAGAAGATTCACCACTGTTCCATGTTTTCGCCATTTGTGGATAATGGCTCTCACTGTGATTCGCTGGAGTCCCAAAGCTTTAGAAATGTCTTTATAACCTCTTCCAGACTGATAGATCTCAATTACTTTGTTTCTCATTTGTTATATATTATATAGCGCAAGGGTAATTCTAAAACATAACTTTTAATCGAACAATTAATTTTAATAGATAATGTGTTAGGTAAGGTATACATAGGAAATCACCCCAATGGTCATTTCCTATGCAGTGCAGGAGGGGATACTGCACTGCCCTGTTGCCCCTTTGCTCCTGCCCTGACAAGGGCAGTCCACAGCTACCATTATGATAAACAGCCCCTGTATTTGCCCTTAAAAATGCCTTTCATGCGTCCCAACGCTTTTCATCCTTCTCAGGAATCATCAGGGGACATATACACGACAGAGCGGGGTTCTATGCTATTCTGTTGTAATCAGAGCCTACCTGAACTCCACTACATACTCAAAAGGAATGCCTTGTCAGGACGGGAGCCAAGGTGACAAAATGGCAGTGCAATATCCCCTCTTTAGGGTGTAATAGGGGCAGAACCAGATGCTTTCACTGACGTGACGCCGTGCTGTGTTTTCACCACTGACGATTGCTTCCCTCCCTGAGGCCACTCCGTGAGAAACTACCACAGAGAATTCAACAATGGGTGAGGACGTTCCGTTTTATTCATATTCTGTTTTTCATTCACCATTGGGGTGATTCCCTATGTGTGAAAAAAAGGTTGAAGAAACCAGCTTCCAAAAGTGCAAATATTTATTGAAGCAAATCCACACAGTTTAAAAATTTCCAAATTACATCGGGGAATCTCACATGGAAAAAACGCAACGCGTTTCGAACACAGAGCTGTGTTCTTTGTCAAAGCTAACATGCATATGACACTGTATAGTATTATATCCAATAACAACCAATCAGATCGATATGCTTGGTCACATGAGAGTGTGAATAGGGTGCATAATTAGTGTGAGCCAATCACATAAAATGGAAAAAACAATAAAACCATTATGGAGAGAAAGAACAAAAAAAAAAGAGATAAAATTCATTTTAACATAGAATGTTACATGAAATAGATAAAATAAACTGACAGAAACATGAAGTAGAATCAATAATGAAACATGATTTCACGGCGTGCATTGAGTCCGTCTGGGAAACGGGATCCAAGGTTGTAAATCCAGAATGCTTCTCTGGTGAGTAAACGGTGTCTGGAATCTCCTCCTCGATGTGCAGGTTTAACCCTCTCTATACCAATGACCTGTAGAGAACTGCACGATCTCTGGTGAAATTGAATAAAATGCCTAGAGGCATGTGAAATATTACGGTTGGTACTAGAAAGAGAAGATATATCAGTTAAATGTTCTGAAATGCGAACTTTAAGATTTCTTGTTGTGCAACCAACATATATAAGATCACAAATTTTGCATAGAATTATATAAACCACATTCGTGCTGTTACAATTTATGTGTCCTTTGATTTTGAAAGTTTCTGTGTGGTTATAATTGAAAAATTCTTTAGTAGCTGATGTATATTTGCATGTCCGACATCTATTTTGGCCGCACTTATAGAAACCAGAGTAATTTAGCCAAGTATTACTTTTTAAATTATATTCGAGGAGAAAATAGACGGTGAAACGATGTTACCAATAGTGACACCTCTCCTTGCTATTACAGAGCAATTGGATTGTAAAATTTTAGATAAAGTTGCATCCTCATACAAAATGGATATGTGTTTGAAAAAAATAGATTTGATTATATTAAACTGAGGGCTATACTGCAATGACAGGACTAGTCTATTAGAATTATTGTGAACAATACGTGGTCCCAAATTTTGGTGTCTCTTGTGTTTGATTATATGTTTGGCTCTACTCAGGGTCCATTTAGGATACCCCCTTTCTGAAAGTTTGGACCATGTATGTGTAAGTTCTGTAGATAGAGTGTTTTCATCATTGCAGTTCCTTGCAACACGTGTAAATTCACCCACAGGTAATGCTTTGATAGTATGGGGCGGATGACTACTACTTGCATGCAAAATAGTATTTCCAGACTGTGGTTTACAGTAAGTACTAGTCAATATGTGTTGATCTGGGATGCCCCGCAAATTCAAATCCAGAAATGAAATGGCAGAAATTTCAACCCTATACGTAAATGTCAGATTGCAATGATTGACATCTAAATATTGCACAAAGTCGGGTATGGCAGACACATCGCCCGACCAAACGAACAGTAGGTCATCTATGTACCTGCCATACCAAAGCATGTGTTTGGTAAAAGGATTATCAGTACTGTAAAGATAACCTTCCTCCCAATAGGCCATAACTAGATTGGCTAATGATGGAGAGTGTTTAGCACCCATTGACACGCCTCTCGATTGTAAATAATATTGGCCATCAAAAGAAAAATAATTACATGTCATAAGAAAATTGACCACTTGTATAATAAATGTACATAGGTCTTCCGTATAATCACTATATTTTTTCAGATGATATGAGAGTGCTTCCACTGCAATTTCTCGGGGGATTGAGGTATATAATGCCGTTGCGTCACAAGCAATCCATGCAAAATCTTGTCTCCAAACTATATTAGAAAGTTGTCCCAATACATCTCCAGTATCTTTGAGAAAACCAGCTGTTCGTTGTGATAATGGTTGCAAAAGCGAGTCAACCCACTCACTTAATCGTTCAGTGACTGATCCTATGCCCGAGATGATGGGCCTCATAGGGGGTGGGCTGGAAATACTATTTTGCATGCAACTAGTAGTCATCCACCCCATACTATCAAAGCATTACCTGTGGGTGAATTTACACGTGTTGCAAGGAACTGCAATGATGAAAACACTCTATCTACAGAACTTACACATACATGGTCCAAACTTTCAGAAAGGGGGTATCCTAAATGGACCCTGAGTAGAGCCAAACATATAATCAAACACAAGAGACACCAAAATTTGGGACCACGTATTGTTCACAATAATTCTAATAGACTAGTCCTGTCATTGCAGTATAGCCCTCAGTTTAATATAATCAAATCTATTTTTTTCAAACACATATCCATTTTGTATGAGGATGCAACTTTATCTAAAATTTTACAATCCAATTGCTCTGTAGTAGCAAGGAGAGGTGTCACTATTGGTAACATCGTTTCACCGTCTTTTTTCTCCTCTAATAATTTAAAAAGTAATACTTGGCTAAATTACTCTGGTTTCTATAAGTGCGGCCAAAATAGATGTCGGACATGAAAACATACATCAGCTACTAAAGAATTTTTCAATTATAACCACACAGAAACTTTCAAAATCAAAGGACACATAAATTGTAACAGCACGAATGTGGTTTATATAATTCTATGCAAAATTTGTGATCTTATATATGTTGGTTGCGCAACAAGAAATCTTAAAGTTTGCATTTCAGAACATTTAACTGATATATCTTCTCTTTCTAGTACCAACCGTAATATTTCACATGCCTCTAGGCATTTTATTCAATTTCACCAGAGATCGTGCAGTTCTCTACAGGTCATTGGTATAGAGAGGGTTAAACCTGCACATCGAGGAGGAGATTCCAGACACCGTTTACTCACCAGAGAAGCATTCTGGATTTACAACCTTGGATCCCGTATCCCAGAAAGACTCAATGCACGCCGTGAAATCATGTTTCATTATTGATTCTACTTCTTGTTTCTGTCAGTTTATTTTATCTATTTCATGTAACATTCTATGTTAAAATGAATTTTATCTCTTTTTTTTTTGTTCTTTCTCTCCATAATGGTTTTATTGTTTTTTCCATTTTATGTGATTGGCTCACACTAATTATGCACCCTATTCACACTCTCATGTGACCAAGCATATCGATCTGATTGGTTGTTATTGGATATAATACTATACAGTGTCATATGCATGTTAGCTTTGACAAAGAACACAGCTCTGTGTTCGAAACGAGTTGCGCTTTTTCCATGTGAGATTCCCCGATGTAATTTTGAAATTTTTAAACTGTGTGGATTTGCTTCAATAAATATTTGCACTTTTGGAAGCTGGTTTCTTCAACCTTTTTTTCATGCAAACACGTGAGGCCACACGTACCCGTGCTTCCTTCCAAAGCCTACAGCAATCAGGTGAGCTGAATCTACTTTCCTCTTTTTTCACTTTGAATGGTCACATTTTCGTGCTCACAATTCCACTATAATATTTTTTTCATATTGAACCATATTAGGACTAATGAAGATAACAAATATTGTGGAATCATTTGCTTAAGGCTATATACTTAGATTTTTTGGTGCATAAAAATCAGATGGCACACTCTCAATCTGAACGCCTACGTAAGGCAGAGAGTGTTTTTTCTGTGGACTCTATTAACCCCTCAGATGTGAATGACATGAGCGCTTTATTTAAGCAATTGGAAAACTCATGCTAAATGAAACCAAAGTCTGGTGGGATCAGACTACTCTGTCGAATTACATGCACAAAAATATGATCCCTAGAGGTTTAAGAATCAAAAAAATACCCACAACTATTTACTCTGAGGAATTTGTTGTGAACTGGAATCAGCTCCTTTCAGACTGCTCCTTGAATCTGATGAGGCTCATTATCAAACACGAGAAGTCAAAACTCACTGAATTACAAAAAGAGATTGAAGCCACACACAATAAATTGGAGCAATACAAAATTAACCCTGATTATCAGACTTATAATGATCGCATACAACAAGCAGTTTCCAGATTAGAAACCACTATTATGACACGGAAAAAGTCTAAATTCCAAAGGGATCAAATGGATTATTCACAACAACAGGTGTATGATTGGGGTAGGTGGGCACGCACCTCCCAATCACCTAAGTCCATTCTAAAAAAGAAAAATAATCAGTCTAATACGCCATCTGATTTCCACGTCAGTTTTAGTTCCTCTGACCAAGAGTCAATAGACAGTAATGTCACAGACACAGAAACTCGGGAGAATCTCACTTATTATCGCAAGCCCAAATATTACAAGAGCCACAAACAGACAAAAAACGGAAAAGGAGGGGAGGACGCAAACACAGCAAACCCCCCAGGCATGACAACTCGCCGAAAGAAATATTTATAACATCACATAAATCCAATGTTCTGAATTTGTCAAAACAAGTTTTAACTCAGAAACAAGATGAAGTTCTTTCACTTGGCTTGAATTTTGTACCAGACCGTAATTTCAACCTTTTCTCCACTCTATTGGATCTGAATAGATTCATACGGAATCTTACTATAAAAAAACACTTTACAACAGAGGATAATGAGCAACCTGAACTCCCTCAAAATACTGTCAATGAATACAGAGACTTGAATTTCAAGGAACAGATGTCTTTATTGCATTTGAAGGATCTTCAGAATCCTTTGGAACCGGCTTCTATTCAAACCTCGATGTCTACTTCGTTCAAAACCAGAAATCCTTCTTTTTATCCCTTACAAACACGGGTGGACTGTATGGATCGCTTCCAGGACACAATGGAAAGAGAGCTCAAATCGCTGGCACAGGATGTCAAGCATCATGGTTCCCACCATAACTTATCATCTTTACACTATCAAGCATTGCAGGAATTGAGAAATATGCCACATATTGTTATACGTATGGCTGATAAGGGGGGCTTAGTAGTTGTGCTGGACACTGACACATATAGATCCCAGGTTGCATCTTTATTGGAGGACTCATCCTCATATCGTAAATTAAGGTGTGATCCGATTGTAGATATTAAAAAACAAACCTATGAAATTGTAAGTGACGGTTATATGTTGGGTGTATTATCTAAAAACCAAAGAGATTACCTTTTGGTAGATTTTCCAATCACCCCTATTATGCATGCATTGCCCAAAGTACATAAGGGAGTCAGCCCACCCCCTATGAGGCCCATCATCTCGGGCATAGGATCAGTCACTGAACGATTAAGTGAGTGGGTTGACTCGCTTTTGCAACCATTATCACAACGAACAGCTGGTTTTCTCAAAGATACTGGAGATGTATTGGGACAACTTTCTAATATAGTTTGGAGACAAGATTTTGCATGGATTGCTTGTGACGCAACGGCATTATATACCTCAATCCCCCGAGAAATTGCAGTGGAAGCACTCTCATATCATCTGAAAAAATATAGTGATTATACGGAAGACCTATGTACATTTATTATACAAGTGGTCAATTTTCTTATGACATGTAATTATTTTTCTTTTGATGGCCAATATTATTTACAATCGAGAGGCGTGTCAATGGGTGCTAAACACTAGAGATGAGCGTTGTTCTACTCGAACTGTTCGCCAATCTCAAATTCGAGCTGTTTTGGGCGGTGTTCGAGCCGTTCGGCGAACACGAACAATTTGAGAAAAATTCGGCTGTTCGAGGTTATGTTCGATAACTGTTCGTGCACCAAAATCATAACTGGATTTTTTCTCAGTAATGATGAAAATTAATGTTAATACGCAGTTTGAGTGTACAGCGGGGTGGGGGGAGGGGCAGGGGATGGATCTCTGCAGGAACAATGAAGATCTCCATTTTTTTTTCTCTTTCCCGCATTTGCAGTGGGGAGGTGCAATCTGTCAGCCTATCAGCAGCGCACACACGGAGCGAAGTGCTTTTTTTCACACAAGCAAGGGCATGTGTCATTGGCAGTGTATGTCACATGTCCTTGCCCTATAATACCAAGCCATTTTCCCCGTCGCCACCATTTTCTCACTGCTGCAGCTGCGTGTTAGACGGCACCGCTGTTGCTGTGTGCGCTATACCTTGTTAATTTCAAGCCAATTTTCGCACAAATATACAGATAGCTTGGGAGTAGGGAATAGTTGTGATTGCAGTCCTTTTAAGGACTAGGTTACAGCATTTCCTACGACTTTTATCAGGGAGGTCTGTGCTCTTAAATAGATAGGTTGTGGGAGTAAAGACTAATTGTAATTGGAGTCCTTTTCAGGACTAGGTTACATGAGTTCCTATCAGTTTTTGCCAGGCAGGTCTGTGCCAGTGCTGTGCAAGTTTTTTTTCACAGCATTTGGCTGAATCTAGCAAAGCTAATCCTTTTTGGCCTATTGCAGAGTGTGTTAGTCAGTGGAGTAGCCTATCTGTGTTGCAAGATATAACACCTGTGTATAGAATACCAATTTTTTTTACTGCACCTAGTGAAGTAAAATCTTTTGGGCATAGCATCATTCTATTAGTCCATCTATACTGACCTCCATCAGGTTGCAAACTGAATATAATTTTTTTCTGCATCTAGCTCTGAAAAAATATTTGGGCTTCTAGCAGTGTGTGGGACTTGGTCTATTAGTCCATCTATACTGACCTCCATCAGGTTGCAAATTAAAAATAATTTTTATCTGCATCTACAGTACCTCTGAAAAAATATTTGGGCTTCTAGCAGTGTGTGGGACTATTTGTATTAGTCCATCTATACTGACCTCCATCAGGTTGCAAATTCAAAATAATTTTTTTCTGCATCTAACCCAGCCAATAGTTTTGGCCTAATACCACAGTTTGGCCACTCAGCTCTGCTCAGTTACCATCCATTGTTTTTTTGTGCAAACAACTCCAGAGTTGTGAATTAGTTAACCACCAAAATGAGTGGAAAAAGGCCTGCTGCTGGTGGAAAGGGGAATAGGCGTGTTGGGAAGGGGAAAAAAGGTTGTGTCCGTGGGGTAGGTGTTAAAGCAACAGTAACATCTGCAGAAGAAAGACCATCTTCCAGCCAAACTAAAATGTCTACTTCTTTTAGCGGACAATGTGATAAGATCCCTTTCTTACGGCCACGCCAATCGCTACAAATTCCAGATGAGGCACAAAAACAGCAGGTGCTTCAACGGATATCAAGTGCTCCTTTAAGTGGGCTCTCCTCCACATCAACTTCAACATCACAAATACTCCAGTCCTCAAAGGTGTCACCCAAATCGCACTTGCTTCCTCACAGCTCCCAAATCTCCAGCTGCCCGTCTGAGTATGAGGTAGAACAGATGGTTGAGTCTGCAGAGCTGTTTACTCATACTATAGCCTGGGAATCAGAGGTCGACTCCAGCGCTTCTGTGAATCCAGACGAGGAAATGATCTGCACTGATGCCCAGAATCTTTATGAGTCGGATCCAGGACCAGACGCAGAAGGTTCTGACCATAATGTAGACCCTCATTCCCAAACTGTAACTCCTGTTGGTGGAGACAATGAGGAAGACGATGATAAGACTCAAATACCTGATTGGAGCGACAACTTTAGTTTTTTGTCAGGGCAGGAACAGGTTGGCTCTGAGGACGACGGGTGTGATAACGCACAGGGTGATGATGATGAGGTCGGAGATCCCACTTACTGTCAACCCACAGTCAGCCAAGAGATGAGGTCAGCAGAGGAGGTGGAGGAAGATGCTAGTGACGACTAGGTCAGGTTGCGCCTTCCTGGACAGAGACGTAGTACTGGAAGCACGTCAACAACTGCATCCTCAAACACAACTCTGCCTCTCACCACAAGTCGTGGTGGCTCTTCAGGTCGCATGGGTGCTAAGCCTTGCATAGCCTGGGCATTTTTTCAGATCGATAAAGATGACCCAACTCGTGTTATCTGTAACATTTGTCAGCAAAAGCTAAGTAGAGGCCAAAAAATACATAGTTTGAGTACTTCATGCATGAACCGGCACATGGACATGAAGCATAAGTTGCAGTGGGAAGCTCAGTGTGCTACAATGCGGCCTAGCCGGCCGGGCCAATCACCGTCTGCCATATCTTGTGCATCCGCGGCCTCTTCATCCTCTGTGACTGGGGGGACAGCAGTCACACCTGTTTTGGGGCGCAGACCTGCCACCTCTTTACCCGCAACAGCCAGCGTGATTGGCAGGTCATCATTTTCTTTGGAGGTGGTAACACCAGCTGGTGTTGAGCGCTGTCCGACATCGATAGCACCACCTTTGGATCAAGGCAACCTAACATGTCCGCCTGCATCTTCCTCACAGACCGGCAGTTTGCCGGGGACACCCTTATCAACCCCGTCTAAGCACAATAGCCAGCCCTCGGTCCCTCAGATGTGGACAAGTAAAAGACCATTTCCTCCTAGCCATGAGAAAGCTAAGAGGTTGAATTTCACCATCTGCAAGCTCTTGGCTACAGAAATGCTGCCTTTCCGCCTGGTGGACACAGAGGATTTTCGAGACCTTATGTCCGTCGCAGTGCCCCAGTACCAGATGCCCAGTCGGCACTACTTCTCAAAGAAAGGTGTGCCTGCGCTCCACCAGCATGTCGCACACAACATCACCGCTTCTTTGAGAAACTCTGTGTGTGACAGGGTGCATTTCACCACAGACACTTGGACGAGTAGGCATGGACAGGGGCGTTACATGTCGCTGACTGGGCACTGGGTAACTATGGTGACAGCAGGACAAGGGGCTGCTGTCCAAGTCTTGCCGTCCCCACGAGTTGTGCGTCAATCCTCTTTATGTCATTTTTCCTCCACTGCTTCTGCCTCCTCAACCTCCTCTCGGTCTTCCACCTGCACCCAAAGGCTGTCTGGTCATGCCACAAGCTTTCTAACTGCGCAGAAGGGATCCTGCACACCTCCTTACTATGCTGGCAGTAGGGCTCAACGTCATCAGGCGGTTTTTACATTGAAATGTCTGGGAAATGTGAGTCACACAGCTGAGGAGTTGTGGTCAGCTCTGGAGAACCAATTTCATGAATGGTTGTCTCCACTGGACCTGAAAACAGGGAAGGCCGTGTGCGACAATGCTGCAAACCTGGGTGCGGCCCTTCGCCGGGGCAATGTCACACACGTGCCTTGTATGGCTCACGTGTTGAACCTGGTTGTCCAGCAATTTTTAGCCCACTATCCCAGACTAGATGGCCTTCTGCAGAGGGCACGGTCGCTGTGTGCTCACTTCCGCCGTTCGCATCCCTCAGCTCAGCGACTTACATCTCTACAGAAGTTGTTGGGCCTGCCACTTCACCGGCTAAAATGCGATGTGCCTACCCGGTGGAATTCAACTCTGCACATGTTGCAGCGACTGTGGCAGCACCGACAAGCCCTGGTGCAATACGTTCTGACGTATAGCCTGGGCCAACGAGATTCAGAGGTGGGGCAAATCACGCTGGAGGAGTGGTCTCAGATCAGGGACCTATGCACCCTTCTGCACAGTTTTGAAATGGCGACGAAGATGTTTAGTGCTGACGATGCCATTATCAGCATGACTATTCCGGTGATTTACATGCTGGAGCACATGTTAAACAGAATTCGGAGTCAGGTGGTGGCACAAGAGGAGGTGGAGGAAGTAGAGGAGGAGGAGTTGTATGCGGAAGGGCTAACATCTGCAAGGTCCAGACGGTCGGCAGCACCAAGGCGGCAGGCATGTGAGGGTGGGGGAGATGGTTTTACCAGGGCGCATGGTAGCAGCCAAACTAGTGAGGAAGGTGCAGGAGCCCAGGAAGAAGTGGAGGACGAACTGATGGAAGACTCATCAGATGAGGGAGACCTTGATCACATTTCTGTTGTGCGAGGTTGGGGGGAGAGGACAGAGGAAGGAAGCATGATTGTTACCTCGCCACCAACACAACAGGGACTTGGTGCTCCTGGATGCGCAACACACATGAGTGCCTTCTTGCTGCACTACCTGCAACATGACCCTCAAATTGTGAGAATTAGAAATAATCCTGACTACTGGGTTGCCACACTGTTAGATCCCCGGTACAAAAGTAAATTTGCAGAAATTATTCCTGCCATAGAAAGGGATGCACGCATGCAGGAGTATCAGCAGAGACTGTTGCAGAATCTTACATGTGCTTTTCCACAAAATACCAGTGGTGCACGTAGTGAATCTCACAGTTCCAACTTGCCAACCGTGGGACCGTCAAGTGTTCAGCACTCAAACCGTAACAGAACCACAGTATCTGCTGGTAACATCAATTTTGCGGAATCATTTCACCACTTTTTTAGCCCATCCTTTGCAAGGCCACAGGAGACAAGAAGTCTGACACATAGTCAACGCCTAGAGACGATGGTACAGGAGTATCTCCAAGTAAACATTGAAGCCACGATTGTGTCACTGGACCCTTGCTCTTTTTGGGCTTCCAATCTGGATAAATGGCCGGAGCTAGCCACTTACGCCTTGGAGATCTTGTCATGCCCCGCAGCCAGCGTTCTGTCTGAACGTGTGTTCAGCGCTGCTGGTGGTGTGCTGACAGATAAGCGCACGCGGCTCTCCACTGATAATGTAGACAGACTCACGTTCATAAAGATGAACAAATCATGGATCCGAAACGACTTTTCTACCCCTGTGTCATCCTGGGGAGAGTAAAAGCTTGATGATTGGTTAAAATCACCCTACCAACCGTTTTAAGCTTTCAAATTACTAATCATGTTTATCTGTATCTTGACTGGAAAATAATTTGGGCTTTGTAGCAGTGTGCAGCACTGATCCTATTAGGCCATCTATACTAAAGCTTTACCAGATTTAAAATTAAAAATAATTTTTAGCTGCATCTAGCCCGGAAAATAATTTTGGAGCTCCGAGATGCGCAAGGCACATAAGTGCCTTCTTGCTGCACTACCTGCAGCATGACCCTCATATTGTCAGAATTCGAAGTAATCATGACCACTGGGTTGCCACACTCTTAGATCCCCCAAACTTTTCGATCAACCTTTTCATTTTAATAAAGACCAAAAAAATGGTCATTTTTGAAATTATAAGCATTAGCAGGTTGTTAGAAACTGAAATCAAACAGTTTTCAACTCAAAACTTTATTCTAGGTGATGTTACATTTTCACATAGGACCCCTTGTTCGAAAGGAGCTTCTGAACTCTCTCGTCCATTGAATTTGTCAGGTTTTGGATGGTTTCTGCTTCAATTGTTTTGCATGAGGACAGAATACCCTCCCAGAGCTGTTGCTTAGATGTGAACTGCCTCCCGCCATCATAGACACTCCTTTTAATGATGCTCCAAAGGTTCTGAATGGGGAAGAGGTCAGGGGAGCATGGGGGTCACACCATAAGTTTGTCCCCTTTTATGCCCATATCAGCCAGAGATGCAGATGTTTTATGTGCAGCATGAGATGGTGCATTATCATGCAGAAAAATGATCTTGCTGTGAAATACACGGTTCTTCTTCTTGAACCATGGCAGGAAGTGCTGTTTGAGAAAATCCACATACATTATGGAGTTCATCTTTAGCGCTTTCAGGGATCCTAAAGGGGCCGACAATCTCTCTCCCCATGATTCCAGCCCAAAACATTACTCCACCTCCTCCTTGTTGGCGCTGTAGCCGTGTTTGCGTGGGGTGTCCATCAACCAGCCATCCTCCACTCCATCTGACGCGCCCCCTGGGCCATATTCCTTAGGGGAATATCCGGAGCCGGATCAGATGGGAGTTGTAGTCTTCCGAGTGGCTGTGACCCGGTCCGTGCCCAGGGTGTCAAGCTCAGAGTATGTGGCAGTCCTACAGATGTTATAAAGTTCTTAATGTCGACTACGCCACCCGTTGTATTGCGGTCACTATGGCCGCCGCTGCAGCAGGGTCCGCTGAGGCTGATGGTGTTGGTGCAGCTATTGATAGTATAACCCCCAACGGGTGGGGTATAGCCTCAGGGGGTCAGGTGCAGAGGATGGGGGTTGTGGTGGT
Source organism: Phyllobates terribilis (assembly GCF_046119375.1). Classification (NCBI taxonomy): domain Eukaryota; kingdom Metazoa; phylum Chordata; class Amphibia; order Anura; family Dendrobatidae; genus Phyllobates; species Phyllobates terribilis. The sequence continues at coordinate 337,581,087 of NW_027362763.1, read as the reverse complement.
GCAGCATAGATGTTAAGTGAAGACAGAGTCGGGTTGTGCAGTTTAGGGTATTTACTCACTGCTGATGTTCCGGTCACTCTAGCTTCAAGTGACCACCCGAGCCGTGCTGCGTCCACCAGGTCCTGGATTCAGCCAACCCCCAAGCAAGTCCGGAGCGTGACCCTGAGCTCTCCTTCTGTCCTTTCCTCTGGCCGTCCCCACTAGTGATCCACCTAGGTCCAGCTCCCTCGGGCCTTCTGTTGGGAGACCCTTGGCCTTGGGTTCCCTGACCCTCCACGTGGTATGCCTTCGGGGTGGATGTGGTGAGTGGCCGTGGCAGACGCTGCCCACGGCCTCCGGTCTCTGGCTAGGGTGTGCTTTTGCCCCCACCAGTTTGGGATCCGGTACCCTATTGCCGACTCTTCACCCTGGGATTGAATTTGGGTTCTCAGAGTCCTCTCTTTGTCTCCTCTGGGTCTTTCCTTCTCTGCTCCACTCTCTCTCTCTCTCTGGGGCTTCTCTGCTCCTCTTCCTCCTCTGACTTCTCTCTGCAAAAGGCTGGCAGACTGACTGACTCTGTTCTCTGATGGTGCCCACCTTATATACACCCTCTATGTGTGAGCTCAGGCGACCAGCACCCAATGAGCTCCTATCTTTACCCAGGCTGCTCCCCCTATCTGCCCCTACACTACTTGGGATGTTCCACCCCCCTCCCTCTCCAGCCAGGAACAGACTCGGTCGTACCTGCACATTTCTAAGTGGGAGTACCGTCGGTCTGCTCCTCGGAAATGGGATGTGTGTAGTGCATGCAGCCTACCGAACTCAGGTCCACACTCCATCCTTACCCGGGAGTGGAATATCACACCTCTGGGTTGAGGTGCAATACCCCTGTAGCAGCCGAATCCTCAGGGTGCTACACATCCATCTGGACCATCGAGCGCTGCACGGCACTCATCCGTGAACAAAACAGTTTTGAAATCAGTCTTCATGTAATGTTTGGCCCACTGGAGCCGTTTCTGCTTGTGTGAAGTGGATAGAGGAGGTCGACAGGATGGCGCATGCACAGCTGCAAACCTCTGAAGGACCCTGCATCTTGTTGTTCGGGGGACGTTGGAGGCACAAGCAGCTTCAAAAACTTGTCTGCTGCTATGACAAGGCTTTTTTGCCGCTGCTCTTTCAACCTGACGTAATTGCCTGTAGGAAAGAGTCCTCAATTTGCCCTTATCAGCACGCACACGTGTGTACTGTGAATCAGCTACATACTTCTTGATTGCCAAGACACTTCATCCTGATCATCGCACAATGTTGATTGTAGTCATGCCTTGACCTAAACACTCCACAATTTGTTGCTTCTCAGCAGCCGACACATCCTTTTTCTTTCCCATTTTGGCAGAAAATGTAGGCTGCTTAATAATGTGAGAGAGCCTTCTTAAGTAGTCTTGCCTTTCATTGGACACACCTGCCAAACTAATTAGCACAGGTGTCTGCAATTGCTTACAGTGATATAAAGAGCCCTGACACACATCACCATCAATGAGTTTAACTGACAAACAAACAAATTCTTCCCTTATCACTCCTAAACACTTTTTGTATAATAATTTGGAACGCAGTGTACATGTGCTTTTCCACAAAACACCAGTGGTTCACGTAGTGAATCTTACAGTTCTAACTTGCCAACCGTGATCTGTATGGAGTTGTTCAATAAAGGGCCCAAAATTAAGATAACATAGATGGGAGAGGTCTCTATGAATAGGAATTCCTAAGTATTTGATACCCTGTGAGGGCCAGGCAAAGGGAAAGTTGGACTGGATGGAATCCTATATGGATTTGGGGAGGGAGACATCGAGGGCCTCAGACTTCGCTGCATTGATTTTAAAATTTTACCATGTAACAAAGTGATCTATTTCAGCCATAATAGCATGGATGGATATATGTGATTGAGTGATATATACTAGGACATCATCAGCAAATAGAGAGCACTTGTACTCGGTGCCTCCCACCTCAATCCACCTAATATTGGGGTTATGGCGAATTGATGAGAGCAGGTGCTCCGTCACTAGGATGTATAAGAGAGGGGACAGAGGACATCACTGCCTTGTCTCATTGGTGATTGTGAAAGGTGATGAAAATGTTCTGACGCACCCCCTGGGCCTTGGGACACCCGGAGCCGGACCCTTTTTGGTGGATGCTGGTGGTTGTAGTCTTCGTGGCGGCGACCCAGTTCCGTGGCTCAGGGCGGTCAAACCAGTGGCGGAACTATTTATGTGGTTTTCATGTTTAAATGTCCGACTACGCCACCCGTGGATTGCGGTCAGAGTGAACCGCCGCTACAGGGCAGACCACTGAGGCTAGTGTTGTGGGTGCAGCAGAGCGTAGCATAACTCCCCACGGGAGGAGTATAGCCTCAGGGCAGTGTATGCGGAGGATGGGGGTGATGGTGCAGGGCAGCAGCAGTAACGACACGGAGTCAGTGATGCAGTTCAGGGCCTTTACTCACAGTTCTTATTATCCAGACCACGTCTGCAGGTAACCGCTGCCCACGTCGTACTGTGCTCACCAGGTGAGGGGCTCAGACAACTCCCAGATAACTTTGGAGCACTTCACAGGACCCCCTTTGTGTGTCCTTTGTCTGGCCTTTCTTACCAACACTTCTGTCCGGCTGCCTCGGGCCTCCTCTTGGTAAACTTGGCGCCAGTTTCCCTGACCCTATGTGGTGCCTTCCTAGCGGGTGTAGCGAGGGGCTGCGCCACATAAAATGTCAGAGCCTCCGGTTTCTAGCTGAGGGTCGTTTCCTGCCTCCACTAGTTCGGGGACCGGTCTCCCCCTTTGGCCTGACCCCTCCACGCAGGTGGATTCGGGCGTGCGGTGGCGACTCGCCCGTCCGCACCCCTGGGATCCCTTCATTCCTCGTTCCTGGAGCCTTCTCCGCTCCTCTTCCTTCCTTCTCCCTCTTCCAGGCCTGGGCCTCTGTTACTAGGCCCGCCTCCGGAGCAGAGCTCATGCAGAGCCCCTGCTCCCTGCCACATCTGCTCAGACTTCTCTGCACTGAACTAAGATGGTGCCCACCTTTTATACTCCCTTCTCAATGCACCCAGGAACTGCTTCCTCCCTGCTCCTGCACTACAGGGTTCCCCTTCCTCAGTGTTCCCTCCCCCCACTCCAGCCAGGGACAGGGACTGTCGTGCCCATCTCAGGGGCATATTGGTCGCCCTGCCCCACGGCAATGTGGTGTAATGCATGCAGGTGTCGGGTCCTGATCCACACTCCATCCTTACCTGAGAGTGAGATATCACACCTCTGGGTGAGGTGCAATACGTCTGTAGCAACCGAGCCCTCAGGGTGCTACAGTTCCATTTATCTTCAGCCTAGGTGACGTATTGCGATACAGGGCCGTGATTTTGGCTATAAAAGGGTCCCCTAGACCCCTACCCCAAGCTTTTTAAGAGAATCATATATGGCGTGCCAGGAGACTCTATGGAATGCTTTCTCAGCATCCAACGAGAGTATCTAATTACAAATTTTTAACTGCATCTAGCCCAGGAAATACTTTGTGCCTAGTAGCAGTGTCTGCTAGTGAGCGGATTATCCCGGCTGTTAAGCAAGCTGCACCACCTGTAGTTTAGACACTTAATTTTTTCAAAGGAAATGCTTCGGGACCATGGGATACTTAGTGAAGAGCATCAGGAGGCACCCCAAGGCATAGGGGCTGGGACTGGCAGTAGGATGCCTTGCGGTGGACAGCCGAGCTCGATCCTTATAAAAGCTTTTTAACTGCAGCAGCTTTAGTGGACGCTACTGGAGCTGGAATTACCGCGGCTGCTGGCATGAGACTTGCCCTCCAATAGATCCTTGTAAATGGATTTAAAGTGTATTCATTCAAATTAGAGAGACAATTTAAATTAAAAAGCTTAGAGCTGCCTCCACCACAGGGGGGCTCGCTCGACCCACCAGCGGACAGGCACCAGTATTGGGAGAGGGGGGCTGGCCGTCAGGGTTCACCGCGGCTCTGGCACAAACCCGGCGACACGGAGGTGGCACGGGCAGGAGCGGACTGGCCGTGTCGGCTTCTCACTTTTTGGATTTTAGAAGGGCATGACATGCCTATATCTGTGTCTCCCCCTCCTTTTACTCCTCCACCTCTTTTATTTTCGCATGACTATATGTACTTGTCACTTTTCCATGTGTTAGTTATGTCTTCTGAGCAGTTTGTCAGCTTTTGGACACCTTTGAAGGTGTTTTCTATGTGTTTCTATGTGTTTTTGTTTGCCTGCCATTGGTTTTAACGGTGTTCGAAGGTGTTCGACGAACCGAACCGAACTCGAACACTACGGGGGTGGCTCAACACTACTAAACACTCTCCATCATTAGCCAATCTAGTTATGGCCTATTGGGAGGAAGGTTATCTTTACAGTACTGATAATCCTTTTACCAAACACCTGGTTTGGTATGGCAGGTACATAGATGACCTACTGTTCGTTTGGTCGGGCGATGTGTCTGCCATACCCGACTTTGTGCAATATTTAGATGTCAATCATTGCAATCTGACATTTACGTATAGGGTTGAAATTTCTGCCATTTCATTTCTGGATTTGAATTTGCGGGGCATCCCAGATCAACACATATTGACTAGTACTTACTGTAAACCACAGTCTGGAAATACTATTTTGCATGCAAGTAGTAGTCATCCGCCCCATACTATCAAAGCATTACCTGTGGGTGAATTTACACGTGTTGCAAGGAACTGCAATGATGAAAACACTCTATCTACAGAACTTACACATACATGGTCCAAACTTTCAGAAAGGGGGTATCCTAAATGGACCCTGAGTAGAGCCAAACATATAATCAAACACAAGAGACACCAAAATTTGGGACCACGTATTGTTCACAATAATTCTAATAGACTAGTCCTGTCATTGCAGTATAGCCCTCAGTTTAATATAATCAAATCTATTTTTTTCAAACACATATCCATTTTGTATGAGGATGCAACTTTATCTAAAATTTTACAATCCAATTGCTCTGTAATAGCAAGGAGAGGTGTCACTATTGGTAACATCGTTTCACCGTCTTTTTTCTCCTCTAATAATTTAAAAAGTAATACTTGGCTAAATTACTCTGGTTTCTATAAGTGCGGCCAAAATAGATGTCGGACATGCAAATATATATCAGCTACTAAAGAATTTTTCAATTATAACCACACAGAAACTTTCAAAATCAAAGGACACATAAATTGTAACAGCACGAATGTGGTTTATATAATTCTATGCAAAATTTGTGATCTTATATATGTTGGTTGCACAACAAGAAATCTTAAAGTTCGCATTTCAGAACATTTAACTGATATATCTTCTCTTTCTAGTACCAACCGTAATATTTCACATGCCTCTAGGCATTTTATTCAATTTCACCAGAGATTGTGCAGTTCTCTACAGGTCATTGGTATAGAGAGGGTTAAACCTGCACATCGAGGAGGAGATTCCAGACACCGTTTACTCACCAGAGAAGCATTCTGGATTTACAACCTTGGATCCCGTTTCCCAGACGGACTCAATGCACGCCGTGAAATCATGTTTCATTATTGATTCTACTTCATGTTTCTGTCAGTTTATTTTATCTATTTCATGTAACATTCTATGTTAAAATGAATTTTATCTCTTTTTTTTTTGTTCTTTCTCTCCATAATGGTTTTATTGTTTTTTCCATTTTATGTGATTGCCTCACACTAATTATGCACCCTATTCACACTCTCATGTGACCAAGCATATCGATCTGATTGGTTGTTATTGGATATAATACTATAGAGTGTCATATGCATGTTAGCTTTGACAAAGAACACAGCTCTGTGTTCGAAACGCGTTGCGTTTTTTCCATGTGAGATTCCCCGATGTAATTTGGAAATTTTTAAACTGTGTGGATTTGCTTCAATAAATATTTGCACTTTTGGAAGCTGGTTTCTTCAACCTTTTTTCCATGCAAACACGTGAGGCCACACGTACCCGTGCTTCCTTCCAAAGCCTACAGCAATCAGGTGAGCTGAATCTACTTTCCTCTTATTCCCTATGTGTACCTTACCTAACACATTATCTATATATGTTTTCTATACATTATCTATCATCTGATGTGCATATGACCCTTTTGAGCTTTGTTGGAGTGTCTAATATACTCCCTGATTGTCTCTCACAATTAGATGCATATTGATGTTAGTGCCTTTTGGCTCTTGTATTGTGGTCCATACTAGCCATATTCGGGATAGGGATATATCTCCACAAACTTTCATCTTCCTATGTGGAGTTCCATTTCCATCCTGCTGTATATACAACAGTGCAAGTGTGGATGTTTTGATGATTACACATCTTCTTTAAACACTATTGTACTGTCCTATTGACCCCACAGGTCTTAATGTTTTTATTCAGTGTTCTATTTATAATTGTTCGATTAAAAGTTATGTTTTAGAATTACCCTTGCTACTATACAATACATTTACTAGGGGTTCTTGAGACTCTTGGGTATCCTTACCCTTTGCTATATTTGATTTCTCATTTGTTCCTGAATTTCTTTGGATTGCAGCATGATGTCTAGCTTTTGAGGATCTTTTGGTCTACTTCACTTTGTCAGGCAGGTCCTATTTAATTGATTTCCTGATTGAGAACAGGTGTGTCAGTAATCAGGCCTGTGTGTGGCTAGGGAAATTTAACTCAGCTTCCCAAAAATGTGATAAACCACAGTTCATTTATGTTTTAAGGGGGAGGGGGGTTTCAATCACTTTTTCACACAGGACCCTGTAGGTTTGGATTTCTTTTTCCCGTAATAATAAAGACCTTCATTTAAAAGCTGCATTTTATGTTTACTTGTGTTATCTTTGTCTAATACTTAAATTTGCTTTGTGATCTGAAACATTTAAGTGTGACAAACATGCAAAGTAATAAGAAATCAGGAAGGGGGCAAACACTTTTTCACACCATTATATGTGCAGAAGGGGTTGTCTTTAGGAAATTTCATCAGTATCAGATCAGTGGAAGTCTGATACCCTCTTTCCCACTGTTTGCAGGACCTTTTGTGGCCAGATGTACACAGTGTTGTGAGCCTGAATACCACTACTTTGTGCCTGCTCTGAATTGAATTCATTTCTAATGATGCAGTGGAAAGTCAATACAACATTTAGGAAGCATCTCAGCAGACACACCTACAAGGCAGATGATAATATCTGTGCGAACTTTGCATCTGTTGGAAAACACTAGTTTTACATTTCCATCTACAATATATATAATAGGTGAGCATACGTGTACTTTAAGTACAAATGCAAACATATCCAGATCAGTATAGCTTAAAGGGGTTGCCCATGTGTTTTATTTTAATAGATCTAGAATTTTGACAAATAATAAAATAAAGTACACCTCTCTCCCTACGTGGCTTTGTCCACTGTTTTATGCTGTTTCCTGACCTGATTAAATCTGAGCAATAAGATCGGTGAGTGCCATGGGTTTTTCTGTTTTACTGAGTAATGAACATGTAATGCTTTGGTGTCGTGTAGCAGCATAATTGATTACAAGTATTGTGGTAGTGCCGTGGGTTTTATCTTCATTGTAGAATAAATAAAGTATTGTTGCATCGAGGCAAGCAATCCCAAGGCTGACCAATCAGAAGGGTTGGTCAGTGATTGCCTACTGAAGTCACATCTCTGTCTGTTTACTTTTAAAACTAAAGAAACCTTTTAATTAGGAAAAATATGTTTTAGAGAGTCAGGCTAAAAATTATACAACCTTTTAATTAACTTTGTTTCAAATTGATCTGTCACCACATTAAACATATATGTGATTGCATAAGCACAATTAAGTAGGTCATCTCCTCCTATTACTCAACTGATTTTCCTTAATTGCTACCAAAACTGAAAAATCTGTGGCACTTCACACATACAGAATCATGACATAGACAAAAATAAATGATGACATTCAGATAACCTTTCATGTACATATGAATAGTTCTGCATGGCTAAGAGCACATGGATATTAGTAAGCGCAAAATGCAGCTATGTAATATATAAATCTATATCTGAGGCTAATGTATTGCAAAACTGAAAAACAAGAAGGCTGCATAATCAGCTATGTATTTCCATTACCTAGCAACACACATGTAAAATACTGATGATTTGTCACAAAAATCCCAAAACTGTCATTTTAAAATGTCACCAGGAAATAAGGTTAATAGTCAAAATGGTAAAGTATAGCTAACACAGGATATAACCAGAATATATTCTTGCTAAGGAAAATGAGGAACTGTACACTAAAAGTAAAAGAAATAATCTGTGCAATTTATGGAATTAGAAAAGAAAGGATTTGATTCTTAATAAAAAATTCTTCTTTATTAGAAAATTCCATAAAATTCAGAGACAACAAAAGCACTACAAAAAAAACAAACTTGGAAAAACAAGCTTTAGTCAATGCGTTTTGGGTGACAATCTTTAATTATGATGGTCTAAAGCCAAATGGTTTAATTTGGAGGATAAATACCTGAATGGCAACTACACCTGAACAATTTTTTATCATACTTATTCATCAATATATAACAAATACAAAATTATAAAAAACAATATCACAGCCTTAAATTAATAGCTACAGATCAATTAATAATGTAGAAACAAATAGGTTCTATAGTTTAAGCCTGCTAGGAAGGAGGTGTTTATGGGATTATCCTCTACCTGAACCTCCCCTTTTTAAATTAAATAGTCCCTCTTGTAAAATAAAAATAACATACACTCACATCCTGCACTATGTCAGCACTGGGTCACCTGGAGCTTGTGTTAAGCCACTTAGGGCCCTGCAGCCAATTAGTGACTGTTTATGGGTGGCTGCACTCTCATTTTCCTTGGACAAATGTTGGACTGACAGAAAAGTGGCCACTGATTGGCTGCAGGGTTCACGTAGCATAAAAATGTCACGTAAGTCTTTGGAGCCATGATTTTGACATCGCTGGAACAGCGCCCATGCAGTAGGTGAGTATATGTTGTTTTCATTTGATAAAGGGGACTACTTATTTTTAAAATGGGGTTATCCAGGTAGTGAAAGAACAACTGTCAGCAGGATATTCAATCAGTAATTAAAGGCAAGAGTGTAAAGCCTCTTTTACGCTTATTACATTCATGCCTTGCCAGTAGTATTTCATTGTGACATTTTTTGGAAATCCATCCTTGAAGTTTTAATCGCCAGTGCAGTGGGGCGGGCACTGCACTTCCAGCTCTGCTGTGCTCTTTTCCCTCCCACCCCCCACTGATGGCCTCCAGGCTTTGATAAATGGATCACTCTTCTCTCAGCGACTTGTCGCCTCTGCTCAGGAACTGTCATTGCCTGGTTTTATCTCACCAGAACTTGTGGAGCTTGCGCAATAAGCGCCTGATGACGTTTAGGGAGATAGTCTTTTGATCTTGCCATGACATAAGGAGCTTATTGCGCCTGTGCCGCTCCTTCTTACCAAACAAACCTGGGCAATGACTGGGCCTGTGCAGGTGAGACAGTTCACTGAGATAATAGTGACCTGCCAAGGACCTGAGGCTGGCAGTGGGCAGGGAAAGCGGAGAGGCCACAGCAGAGCTGAAAGTGATTCAAATTTCAAGGATAGAATTATCAAAAATGTCCCAACATAATATTTCCAGCAGGGTATAAAAGTAATAAGAGATGGGGTTGTCCAGCACACTCCAAATGGGCTAAAATTAGCACTTTATTTCAAACATTTAAAGAGAACCTCACAGCTGATACATGCTGATCAATCCACGGGCAGCATGTACCAGGCACTGGCTATATGATCTCAGCCAGGTATGTTTGAATCTGAAATGCAGTAGCGTTTCAACGAAAATCATAGTTTAAAAGATGCCGAGGACCAAATCACGCAGGACACTAGACGGACAAGCGGGTACCCAGCGGATTCTCATCATCCGCTGCCCTGCATTGACAAGTCTCTGCCTATATGTAGAACTAACTAATAACAAAAAGCACCTATAGGGCATTAACCAGGTGACAGGTGGTTATGCAGTGTTTTTCTACTCTTATCGTGTGGTGCTGTGAGTGTCACAACATTTAGAAGACTTTAAATACAATGATCCAGCCGCTGCTCCGCTGGTTGGAGAATTCCAAAGTAGGTATATTTCAAAGCAAGGAATGCAGGTATGCTGCACTGCTCGCGAAGAATTTACAAAAAAATAAAACTTCATCCAGCCAAAAGCAAACCTTTATATGGCTCAGGGTAAGCAACTAGTTATGACTGACCTGTTCTAAGTTGTTGCTTACCCTGAGCCCTATAAACGCTTGCTTTTTCCTGGATGAACTTTTAATTGGCACCATTTTTGTGAATTCTTCGCCAGTATACGTGCATGTAGGTGGAGATCAGTCAATCCAGGGCAGCAGCTGGGGAGAAGACGCTGAGGACCTGTCTGTCCAACTATTCTCCAACAAGGCTCAGTCACTGGCGGCTTTTAAAGTATTTTCTCTGAAACACTGCAGATTTTCAGAGTCAAACATAAATGACTGAGTTCATAGAGCCAGTGCCTGATACATGCTGCCTGAGGATTGGGCAGCATGTATCAGGTGTCAGGTTCTCTTAAAATCCATAGAAGAGTGGTGAATGGATACTGAAGAACATGTTAAGCTATATGCATTATTAATCATGATGAAATACCGTCTGGCTATGTGGATGAAAACTATATATTATCCAATAGCAAAATCCACCACCCTCACACCTAATATGCACATGTGGGATTTAATGATCTTAATTGGATATTTTTGTGGGAAAAGGGTCAGTTACCCATGTTGAAGAAACCTCAGATTAATCTGAACAAACATGTTAAGATATCGAGGTGGGAGGCAAGATTGAATAAAAAATAGAGTTTATGCCAGATTTCATTAATTTAACAAGCCAGTTGTAAAAAATCTAAATAAGAAAATGGAAAGGGTTAACAGCTTTTTCATTCACTGCCTCTCTTAAAGGAAATCTGTCGCCACAATGGGGCAATCTGACCTATTAATATGGCACACAGGTTATAGACTGCGGAAAAAAGTCCTATCTGTATGTCTCATATCAGATGCCTTGCTGTAGAAAAATCATCTTTTATCGCTTTATGTAAATGAGCTGCTCCAGGCTCTGGGGCGGACGCTGCCTGGGAGATAATGCTGCCTCCTTGCTTATTATTGTATCCTTCTCCTCCCACGTCTTCGCTGTGTCCTTGTGAAGTCATGTGCGCAGCTGGAAATCCCACGCCTGCACATTCCGACTGCCGTCACTGCTCTTCACTGTTCCGCCCTTCTGTGAGCATTGGCTTTACTTTTGTTCTGCGCAGGCGCTAGAGAGTTACTGTAACTTCAGCTCCCAGTGTTCTCCGGCAGCGTTCTCCCCATAGCCTGGAAGATGTCATTTATATAAAGTGATAAAAAATGATTCATCAACAACAAGGCATCTGATGTGAGACATACAGGGATCACTCTCCTCAGCAGTCTCTACCGTATTTTTCGGACCATAAGACGCACTTTTTTTCCACAATGTTTGGGAGGAAAATGGGGGGGCGCATCTTATGGTCCGAACATTACCTGCGGTGGTGGTAAAGTGGGATTGCAGGGCCCTCCAGGAATGCGGTGGTGGTGGCAGTGGCGGCAGCGGCAGCAGAGGTGAGCGGCTGGGGCCGGCACCTGTGCCTGGCTGGTACTGGGGCTGGGGCTCGTGTCTCCACACTTGGTGGCAGCTGTGGGATACTACTCAGCCCGGTGGATCCGGTGGAGCTGCAGAGGCTGGTGTATACTCTCCAAGGACTCCATAACCAGGAAGCGTATAGATAGACCCAGCAGACCATAAGTGAGGCTTACACAGCAGGTTTCCAACGCCACTATGTCCAACCCCACCAGCTCAGCCTTGAGAACAGGTCCGGAGTGGTTATAAAGCCTCAACAGGAAACGGCAACTATAGGAATTGTGCCAGCTTTGATGGATCGAATACAGGGCCACAGACACTCGGATTTGATACATGAATTCGTCCTTTCAGATGCCCAGAACGTTGTGGAGGATGATGAGTTTGACCAAGAGTAATTGAACTGCCTGCCAAATCAAGGATCCAGTGGCAGTATGGAATCAAGTGCCCAGTCTCAAGCAGCCGGAATCAGGAGTTGTTGGTTGCATTGGGGCCCAGAGCGCCAAGCGGGAGAAGGAGCTGGAAGAGTTGTTCTATTGGTAAGAGCGGATCTGTACCATCAAGCTGGAAAACCGCGGGGGAGGCGGTGCCACACTGTTTGCCTTCATCAACTTTCAGGAACCAAGGGATACAGAGGACGCCATGTGTGGACGCAATGGATATGAGTTCTGTTCTTGGCGATTACGTAAGGAGTTAACTAGATCAAGCCGGGGATCAGGAGAAGGATGATCGGAAGACTATCATGTCTGGTTAATTAAGATGGGGGAGGAATGTGACGACACAGCATTTATTGTTAATTAGTCCAGACATATTTTTCAGGTCAGGAGACATAGGCCATTGTTCATATGAGTCTGAATGTTGACTCTTTAATTGATGTTTGTTGCAGCTTATTGTGCTGCTATCCTTGGAGGACAGGGAGGCAGGGTACTTGAAAAATCGATGTTTGCTAATATGTTGATTACCCATTTTATTAGTCCATGCAGCTTGTTGACCTGCAAACATTAAAGGACAAACTATGCAGGTTGATTGACTACTCGAACAATGAGAGATTACCTCCTCCCACCTCCCCTCAGTTCTGTGGATATGGCCTGGAGGACAGCTGTGGGTATAAAAAGGGATCTCTATCCTTCAACGTAAAGACTCTACATGACAGTAGCCAAGGCACCATGACTCTAACCAGAGGAATACAGATTTGACACTCTACAGGATGCCAGCTTAAAGGACCACGGGCCCAGCTGGAGGGAGACTGATCTTATCCGTTGACCATTGCTGAACCCATGGAGATGTTTGGAGAACCCAGATTGGGACAATCAGGTCACCTGACCATGTACCTCAATGGACTGTCAGCTTTCTAAGCTTGTCGTTACTTCCTCTCCATGGGTGTCCGCTAAAAGCAGGGTGCCACTGGTGGGGGTTGGTCTGCCCTGGAAGCCCCAAAGTCGCAGCTGTCCCGAGGAGCCAGCGGAAGGGTTAGACTAAATAATTGTCACTATATGAGTGGTCATAACCTTGGATACCTAAGCTACTGCAATGCCCTGCACTTGAGGTAAGTCACATAGCAAATCTAGCAGAACTATACTACATTTCTAAATGAAGGTATTTTCTTATATTTTATTATTACACCCACTATATATTGGGATAGGATCTTGGAGATGGGAATACCCATTTAAACTCTACTACGGAGAACAGTGGGCTTTCAAGGTTCTAGTGAGGAGTTGTACCAACATACCTCAAACATTGGGTTCCTCATTAGTCAGTTGGAAACTGAGAGTAGCTGTGAGCAGCCGTAGCGTTACACCTCGACCCAGTTGTGATGCACAATCTGTTGTGACACTTTTCTATCATAGCCAGCATTAACGTTTTCAGTTCTTTGTGCTACAGTACCTCTTCTACCTCTTCTATGGGATTAGACAAAACAGAATAGCCTTTATTACAATTTGTTTAAATTAACCTGGCTGCCCATGACCCTCTCTAGTTCTCCAGATGTCTTACCTTGGTCCACTTTTGGCAAACACTAACCACTACCTGCTGGGAACACCCGACCAGACCTTTTGGGGCTTTTCACCTAGCCACCAGCTCTTGTCACAATCGCTCAGATCCTTACCCTTGGCCATTTTTCCTGCTTTCAAAGCATCAACTTCACTAACTGACTGTACATGGCTGCCTAATATATCCCTGTCCCTTGACAAAGTGCCAATATAATAAACTGATGAATGTTATTCACTTCACTTACCAGTAGTTTTAAATTTATACAGTAGCTAATTTCTTACCATTCCTACATCGAAATATATTGAAATACAAAGGTATATCTTTATTAATGATTAACATATACATATAGATAAAAAAAACAGTAAACCACAGTGTAACAAGATGGCAAAAGAAACAAGAAATCGACAAATTGGACAGAAAAATAAGATCAAATCAGATCAGATTTTTGGCAGCTTTTAAACCTGTCCAGATGTTCCATATGGCGCAGATATCAAAAGTCACGTCTCATCCAGGCTGTTTCTGTAGTCGTTTGAACAGACCACTAATCACATGTTTAGTCATGTGAGAGGAGATCCCCTCATGTGATACCACGTCATGTGCCGACATTAGTCTGTGACTTTGACTAATGGCATATGTTGTTATCTTCTTTGTATTGGTCAACAAAGTATAACAGGACCTTCCATGTTGGACAGATGCCACCTCCTGGTGAAGGCCCCCTGTCAAAAAATTGCCTATTATGTTCATCCATTCATACAGCCTCTATGGACATGTTGATTAGACAAGCACTGTATGTTTATATGCGTCTGTGGGAATTTTTTTTCCATTCCTCCAGGACAGCATTTCTGAGGTCACACATTGATGTTGGATGAGAGAGTAGCTCCATTCTAGTTCATTCTAAAGGTGTTCTATGGGGTTGAGGTCAGGGTGTTTGGGTGGGCTATTTAAGTTGTTCCACACCAAACGCACTTGTAGCACCCTGAGGATTCGGCTGCTACAGGGGTATTGCACCTCAACCCTGAGGTGTGATATTCCACTCCCGGGTAAGGATGGAGTGTGGAACTGAGCTCAGTCAGCTGCATGCACTACACACATCCCATTTCCGAGGAGCAGACCGACGGTACTCCCACTTAGAAATGTGCAGGTACGACCGAGTCTGTTCCTGGCTGGAGTGGGAGGGGGGTGGTACATCCCAGTAGTGTAGGGGCAGATAGGGGGAGCAGCCTGGGTAAAGATAGGAGCTCATTGGGTGCTGGTCACCTGAGCTCACACATAGAGGGAGTATTTAAGGTGGGCACCATCTAAGATCAGGGTCAGTCTGAGAGAAGTCAGTCAGTCAGCGAGTCTTTGCAGAGAAGTCAGAGGAAGAGGAGCAGAGCAGCCCCAGAGCAAGAGTGAGAGAGGAGTTTGAAAGACCCAGAGGGGGAGACAGAAGGAACTCTGAGAACCCAAGTACAACCCAGGGTGAAGAGTTGGCAATAGGGTACCGGATCCCAAACTGGTGGGGGCTAAAGCATACCTCAGCCAGAGACCGGAGGCCGTGGGCAGGATCTGCCACGGCCACCCACCACATCCACCCTGAAGGCAAACCACGTGTAGGGTCAGGGAACCCAAGGCCAAGGGTCTCCCAACAGAAGGCCCGAGGGAGCTGGACCTAGGTGGATCCCTGGTGGGGACGGCCAGAAGAAAGGACAAGAAGGAGGGCTCAGGGACACGCTCCGGACTTGCTTGGGGGTTGGCTGAATCCAGGACCTGGTGGACGCAGCACGGCTCGGGTGGTCACTCAAGGCCGGAGTGACCGGAACATCTGCAGTAAGTAAAGAACCCTGAACTGCACAACCCGACTCTGTCTCTTATTACCATCATCCCTGCACCTCCACAACCACCATCCTCTCCACTTGACCCCCTGAGGCTATACCCCTCCCGTTGGGGGTTATACTACCTGGGCTGCACAAACACCATCAGCCTCAGCGGACCCTGCTGCAGCGGCGGCCGTAGTGACCGCAATTCAACGGGTGGCGTAGTCGACATAAAGAACTTTAGTAACATCAGTAAGGACTGCCACACACTGAGCTTGACACCCTGGGCACGGACCGGGTCACAGCCACTCGGAGACTACAACCCCCATCTGATCCGGCTCCGGGTATCCCCAACAACACTGGCCCAGGGGGCGCGTCAACTTTGGCGTAGTCGGCAGGATCACGTGCCCGCAACAACCGGGTACTGCGTGCCTGAAGAAAAGAACAAGTTTACCTCAAAAAGAAGTCTCCCGCCGGTCCCGGAGGGTCCCCGCCATCGGGCCCCATCGCAGGTCGTTTCCCGCCGGTTGTCCGCCATTAACAGCTTTTTCCCGCCATCTGCAGAGTTTCCCGCCACTGGGAGACGATTCCCGCCATTTCCAAAGGTTTCCCGCCTTGGGGGAGCGGACGCCATTATGGGCGTGCCAGAGGGTGGTAAGAGGCCACCTCCCATCGTGGGCCAGGACCGAACATGGCGCCAAAAGTGGAAACCGCCCCCACCAACAGAGACTGTGATGCTAGAGGTGTCTGTCAGCGTGAAAGAACTGCCCCTGGAGCTGACAATCACCAAGTGGCCCCGGGACCGCCCTCGAAGTGGGAGGACTGAGAACGAGAGAGCAAAGATGGGTGTCGCCTGGAGCAGTCTGGAGAGAGCGCACCCGGAGACAAGAAGCCTAGAGCTGAGTCCAGAAGAAGCTTACCCGGAGATGGGAGAAGAGCAGAGCAGCACCGGCCCGCTGGCCAGGAGCCTGCTGGAGACAACAGAAGGAGAGCAGAGCAGCACCGACCCGTTGGTCAGGAGCCTGCTAGAAGCAACGACCCCACTAGGCCTAGTGGAGGTCTTGGCACAGCTCCCCCGAGATCGGGAGTGTGCACAGACTGCGCTGGAGGGCCTCGCACGGAGGATGGCCCGAGTGCAGCGAGAGACGTTAGCAGAATGGAGCCGTGAGATGGCCCAGCAGACAAGAACTCGTCAGCGGAGCACGCCACCCGAGACGAGGAGACAGACCGCCTCTGAGGATGGCGCAGGAGGACTGAAGGCCGGAGACGGCGCCGAGAAGGGAGCCGAACGAAAGGAGGCAGGTAAAGGGGACGTCTCTACCCCAAACCGGGAAACCGCGTACCTGCCCCAGCTCCCCGTCGCAGAGCCCGAAGTACCCCCTGCCGTGCCCGTAACCGCAACGTCACCGCCACAGACTAGGCCTCAACCGGAAGCCGCAGCCGCGACCCCTGTGACGTCACATGCCTCGACCCCGAGCGTGACCAAGCAGGAAGTACCACCAGCCTGGTCGCAGGGCCTAGTACCCCCGGGCGCCGCAATACCAACAGCGCCCCCTACCTCCGCGGAGCCACCGGCCTGGTCGCAGGGCCAAGTAGCCCAGGGCGCCGCCGTCCTTACGGTGCCCTTCACTTTCCAGGTGCCCCAGGCCTGGCCGCAAGGCCTGGGCAACCCGGGCGCTACCACCACCGCGCCCATAAAACCAAGAGTGCCGCATCTGGGAGAAGATCTGTTCGCCCAACATACGTGCCCGGATGGGCAGCCCTTTATTTGGCCACCGGAGTTTCACCATCCCCGACTCCGGAAAGAGAGACCCCTAGATGAACCCCTGATCCCGGCTCCAAAGCCCGTAAAGAGGATCTCGCCCCCGCTAGCAGAAGCGCAGTTTGAGTGGGACCCCACCGGAGAAGACCTCATGGGGTTCACTCAGGAGACCCGGGCAGCTGCAGCGGAGCGTGCAGAGTGCTGCCGCCAGCAGCTCGAGGTCTTTGAGAGGGAGCGGAGAGAGAGGCGGGTCCGGGAACAACAAGCCCAGATAAGGAGCGCGGAGCAGAAGAGCCGGGCCAGGAGGAGTCCCCGTGCAGCCCATGGTCCTCCTTTCACCGGGACTGTGATCAAGTTCAATATGCAGCACGGGTGGGGCTTCATCCGAGATCACCGCACCCCAGGCGACGTCTTCGTGACAAGAAGAGACGTTGAGTCCCACCTACCGGAGGGACACAGAGGACGTGACCTGTATATAGGGGACGAGGTCACCTTCACCCGGCACAAGTGTGCCAAAGGACCCTACGCCCTCCATGTGCATCGCCTGACGGAGGAGGAGCTGCGGTGTGAGGAGGAGCAAGAGGACCCGGACGGGTCTGAAGTTAAAGGTAACCACAAAGAAAGAGCAGGAGGACGTCGTCGTTGAGTACAGCAGAGTAGAAGCTGTATATAGTTGCCCGTCGGGGCACAGTGAACTGTTACTGCTGCTATTATAGTCCCCGTTGGGACCAGCGGATTGAACTGTTACCCGTATTTCCCTTAATCCCTCTGACCGAGGACTGAGAGCGGTCATCCCTTTCCTAATACCTGGCCGAGGACTGAGAGCGGCCATATCCCCTTGTAAATAGTTGCGCTTCCTAAGGCGCCCCCTACCGGTTTTATAGGGAAACCATTTTTCTAGAGAAACTGTTGCACTTTTCCCGGGCACACGTTGCACAGTGTCCGGAGGAGGAGCTCGAAGCAAGAAACGACTACGAGAATGTTTTATATGAAAAGTTTTATGATGCTGCTAATATATGTTGTTTTATATGTTTTATTATGTTTATATGAAAAAAAAATAAAAAATTGTATGTTTGTGGATGTTTTTATATCTTACAGCCCGAGGACGTGCTGTGATTTACCAGGGGGGAATGTAGCACCCTGAGGATTCGGCTGCTACAGGGGTATTGCACCTCAACCCTGAGGTGTGATATTCCACTCCCGGGTAAGGATGGAGTGTGGAACTGAGCTCAGTCAGCTGCATGCACTACACACATCCCATTTCCGAGGAGCAGACCGACGGTACTCCCACTTAGAAATGTGCAGGTACGACCGAGTCTGTTCCTGGCTGGAGTGGGAGGGGGGTGGTACATCCCAGTAGTGTAGGGGCAGATAGGGGGAGCAGCCTGGGTAAAGATAGGAGCTCATTGGGTGCTGGTCACCTGAGCTCACACATAGAGGGAGTATTTAAGGTGGGCACCATCTAAGATCAGGGTCAGTCTGAGAGAAGTCAGTCAGTCAGCGAGTCTTTGCAGAGAAGTCAGAGGAAGAGGAGCAGAGCAGCCCCAGAGCAAGAGTGAGAGAGGAGTTTGAAAGACCCAGAGGGGGAGACAGAAGGAACTCTGAGAACCCAAGTACAACCCAGGGTGAAGAGTTGGCAATAGGGTACCGGATCCCAAACTGGTGGGGGCTAAAGCATACCTCAGCCAGAGACCGGAGGCCGTGGGCAGGATCTGCCACGGCCACCCACCACATCCACCCTGAAGGCAAACCACGTGTAGGGTCAGGGAACCCAAGGCCAAGGGTCTCCCAACAGAAGGCCCGAGGGAGCTGGACCTAGGTGGATCCCTGGTGGGGACGGCCAGAAGAAAGGACAAGAAGGAGGGCTCAGGGACACGCTCCGGACTTGCTTGGGGGTTGGCTGAATCCAGGACCTGGTGGACGCAGCACGGCTCGGGTGGTCACTCAAGGCCGGAGTGACCGGAACATCTGCAGTAAGTAAAGAACCCTGAACTGCACAACCCGACTCTGTCTCTCATTACCATCATCCCTGCACCTCCACAACCACCATCCTCTCCACTTGACCCCCTGAGGCTATACCTCTCCCGTTGGGGGTTATACTACCTGGGCTGCACAAACACCATCAGCCTCAGCGGACCCTGCTGCAGCGGCGGCCGTAGTGACCGCAATTCAACGGGTGGCGTAGTCGACATAAAGAACTTTAGTAACATCAGTAAGGACTGCCACACACTGAGCTTGACACCCTGGGCACGGACCGGGTCACAGCCACTCGGAGACTACAACCCCCATCTGATCCGGCTCCGGGTATCCCCAACAACACTGGCCCAGGGGGCGCGTCACACCCAACCAACCAGAGTGGAAAACAAAGTTATAAATGTACAACTGTCCAAAATGTCTTAGTATGCTGAAGCATTAAGATTGCCCTGCATCAGGAACTAAGGGGCCTAGGCCAAACTCTGAAAAACAAACTTCTATTATTATCCCTCCCGCACCAAACTTTACAGTTGGCAAAAGGCAGTCATACAAGTAACATTCTTCTGGCATTCCCCAAATCCAGATTAATCCCTTAGACTGCTAGATAGACAAGCATGATTTGTCACTCCACAGAACACAATTGAATTGCTCTAGAGTCCAGTCATAGCTTGCCTTACAACTCTCCATCCGAGTGGAATTGTACTTTGTGTGTAAGGCTTTCATGCAACTGCTGAGTCATGGAAACCCATACCAAGAAGCCCCTGGAACATTGTTTTTAAGGGTTCGAGCAAGGGTTCGTAGTTATTGAGTCAGCAGAACATTTGTGACTTTTACGCACTATACTATGCGCCTCTACACTTGGCAATCCCGCTCTGTAAATTTAACTGGTTTCCACTAAGAGACAGAGTTGTTGTGGTTCCTAAACACTTCCACTTTGCAATAATACCACTTAAAGTTGATTATGGAAGAAACTTCACAAACTGACTTGTTACTACAGTGACATCCTATTACAGGACTACACTACAAGTTAGTGAGCTCTCTAGAATGAGCCATTGTTTCACAAATGTTAGTAATGGCAGACTATATGGCTAGTTACTAGATTTTATACACATGTGGCAATGGGACTAAATGAAAAACCTGAGTTGTTCATGACTTTTACATTGATTTCCTATCCTTGGCATAGGTCATCAATATCTGATCACTGGGGGTGCAACACCCAGCACCCCTGCCAATTAGCTGCTCCAGGAGCTTCATCAATTGTATAGAGGCCACAGCCAGGTACTGCACAGATGCTTCCTATTCACCCAGCAATGACCACTATACAGTTGACGGAGCTGTGCTGTGCAGCTCTACAACTGAACAGTTCTGCCCGACAGTGAACAGGTGATTAATGGGGGTGCTGGATTTCACCCCCCCCCCGCCTATTAGATATTGATTATCAATCCGAAGTATACGTCATCAATGGAAAAGTCCCGGATGACCCCTTTGAGAGGTGTTTTGGCCAATGCACTCAAGTTCTTCATGAACATGGTTAAACAGACCATGTATAGAACTGCTGCAGTAGTCCCTGAAATGTAATCTTGGAGACCAAATTTTCACAACATGTACTTAGCAAGTCTACACAGAAGCTAATTTATTTTAGCAGTAAGGCCATATATGATATGAATACTGCTAGCAAAAAGCATACATAAACTAGATTAAAATGCCCTAGGCATATGGCAGCTTTACCCATTTGTGAAGTGGATCTCCACACACATGACTAACCTTGGAAATTACATATGTATCCTAAGAAATAATAAATTCACACATTTAATAGTAATATATAACAAACAACATTCTCCTGCTACACAGAAATTTGAGGAGGATACAAAGAGGAGGACCCTGAAAGGATGGCATAGTGCACCCAACATCAGAGACGTTAACTATAGATGTAACTTTACTATTGAAGGCTTTATCTGTTCTTCTGTTCCTCTGCCAAGAGCGGAGATTATATTTTTCCTGTTGTGAATGAGTTAATATGTGGGCACAAATAAAGCACAAGATTTTTTGACATTTGCTATTTCTGCAGAGAAAAGAGAGATAGTGCCAGTTGCCGCCTCTGTTATTTAGCTTCAGCACCAGAGATTGTTGTTATTTGTTTAGCTTAATGCCACTGTTGGCTGTCACAGATGGTGGCATTCCACCCAGCCATCTGATACCCATAGAAAAGCTGGCATTCCATATTAACCCTTTTGGTGCCTGAACGGATGCCAATAAGATGGGTAATACAGTTTTGATCATCCTGCCTGTTTGGGATTGGGCATCTCCTAATAGATTGCAGCCATTTACTTTTTCTTCTCTTAATAATTGAAAAACACTTACTTTGAAAATGGGACAAGTGTCTCACTGTTTACCATCATTCAAGGAAAACGATTTAATAGAAAATCTTGCTGCTATCCACATAGGTGATCACAAGAAGTCAACAGGCAGGGCTGGGCAGAGTGAACATTTCACTGGAAGCATATATAGTAAAACTGATATGTTATGAAGAAGATGACAGAAAATGCTGCCTTAACTTATCGTTGGGAGGTAGGACAAGTGAAATGCTGCTGTACAATATCACCTGTGTCTCTTCATGTCAGAGGGGTAAGAAAGAAATGGGTGAAGGACAACACACCTCATCTGCCCTAGATGCCACCCTCATACACAATGGGCTACATTCAAGGTACATTTGGGCACTATGGCATATGTATCAGGAAACTTTCCAAAGGTATACATCTAATGTAACCATCCTAATCTCTTCTCTCTGGCATGTTCCAAAACAGTTTATGTTTCACTTCTACATTTGGACAGAAAACGCTAGCATAGCTTTGCCCCAAGTGTGTGCCAAACTGCAGTCACTATAAAACAATGTGTTCCTAGAGAACCTATTCTCTGAGTCCCAGCTGTTTATTCCTATTGTTTTCGCTTGTTCCATTGTCTCTTATTATCACATGATATACAGACAATACACAGATTGCCGCCACTGTGCCCACATGACATAAATATTAGCTTGTTACTGTGCCCACAGCTCGTACTTTGGGGAGTCAATGTGCAGCTCCTAGAGCATCCAGTTTATGTTGCAGCCTCTCTAATTGCTTAAGACATCCTTTCATAAATCCTGTATTGGACAAGAAAAATAAATAATGCTTTCAATTTAAGTGAACTGCCAGGAGTGCATCCATTACACGCCATTGTGCCGATTTATTCAAACTGGCTTTTCATATGCCAGTCGGTAAGAAAAGTCCCCTGGAGTAAGATCTGCCAAATTCCTTAAGAGGTGTGTGCCCTTTAAAGAGGTTATCCAGCCTTGTAATCGGCCAAAGCAAAATGACGTATAGGTACGTCAGCTCTGGAGTGACAATGACTAGAGGGGGAATAGGAACTGATCTCCCCCCACACGCTGTAGGTGTCGGCTTTGTTACATAATCGGCATCTGTATCTAACAGCAACAGCCAAAGCTGAGCACTAATCCCTGCTGTTAACCATTTATATGCTGCTCTAAATCTCTGACAGCGGCGTTTGAATGGAGTGGCTACCAGTGCTCAGGTGCATCAGCTGACATCAGTTTCCCCATGGCGCGATCCATGGCAGTCAAGGGCCTGCTGAAGGTCCCCTTTACTGCCATCCAGGTACTCCTGTGAAGCTCAGCCAGAGGCAATGATTTACAGTAATTCTGTGGTATTCCACTTTATAGTATCAGCAATCAGGTGAACACAGGTTGTCCCCTAATGGGACTAAAAATGAAACATTTTTAAAAATATAAACAAAATTAAAAAAAATAGAAAAATTCTAATCACCCTTCTTTTTCCCCATTAAAAATAAAGAAGTTAAAAAAATAAACATATCTGGTATCCCTGTGTCCATAAATATAAAATTAATTAAGCAGTATGGTATATGCCATAAAGAGGGGAAAAAAGTCAGAATTTCGGGGTTTTTTGGTTCGACACTTCCCTCAACAAATGCAATAAAAGCAATGAAAATGTCATATGTTCTCCAAAGTGGCATCAATAAAACCGTCCGTTTACCATGTGTCTCACAAATTGGCAATAAAGGTCTACTTACTCAGAGAATCATATTGCCAGGTCATGTTTACCACACATTCAGTGCTGGTCTGACTATCCTCATCCCTTGCAAGCAACTGTTTTTCTTTGGGGCAATTTAAGATTTTGTGGAATTGTTTCATACAGTTCAATGGAACAAAGGTGCATTATCTTTCATATCTCGTAAAAAAAGAAACAGCAGAGGCAGTCACCATGCTGCAATCTGCCTCTCCCAGCAGCTGATTGGAGGGGTGCTAATCGTCAGAACAGCAACAATCTAATATCATGGCCTAACTTAAGAATACATCATCAATTTTGAAAGTTTGGATAACCCTTTTAATGAATTTGGCTCATCTTTGGCCGACCCTTGGGCGGCAGTCTGAAATGTTACATTTCAGGAGAGAAGTAGCCATTACACGTCACACTGGTAATACCCCCTTTCATTTAAAATAATATCTAGAGACAGAGTTATCTTCCAGGCAGCGTCCTCCCCAGTGTCTGGAAGAGGTGATTTACATATAAGGAAAACGTGAATTTCTCTGGAATAAAAATATTGAGGAATCATTTTATTCAGCTTCCTATGACATACATGCCCATATAGATGACTTAGGAGAAATGATCCTACTGACAGATTCCCTCTAAGAGAGCCGATGAACTGAACGATAAATGGTCATGTGAACAGAGCCTTAGGCTGCGTGGCCAGTAGGCCTGGTGTTATGTTCAGAAACAGCTACTAGGATACTGTCAAGAAACCACGCTAAATACGCTAAAGATAACACTGGCTTAAACAGAACTTGTCACCAGGTCAAAAGTTACCAGTATTTGCTATTATTACATTCTTGCTGTTCTCCTGAGTTTCACATTTTTTGCTATTTTTTTAAATATGGTTCTAGAGGGCCTTTTTATTTTGTGCTAATTTTTATGATCTTTTCTAAGGGCGTGCAGATCCCAGTCCCAGGGTAATAAAGCAGAGCATCCAAAAGACATGCCCCGTAGATTCCTGTGACCACCACTCCCTTGTAAAGGCAATATAAAATAAAACTAAATAAAAAGGCCATATCTCTGAAATGTCGGATTTTGAAAAAAAAAATTAAAAACAGCATATTCAGGGAAGCAATGTAAGGAGGTGGACAAGAGAGAGAACGAGTACAGTTGATGTTTAGCTGAGTAACTGCAAGTGAACACTGCCATCTGCTGGTCAAAGGCAAAAGTGAAAGTAAAGAATGAATTATAGTAGTAGGAACCCCAAGAGTGGAAGTGTATGTTCCCGGGGAAGAGATTGAATGTGTCGCAGTTACTAATTATAAAAGACCTAGCCTGGCCAAGAAGGGAGGAGTCGGCGCCAGAACCTGTACCTGGCAGGTTGCGCGGCTACGAGGTTGGTTTACAGCCACTTTCGCCAAAGAACGGTCTAAGAGCAGCTGCCGGAGAAGACATCAGCTGTGAGGAAGATCCGTGACTAGTGTGAGTATAAGATCGTAAGCAGCGCCAGTAGAAGACCGTGACCAGATCCAAACCTGCCTCGGGAGATGATCCGGCTGTAGCAGAGGACTCTTCCTGTAGGCCGTTACTTCCAGCGTAGACATACAGTACAGGATGTGGGCTAGGGTCATGCTTCAGGAAACGGAGATGATCAGTGCAATGAGCACACTGTATACCCAGTAACTCGTATATATCTAGGACTTGCGGCCTAGTGGGAAAAACTGGTGACCCCCACTAGGGCCAGTGTAATGATCAGAGGTGTTTACAGAGACTACGCCGGGGATGGGTCTAGTACTGAGAGTGATGCCCGTTATGCTGAGACATAAAGGCATTAATAGTCCTCTAACTGCTAGATAAAATCATTAAGAACAGCGTATATAATAGAACGTTGCATAGATGTTATATTTAGTTACATTGCTGTGTTTTGATAGTGTCATAACATACTGTATTGACCTTGCTACTTGCTACTGTTACCCATAATATAGTGCATAACTTATTTGTGTGTTATATATATATATATATATATATATATATATATATATATATATATATATATATATATATACAGTGTATATATATATATATATATATAATATAACCGGGGATGCGTGTCTGTGTCTGAAGCCTTTATAGACTGTGCAAGCGCGACACACCTGCGCAGCCTGGCTACAGACAGAAGAACGCAGGGAGCCGTTACAGGTAAGAGGAATGTGCATGGCGCCGGAGATCACGGTATGCGTAGACACTGAACGCATACCGTGATCTCCGGCGCCTTACTTACATACTTACCTGACCGGGCGGCACATTGCTGCGGCACCTCTCTTCTGGCCGGAGACCGGGGGCGGAGTGAAGGCGCCGGAATCGGCACATGCGCATAGCGCTATCCGGCGCCATTATACTGAAGAAACATTTGCAGTGAGTCTTCAGCAAAATGGCGCCAGACAGCGTGGTATGGGCATGAGCATACTCTGGCACCACACTCCTCCCCTGGCCTCCAGCAGAACAGGACACTGCAGCGCTGGAGCACAGAGAAGAAAGGTGAGTATAAGTGCTTATTTTTTTTTGTATGTGTGCAGCGTGAAAGGGATGAGGGGTACCATGCATACCAGGATTGGGGGATGAGGGGGCCACACATACCAGGATAGGGAGATGAGGGGGCCACCATACCAGGATTGGGGGTGAGGGGACCATGCATACCAGGATTGGGGGATGAGGGGGCCACACATACCAGGATTTGGGGTGAGGGGACCATGCATACCAGGATTGGGGGATGAGGGGACCACACATACCAGGATTGGGGGATGAGGGGTACCATGCATACCAGGATTAGGGGATGAGGGGTACCATGCATACTAGGATTGGGAGATGAGTGGACCATGCATAACAGGAATGGGGGGTAAGGGGTACCATGCATTCCAGGATTGGGGGATGAGGGGACCATGCATACCAGGATTGAGGTGTGTGGTGCACCATGCATACCAGGATTGAGTGGTGAGGGGTACCATGCATACCAGGATTTGGAGATGAGGGGGCCACACATACCAGGATTGGAGGATGAGGGGGCCACACTTACCAGGATTTGGGGATGAGGGGGCCACACATACCAGGATTGGGGGTGAGGGGACCATGCATACCACGATTGAGGTGTGTAGGGCACCATGCATACCAGGATTGAGGGGTGAGGGGTACCATGCATACCAGGATTGGGGGATGAGGGGGCTACACATACCAGGATTGGGAAATGAAGGGGCCACACATACCAGGATTGGGAGATGTGGGGACCACACATACCAGGATTGGGGGATGTGGGGGCCACACATACCAGGATTGGGGGTGAGGGGACCATGCATACCAGGATTGGGGGATTAAGGGGCGACACATACCAGGATTGGGAGATGAGGGGGCCACACATACCAGGATTGGGGGATGAGGGGGCCACATATATCAGGATTGGCGGTGAGGGGACCATGCATACCAGGATTGAGGGATGAGGGGGCCACACATACCAGGTATTGGGGCATTAGGGGGCCACACATACCATGATTGGGGGTGAGGAGACCATGCATACCAGTATTGGGGATGAGAGGTGCCATGCATACCAGGATAGGGATGAGGGGTACCATGCATACCAGGTTGAGGGATGGGGTGCCATGCATACCAGGATAGGGATGAGGGGTACCATGCATACCAGGTTGAGGGATGGGGTACCATACATACCAGGATAGGGATGAGGGATGGGGAAGCATGCATACCAGGATTGGGTATGAGGGAGCCATGCGTACCAGGATGAGGGGCGCCATGCATGCCAGGATTGGGATGAGGGGTGCCATGCATACCAGGATTGGGGGTGAGGGGTGCCACACATACCAGGATTCAGATGAGGGGCCATGCATACCAGAATAGGGATGACGGGTACCATGTATACCAGGATAGGGATGAGGGGTACCATGCATACCAGGTTGAGGGATGGGGTGCCATGCATACCAGGATAGGAATGAGGGGTACCATGCATACCAGGATAAGGGGTACCATACATACAAGGATAGGGATGAAGGATGGGGCAGCATGCATACCAGGATTGGGTATGAGGGAGCCATGGGTACCAGGATGAGGGGCGCCATGCATGCCAGGATTGGGATGAGGGGTGCCATGCATACCAGGATTGGGGGTGAGGGGTGCCATGCATACCAGGATTGGGGGTGAGGGGTGCCATGCATACCAGGATTGGGGGTGAGGCGTGCGATGTATACCAGGATAGGGATGAGGGCTGCCATGCATACTTGGATAAGGATGGGGGGTACCAGGATTGGGGGATGAGGGGGCCACATATACCAGGATTGGGGGTGAGGGGACCATGCATACCCGGATTGAGGGATGAGGGGGCCACACATACCAGGTATTGGGGCATTAGGGGGCCACACATACCATGATTGGGGGTGAGGGGACCATGCATACCAATATTGGGGATGAGATGTGCCATGCATACCAGGATAGGGATGAGGGGTACCATGCATACCAGGTTGAGGGATGGGGTGCCATGCATACCAGGATAGGGATGAGGGGTACCATGCATACCAGGATGAGGGGTACCATACATATACCAGGATAGGGATGGGGGATGGGGTAGCATGCATACCAGGATTGGGTATGAGGGAGCCATGAGTACCAGGATGAGGGGCGCCATGCATGCCAGGATTGGGATGAGGGGTGCCATGCATACCAGGATTGGGGGTGAGGGGTGCCATGCATACCAGGATTGAAGGTGAGGGGTTCCATGCTTACTAGGATAAGGATAAGGCGTGCCATGCATACCAGGATAGGGATGAGGGGTGCCATGCATACCAGGATTAGTGGTGAGAGGTGCCATGCATACCAGGATTGGGGGTGATGGGTGCCATGCATACCGGGATTGGGGGTGAGGGGTGCCATGCATACCAAGAAAGGGATGATGGGTGCCATGCATACCAGGATTGGGGGTGAGGAGTGCCATGCATACCAGGATTGGGGGTGATGGGTGCCATGCATACCGGGATTAGGGGTGAGGGGTGCCATGCATACCAAGATAGGGATGAGGCGTGCCATGCATACCAGGATTGGGGGTGAGGGGTGCCATGCATACCAGGATTGGGGGTGAGGGGTGCCATGCATACCCAGATAGGGATGAGGCGTGCCATGCATTACAGGATAGGGATGAAGGCAGCACATAACAGGATGGGGGAACAGGATGGGGGCAGCACAAATACCAGGATGGGGGCAGCACAAATACCAGCATGGGAGACCATATACCAATAAAAATGCTCGCCACCCGGGCATAGAACGGGCTCAATAGCTAGTGTATATATATATATATATGTACATATACAGTAGATAGATTTTCTGTGTTAGTCAAGTAAATAGTGTAACCTGTTCACAACAGCGGGAAAAATAAGAGCACATACTTGCCATTTTTGACTTGCTGACAGGTCCTCTTTAAACTCTGAAGACCAAACTATTTGAAATATGAAGATTATCTCATGTATATTAAGCCACAACAATGCATAGCTACCTTCATTATCCCGCAGAAAATGCTCCGTCGTTATTTATCCCCTGATACAATGAATTATTGTGTCTACAAATTACTGGCTATGATGAGAATAATCTTAGGGATTTAATAAAATAAAACTTGGCATGATAGAGCAGCATCTTTCTTGTTTGATGAGTTATGTGCCAGTTCCTTTATGAATATTTAATGACTTTAATAAACTAATTTCATAAATCATCTGGGGTGTTACTAAGAACTTTTTGGACCCAGTAATTATTGACCAGTCACAAAAATTGATAACCTGTCAATCATTGCTTTGGATAATATTTATACAAACTCCCACTAGCAGCATCTTTAAAGAGGACCTGTCAGGTGATTCATGGACAGACTCCCTCATTGCTGACATCTATGTAAGAGGAAACATAGTTTAAACAGCAGCCAGGGACAGGAAGACTAATCATCTGGCCAGGTATCACCCCTCCCTGCTCTGCTTTATTGACAGGTCTTTACCTATACACATTCAGAAAAATTAACTGTCAATCAATAAGAACTGGCTTGGACCTAAAAATCAATATGAGGCGCGGCAATACCGGTTCATGGATTGTCCAATATTCTTAGAAGAAAATGTCAATGCAGGATACTACATAGACAAAATCCAGCAATGCTGCCCTGGCTTCCTCTCTCCTGGCTTCTTATTTTGGGAGGTTAGATGACTAGTGTAGCCAATCACCAGCAGTAGTCATTTGGAATCCTCATCCAGAAGAAGCAAGGAGACTGGCAGATGGGGGTGTCAGTTGACCAATCAGAAGAAGCCAGGAGACCAGTGCGGAGTGCTAGCCACAGGTGAGTTGTTTTTTTTAGGACAGTGTGAGCCTATTAATGCAGCGTTTATTAGTATCGAACAATTTAATTAAAGAGAATCTGTCACTAGGTTTTTGCAACCCCATCTGAGAGCAAAAAAATGTAAAGGAAGAGACCTTGACTCAAGCAATGTATCACTTACTGGGCTGCTTGCTGTCATCAACACTGATTGGCAGCTTTCTGCTCATGCACCTTGTATACAATAAGCTGCCAATCAGTGGTGGGGGCAGGGTTGTACAAAGCTCATGAATATGGAGGGCTACCTGGCAGCAGGCTTACTAATCCTCTAGTGATAATCTCCTGCTGATAAAACTGGGATTCTATCACAACTAAAGTAAGCAGCCCAGTAAGTGATACATTGCTAGAATCAGGGTATCTGTCTCTACATTATGCTGCTCTCAAATCAGTTGTCAAAAACCTGGCACAGATTCCATTTGACTGTGCACACAATTGCTGGATTATGTCTATGTGCAAAGACGTGTGCAACAGTATTTTTTCTTTCAGCAAAATGGTGTCAATGGCTAGACGTCACACGTTGTCTCCCTGTGCTGAGTTCATGCACCATTCATAGAAGAATATACAATGGAAGCAAAGGGTTGTGGCCTTCACGGTCATCAGACCTAACAATATACAACTTTTACCTGTGGGATTACTCAAAATGTAAGTGAAACCGCAAATCAAAACTCATGTCTGGAATTGCGAGCATGTGGTGACGTAGAAGGTATTCCTAAATACTTCAGGCACAACTTTGCATAGGTGCTGGCGAAAAGCACTTCCAGCATTACCTGTATCAGTATGTTACTCTTAGATTATCATGTACAAACCACAAAAGGGGGACAGGGTTTTGTTTCTCAGACCCCAACCTGTAAATCAGGTTTCCAGGCTCTGAAATGCTGCGTTTTCAAAGACTCAAATTACTGAACCCATATAATGATCAGTGGACCAGTTTAAGGGTATGTTCACACTATGTACCCGATTCATCAAGACCCGTGTTGTTCATGCCAGTCTTGATGAGGAGGGTATGCTGGAGTCAGATGCACCTGATTCATAAAGAGGTGCACGCGTCTTCATGAATCTGGAGCATCTGATGAGTGACATATGCCACACCAGAAATCTCACTCCAGTCAGTGACTGGAGTGAGATTTCTGGGGAAGGGAACACAATAGTGCATCATGCTCTGCCACATCCCATCCCGCCCCCGTTCTGCCCATTTCGGCGGAGCTGGGAGAAACTGGTATGAAAGCGCCAAAAGTCGTAAAATTTTGGCAGAAATCTGAGTTGCTTCTAAATTTTGCAACTTTTCAAAGCTTTTATGCCAGAAATCTGTCTTATAAGCTTTGTTGCATCGGTCCCTGTGCTATTTCCAGGGGTCAAAAACGACGAGTTTTTCATCCATAAAGCACTTCAGGAAACACTGGTGTTTTTTGTCCCGAAGCGTTTTTTGAACATTTCCTGATGTGTTTTGTAAACGTTTTCTTTGATGTTTTATGTTAAAATCTTCAGTGTTTTTTAGTATTTTTTGGGACGAGTTTTTTTGACATCCGTTAATCAGTAAATAAAACGTCTGTATCTTTGGAGGCGGAAACTCTTACAAAATAAATCAAAAAGACGTTCAGGTGTGTTGTGGGCATATTTTTTAGCCTTCCCTTTGACTTTTATTGTAAAACGGCTTCACTGCGGAAAAATGCCTGAAGAATGGTCGGCTGGCTTCTTTTAACTACTTGGGATTTTTGTATCCCAAAAACAGTTAAAAAAAAAAACATTCAGAAGCCTGAAGGTACGAACATCAAAGTCGTTTTACAACAGAAATGAATAAGAAGAGTCATTCTAACGTTCTCTGAGGGCGCTTCTTGGAGCGAACCTGCTTAAAAACGTCTGTAAGAGAAAAACGTAGTGTGAACATTACCTTAGAACGGCCCCACAAAAGCAGTTTTCCAGTCCGTTACACATCAGGAAATGCTATGTATTTGACCACGTCCTCAGCACAAGATTTCCTGAACAGCGTGTCCTAGTCCCAGCGCACAGAACAGCTGCGGACAGCATGCCATTGTTTACGAGAATTCGGACAAAAGATGATGACGTTGGCAGGGTAATGATACACGGCCCTGCTCTCATTCTGCAGCTGAGGTAAATGGGACAAAGGTTTTGGATTATTCTTTTTTTTTTTAACAAAATTTAAAGCAAGTCATCAAGATTTTTTTTGTTACCTTTACCAATGCAGCTGTTATATTGTGCTGACTAGAATGACATTGGAACATGGTGTACTGCAGTCTACCTCGGGAGGGGGACGGGGGAACTTCTGGAAAAATTCAATAGAGAAGCTGCTTTTGAGGAACAAAAAGCCTGTGCAATCCAAGTACATGATATACACTGAGACGATGAATACACCATCATTGGGTACAATTTCCCTCTCCATCTCTGATACAAACATATTTACTAGGTCCACAAGGACAAAGTCTGGAGGGAAATGCAGCCAAAACGTGAAAACTGAAAAGATACGAATGTGCTCCAGATGGCTTATTCATTGTTGTGTTACTTCTCCCCAATTCTGGCATTAGGCCTTGTAAGCTTATGTTCTCCGCTGTTGTTTGCTAAATACAAAATGTTATTGCAATAAAAAGCTATTTTTTTTTAATAACTATATAGAAGAAAAAGTGCTGCTCTCAGAAACATTACTATTAAGCTAATACCACACACTAATTTATATTGTGCCAACAATTGGGGTCTCCTAGACAGTGTATGGCGAACTAGAAAGGAGTTGATGAGAAGGACAGGTTGCTATGCATTGGGAGTTTATGGGATTAGCGAAAGTCTCGGCTGTTTCAGCAATTTTTGGAAACTACAATGGAAATATCATGGTCTCTGCCTTTGTGAAGTGAGAACAAAAGAGAAAAGGACATCAATGTTGGTGTAAGTGGAACTGCCACCTATCAGGTATTTATGGCATATACTTTTGATATCCCATAAATGTTGCAGAGTCTGATAGCCCTTGAAGTTTTATTGCAGCCCTTGGAATTGATTTACAATGAAAATGTGACCCTCAAACCAAAAAAGATTGTCCATCTCTGCTCTAAAGATTAGTCTCATGGTGAAGCCATTTAACACAAGAATTTTTTGGGGAATGAGAAGGAAATATTTATTTTGCAGTATTTTAAAGGGGCAAAGCCTCATCCAAATGTCTGTAATGCAGGTTTTATGATGAGATAGCAGAGCCATGTATCTAATCCCATTCGGTGTCACACTGACTGCTGAACCCAGCATCTAAGCTTATTCTGTGTCACACAGTCCGCTGAGCCCTGGCATCTAATCCCATCATGTGTCACACAGTCCGCTAAACCTGGCATCTAATCCCATCATGTATCACACAGTCCGCTAAACCCGACATCTAATCCCATCATGTGTCACACAGCCCGCTAAACCTGGCATCTAATCCCATCATGTATCACACAGTCCGCTAAACCCGACATCTAATCCCATCATGTGTCACACAGCCCGCTAAACCTGGCATCTAATCCCATCATGTGTCACACAGCCCGCTAAACCTGGCATCTAATCCCATCATGTATCACACAGTCCGCTAAACCCGACATCTAATCCCATCATGTGTCACACAGCCCGCTAAACCTGGCATCTAATCCCATCATGTGTCACACAGCCCGCTAAACCTGGCATCTAATCCCATCATGTGTCACACAGTCCGCTAAACCCGACATCTAATCCCATCATGTATCACACAGTCCGCTAAACCCGACATCTAATCCCATCATGTATCACACAGCCCGCTAAACCCGGCATCTAATTCCATCATGTGTCACACAGTCCACTGAGCCCTGCATCTAATCCCATCCTGTGTCACACACTGCTGAGCCCTGCAGCTAATCTCAGAGCGTGATACAACACACAATGAATGTCTAATCCCAGAGCATGATACAATCTGCGTGTCTAATCCCAGAACGTGATACAATCCACGTGTCTGATCACAGCGTGTGATACACTCCGCATGTCTGATTACAGCGTGTGATACAAACCGCTTGTCTAATCCGTGAGCATGATACACTCCGCGTGTCTCAACCCAGCATGTGATAGACTCAGCATGTCTAATCCTATGGCATGATGCACTGCATGTGTCTAATCCCAGGGCATGATACACTCCACGAGTCTAATCCCAGCATGTGATACACATCATGTGTCTGAAGCCAGCGCTTGATAGACTCTGTGCACCTAATCCAAGCACAAGATAAACCCTGAGTACATATTCCACCGCATGATACACTCTGCGTGTCTAATCCCAGTGCGTAATACACTCAGCGTGTCTGAGGCCAGCGCATGATACACTCTGCGTGTCTAATCCCAGCACAGGATACAATCCACGTATCTAATCCCTGAGTGTGATACACTCCGTGTGTCTAATTCCAGCATGTGCTATACTCCGCGTGTCTAATTACAGCGCATGATATACTCCATGTGTCTAATTCCATGGCATGATACACTCCACCTCTCTAATCCCAGCATGTCAGCATATGATACACTCCGTGTGTCTGAGACCAGCTCTTGATACACTCTGTGTGCCTAATCTCAGCACGCGATAAACCCCGTGTATATAATCCACAGCATGTTACACTCCACATATCTAATTCCGGCGCATGATACACCTCTTGTATCT
This sequence comes from Phyllobates terribilis, assembly GCF_046119375.1. Classification (NCBI taxonomy): domain Eukaryota; kingdom Metazoa; phylum Chordata; class Amphibia; order Anura; family Dendrobatidae; genus Phyllobates; species Phyllobates terribilis. The sequence continues at coordinate 337,546,832 of NW_027362763.1, read as the reverse complement.
AATCCCAGAGCGTGATACACTCCGCATGTGTAATCCCAGCATGTGAGACACTCCGCATGTCTAATCCCAGTGCATGATGCACTCTGCGTGTCTAATCCCAGCGCTTGACACACTCCGCATACCTAACCGCAATGCATGATAAACCCTACATACATAATCCAGCGCATTAACCTATAAAAAAAAAATTTGTTCAATAAGAACCAGAAAATAATAAAAAGGTAAAACTTTATTGTCATTTATAACATACAAAATATAAGATAAAAACATTTTGTTAAAAAATGTGAGAAACCAATAGATGGCACCACAACAAGTAGAGTATCACAGGAGGTAAGCATGGGATCATGCAATGGTCCTAAAATTGACAGTGAAATAGAACAAAAAGTAACATATACATGCATATCCAAATCTACATATAAATAAATGATGACATGATACAGTATAGAAAGTAAGTATTGTTCAAATATGTGTCACCAGTACACAGATATCAGAGTGGAAACACAAAAATAAATGTATTGAATGCGATCAAATGTAAGATCAAATAATATCCCACAGGTGTGTCTCTCCAATGCATGGGGTACATGATATTTGACAAGGATGTACTAAAGTACATCCTTGTCAAATATCAATAATACCAATATAATGTATATGATCAAAGGGTGAGCATCCCAAAAATATGTATCACCAGTATCAAAATACAAACAAGCGACACAAGAGTGGATAGGAGCCATGTACTGTACTGTATATGATCACATCCTGGAGGTATAACACTGTGTATGTGAGCCTCGTATCACAAAGTGACATAATATCTGCTAAACCAATTGTCACAAGAAAAATGTATGTGCAAATATGCATAATTACCTCCTATAGGACGTGGTGCCAAACCCCGACACGCGTTTCAGCGTTTAGTCTTCCTCCTCAAAGTACATGGCTCCTATCCACTCTTGTGTCTCTGGTTTGTATTTTGATACTGGTGATATATATTTTTGGGATACTAAAGAGTATTTTGAGTATTTTGAACGTATAATTTTTTTGCAGATTTTCAGAAGCCATTCTGTATAAACTTGAATGTTTATTGGATGAAGCAGATCAGGTGATGTGTGTCTGTGTAATGAGGGAGAGAATGGCCTAAGGATACAACACCCTTTATCAAGGTGTGCAGGATTATTAGACATCTTGTTTTCCTCCAGCAAAATGGGACAAAAAAGAGGTTTTACTAATTCAAAAATTGTTAAAAGTCTTACAGAGTGATGCAGCGCTCTTGAAATTGCTAAGATATTGGGAAGTGATCACAGAACCATCAAACGCTTTGGTGCAAATAGTCAACAGGGTTGCAAAAAACGTGTTGAGAAACAAAGACACATTAACTGCCAAAGATATGAGAAGAATCAAACATGAAGTGACTTGGAAGCCCTTATCCTCCAGTGCTGTGATATTCCAGAGCTGCAACCTTCCTGGAGGGTCCAGAAGTACAAGGTGTTCAGCGCTCAGAGACATCACCGGTGAGGGAGGCTGAAACCCGACCACCACTGAACAGAAACAGAAGGTGAAACATCAAGACTGGGCCAAGAAATATCTGTTTTTCAAAGGTTTTATGGACTCATGAGATAAGAAAGAAACCATGATTTTTATGCAGGACAATACTCCATTACTGCATTGAAGTCTCGACCGCTTGGCTGTCAGTAAAGGCCTTAAAGATGAAAGAATAATGACATGGCCCCTTCCTCACCTGACTTACACCTTATTGAGAACTTCTGTTCCCTTCTTAAACTGGAGATTTACGGTGAATGAACACAGCTCACCTCTCTGAACAGAGTCTGGGAGGCTGGGGTCGGTGATTCCCAAAAAGTTGATCGTCAACAAATTAAGAACCTGACAGACTCCATGGCTGGAAGGATTATGACTGTTAGTGAAAAGATGGGGGCTATATTCGTCACTGATTTATATTTTTGGAATGTAAGAAATGTATTTTAATACATTTTGAGCTGTTTGGTTGTTATTCTCACTTTAACAGATGAAGATTAACAATTGAGATGGGAAAATTTACATTTTTCATTTAGTTGCATAACAATTCTGAACATTAGTAGTTTCCCAATAATTCTGCTCACACAGATATTCTCCTAAGAAAGACAAAACCTTACTTTTACTTTCTTAAATTTTCAGGTTTATTAACCTTATGGATGGACTGACAGCATTGTAGTTGTGCAATGATAAAATGAATCATCAAAAATACAAATTGCTTAATAATTGTGTACACAGAATACAGTATTACTGTTTTCAATACCATGTTTGTCAGCCAGATGTATGGTATAATATAAGCACTTTTTACCATTTACCTTTCATGTCTCCCCTATTTCCTTGTAGGTTTATAAGCTTGTGAGCAGGGCCCTCACTCCTCTTGGTATCTGAGTTATGTTTATTCTCTAATATCTTTATTGTCTGTACAAGTCCCCTCTAAAATTGTATTGTAAAGTGTTGCGGAATATGTTGACGTTATAAAAATAAAAAAATATTATTATCAAGACTCAATTTCTGTTTCTCTGTAGAGAAGCTAATTCCAGTACAATCTGATTAGTGTAATGATAGACTTCACTTTCCTCCTTCTTAGTTCCCATGAATCATATCGTATCAAAAATTTCCAGAACTCCATCTAGTGTCCGTTTAAGGAACTGTAAAGCATATAAAATGAGTCAAACATACACAATGTGCATCAGTCAGAATATGTTTCTACCATATTAGACAGTAGCTAAAAAAGATAAAAATTGGAAGACGTCAGTGGTTCATACCTCTAAAGGGAACCTGTCACCTAATTCATGCTTCTTATAATCACAATTGACCTGTAAAAATATAAAACATCTCGCACATGGCGTACTACTGATCGCCTCTCTCTCCTAGCCACTTTCAACTTCAGACAATGAACAGCTGACACAAAACATCTATCTTCAAAGTTTCTTTATAGTAACAGAAAAATGTCAAATACATATCACCTGTGAGTATATGAAAAATAGAAAATCCACCATCTCTGACAATCAGTCCATTTACCGAGGTGTTCTAGCCGGGTTCCAGCTATTTTCAGTGGGGACGCTGCATAGATGGAAACATTATGTCCATACCTGTTGCTTCAGAAAAGGGGAGGTCTCCAAAACGTCTTATCAGTTCCGGACATTATGTTTCCATCTATGCAGCGTCCCCACTGAAAATAGCTGGAACCCGGCCAGCTTTCATGTTTGCATATTATAGCGCTACAGAGTGCTACTTTATTCGTTAGTTATATATGGAGGTAGCTACTCTTAGTAAGCACCTGTATACACCAGTTTTCTGTTTGGAAGTGACAGTCAGTCTTTTGATATTTGTATACATAGGCTTTCTGACTGAACACTCCACCGCTAAGCCTCAGGGGTTTTAATTATAGCAGGATCCTACCTTCCCATATACATGAAGGCTTCAGCCTAAGAGAGGATTCACACTAGGCAGGTTCCCAGCAACGAGAGTCGCCTTATTGTGGCTTCCGGGTACACATGAATTGACCAAGTTATATGCTAAGTATTCTTAATTATTCTTATTTTCTAGAGGAGTAATGCAATTCAAATGTCATATATTTCATGTATGCATACTATAGAGCTACAGAGTGCTACTTTATTTGTTAGTTATATAAGGAGATGGCTACTCTTAGTAAGCACCTGTACACACCTGTTCTCTGTTTTGGAAGTGACGGTCAGTCTTTTGATATTTGGAACCCAGACAGATCACCTCGCTAAATTGACTGATTCCAATATGGGGAGAGTGGTTGTGGATTTTCTATTTTTCATATACCAAAGAGCGACATGTATTTGGAATTTTTCTATCGCTATAAAAATGCTTTGAAGATATTTTTTATGCCATTTGTTCATGCTGCCCCAACCACAGGTAGCAGCGCTCAGACCTTGCCTGCATTATTGCAGCCGTGTATGTTTTACTCTGAAATGCGGTGGTGTTACAGTGAAATGAAACTGTGAAAGCCAACTGGGGACTGTGTGTCTTGGATGACAAGTCCCTGGAGGCTGCTGCTCTCCCCAATCCTCTTGACTAAGGGTATGTGCACATGATTGGTATGGGCAGCGCTTTGAACACAGTATACTTTATGCTGCGTCCAAAGCGCTGCACGCAGGTGACTCCACATGTGTTCATTGAACCATGCGGATTCACCGCAATCAATACTGATTATTGATCTAATATTGATCTAATTTCCAGCGACTCCTTAAGAGAAATTGACATGATGCGGCCTGGAAAGACGCGTCGCATGTCCGTGTCCGCGAGTGAGCCACAGGTGCACAGAGATGCATAGTGTACATGGGATTTCTACAAATCCCATCCACTATGCTGTAACATCTGGCTGCTGTGGTTTGCACGCAGCGCAAGTGCGCTGCATGCAATCCGCAGTGATTACTAATCGTGTGCACATACCCTTAGAGATGTCTCCCTATACAGGCATTTCTGAATAACCGTGCAACTAGTAACTAATTAATGCTTCCCGGGGTTGGAACAGCATGAATAAGAAGATAGGTTCCCTTTAATGACATCTACATTGACAAATGGTGTACTCCCATGCACCCCTCTGTAGTCTGTGCACACTTGTACAAATCTCCACAGTGTTGTCAAATCATCCAAGGGTCCAAAACCCAAGACCAGACATTCTCCTCCAATTAATCGCTTTATTAAGTTACAGAATACACAGAGCAAATAGCATGCAACGTTTCGGCCACATAGGGCATTTTTCAAGCCATAAGTGAACAGAGGTGTACAATAAATGGCTTGACAAAGGCCCTATGTGGCCAAAACGTTGCAGGTTATTTGCTCTGTGTATGCTGTAACTTAATAAAGCGATTAATTGGAGGAGAACATCTGGTGCCTTGGATTTTGGACCCTTTAATGACATCTGCCATCATATTGTAACTAAATTATTAAAAGGTACCAACTAGTGAGGATTCAATTTTTGCCTCACCAGCAATAGAGACAAATTATGTAGATTCTCTGTTCCTGTGAACTAGATTTCATTCATTCATGTTAAAGGGGTTGTCCGGTCTCAGAAGAAAAGTGTGCAAACACTCTGTGACTGTAGATTGCCAAATTGTGACACAGTCCTCTGTATTCCCCAATCAGGTGGAAGGTCACATGAACGCATGTTTGCATAGTTGTGGTCACATACGCAGAGAAGCCGAGTGAGACTAGTGAGAACGTGACTGCAGGTAAGTAAATTGCATACCTGAGGTGACGTGACTGCCCAACTGCATGGGGAAGGCCGGGGAATCGTGACAGTATGCACATCACACACTCTAACGATTCGACAGTCAACAGTCACATAAAGTGACAGAAGACTTTTCTTCTGAGACCTAATATGCAAATTGCCTCTTCAGAGAGGAAGAGGATTTGAACTCTATAGCGCCACCTGTTGGAAGCAGCAATCCTACAAGTCACAATCGACCCTTTACAGAGTCTTGTACTATCACTTAGGATAAAAGCCAAATCAGTATCTCAATTTGCAGACACGGTGTTTCGGGGTATTGCCCCTCGTCAGTGCAAAGTATGAGAACTGATTTGGCTAGATGAGAGGCTCTGGTCTGAGGCTAACATCTTTAATTATTTCAGATGTCAGGATTGCAATCCATGCCAGCTGAGTACAAGTTCAGTCCTGTAGCATGCGACACTGTTGCAGTATTCATGCCAATTTCTTTAATCTGACAAGGTGCATCATGCTGAGGCTTGGTTAGGACAGAAGTGCACAACAGGGAAATATCACAAGAAAAATGAGAGAGGATGAGAGCGATGGTAGTGCTCACCTGGGGTGGTTGTGTATGAACATAACACCCGTAAGAGCCTTAAAGTTTGCAGCTGTAGCCCCGTGGCTGGAGGAAAAAAGATAGCAATTCACCTTATTGGAGAGGTCATAGTACCTGGAATTTATTGGCAAAATCACATTTGTTTTTTAACCTGGAAAAAGGAGTCAGTCCGGCACCAAAACGCATTGATGTAAAAAAAACTTGATTTTATACCATCAAGGATTCTTCATTTCCACAAGTGCTTCTCAGGTATCGTGATCTCTCCACTAAAGTGAAGTTGCATCATGGGGCTTACTATAACTGTAACCTTTGAAAAATGAGCTTTTACCCTGCAGTGTCACATATGATAATGAGGTAGGACTAGTCTGGCGAAGCATCTCTTTCCCTGGACCAGTCTTAGTTTAGATCTTCTAATCACACCTCCCTAGTCGTGATTGGCAGCCTGCATGCAATATTCGTCAATCACCCCCTAGGACCAAGGGATTAAACATAGTCTATGTCAGAAATTAGTGTAAAATAAGGGCAAAAATCTATTCTTGCTTATAGTAGGCGGAGATTAGCTTTACTGGCACACGGAAAGGAATGAGGCCACTTATGTACTAGCAAATTTAATATAACATGCCAGAAATTGACATAAATCAGGATGCAAGTCTACACAATCCATGATGAATGGACAACCAAAATGTATTCAGAGTTCAGCAACACTTAAATATTTTGTCCCATCCGCCATTATCTGAAGAGCCCAACGGATAAGTGGTAAATACAGTGACGGGAGCTCCATTATCCCAGTAAACTGATAGTAGGAAAAATGGAAAGAAAATCCAAAAGTTAAAACATAACATGAATGTAGAATGAATTGTGTATCTATTATTTTAGTATTATTTCATTGGATGAACAATGTATTTTACATCACAAATGTAAATGTCTTTTTTCTCCACAAAGCATTTACAAGGTTGCATCAAAATGGCTATTAACCAGATCAGTGAATCATTCAGAGCAGACATTATTAGGTTTATTACACGGTTATTCTTGATTCACCTTTGGGTAGGAATCCAATTAGTAGAGTGCAGCGCGCACATCATGTTCCTATGAGGCAAAAGGAACAATACTATTATAGCCATTAATGGGTGAGTCATAAATAGCTGATATGCCCAAGTTGCCCACTCAGTAACATAATGCAGCTTTACTCTCTGGAACACCTTGCAGAACATGGCTTTCGGTTATCTGTGCCTTTGCACATGATTGAATTGTTATTGTCAAATTAAATTAAAAGATTTATTCTAAAAATATATACAGTATATTGTGAACAGTGGCGTCACTAGCATCAAGAATCAGGGCTGCCTAGCCTCCTGAAACATCTTGCCCATTGCCCTAGACCTTCGGCGATGGCCTCTTTGAACTGCAGCAGCGTCAACATGACACCAAATACAGTTGAAACCCGTCATAGAGCAAAGAGCCATAAGCTCCCTGCCCCACCACTCTCCGTCTTGTAGGCTTGGCCTTCTTACAAGAAGTCAGCATCCCGGCGCAGGTAGCGCAATGAAGTCACTGCATTGTCCCCTCTGCCCTGGCCCACCATTTATACAAGCCAGAAAAGGAAACAGAGGCTACGTTAGACCAGGAATTAAGATTAGGTCAGTATAAGTGTTATTATTTTTTATATTATGGGGTCTGTGAGTTGGGGGATGTTGAGTCCATCATACTGTGTGTGGGTGTACTGTGCCATCATAATGAGAGGTGGGGATTCTGGGGAAGTAGCTTATGGGGGCATTATACTGTGTGGGGGGGGCTGTAAAGGTATCATACTTTTTGTGGAGCACTGTAGGGGCATCATGCTGTGTGTGGGGCATCATACTGTGTGTGGGGCATCATACTGTGGGGGCATCATAAGTTGGGTGGTTGTTGTGGCTGCATCATACTGTGTCAAGGGGGCTGTGGTTCATTAAATTGTGTTTGGGTGCTGTTGGGATATTTTTTGACAAACGGCTCAAAGAATAGCCATATTCTGGGGGCGGGAAAATGCCACAGCCAAGTAGACACCTCAGACACCCGCCGACAGCAAGCTCTGCTGGCTGCGCCCAGGCCAAATGCTTCCACACACCCCAGATACGCCAATATATACGCCCCTAATTTAGTATTTAGGTAATATTTAGTCCTGGTATAGCAGCAAGTGTGTGCGTAAGTTGTACAGTGTAACATACAGTGTGTGCAGCATAGACCGTGTATGCAACATTATTTATGCAAGAACATCACTCTCAGCAGCACATTGCCGACAAGTAAACAGGACGTGCTGCCAACAACATGATACTGTAAGGTGACAGAATGATTATGCTCCATGTATTAGCGATCACTCTGTCCCCATCATTCTTCATCAGTGTGTAAAGAAGCCAGTAAACAAGTGCAAACTACTTGAATAAAGTCAATTGGTACTAATTTATGTGCCTGAAATTGGCTCATGTAAATGTACCCTAAATGTTACTCTTGCAATATGGTAGCATTTGGGGCCCCATTTTTAATTTTGTCCAAGGCCACACTTTATCTAAAACTGGGTGTGTTAATAGTTTAAACTCACTGGTGTGCCCACATGATTACTATGGCATACATGCATGTCAAATTGCATGTAATAGCTCAAACTGAAGGTTTACATGTATACCCCAAAGAAGTACTGGCCTTCTTCAACTCAATACAGGAAACCTCAGTATTTAGGACCCCACCACTGCTGACCATCTGACCACTACTGACCATCGGGCGATACATGGGATTTCTTTAGCGCTACTTCACAAATGACTGTCGATTGTTCAAACTCTCATCTATCATTAGATCATTTACTATATTCTATTTATTTATTTTGTCGCTTTTACTATTATAGTTTTATTTTCAAACCCGTTTTTCAAAATTACAACTCCATATAAATGATCGCATCCATTCTTCTTCCTTTTGTACTATTATATGATGCTCCCAGTTAATTATGGCTTTTTAGGCAATGTGTAAAATAACAAAGTTGACCTATGTAACTACACCTAATGTCCACCAGGTGGCACTATAAATCCTTCACCTTACTGAACTGCAATTTTTAAATGACAGATATAGGAACCATATAATATTACTATGTGCACTTGTTATGTCACATCTTCCTCATGAAGAAATCTTGTTTAATCATGGGACAATGTCTGCTGATAATATTATTTCTTTATAATCACCTCTGCTCAGTTCTCCTGATGTTGTATATATTATTCAGCAGGATTTTTTTAAATCAATTCTGGTGCCAATTGAGTCTTTGTGTTTGACGAGTAGTACTAGATTTATATTTGAAATGCCGAATGCCTGGTTTTAGATAAAGTGGGGCCCTTGGCAAAATTAAATGTGGGGCCCCAAATGCTAACATATTGCGCCACACAGAAACATGTACAGTGCTTTCACATGAGACGATTTCTGACTATTAAACAAACACCAATCGACTATACTCCTGTTGATTCAACTATAAACCAGTCATTCGGTGCTTGTTTCCTGCGCTCTTTACACAGTCTGATGAAAGATGATGAAGACAGAACACTTGAAAATATGATTGTTCTGATTATTTAAAGGGGTCGTCCATGACTAATAGTGAACTTCATACTTATCATACTTATCCATGGTTACGGCCTCTGTGGCGTTCCTGCCCACGCTTGCATAGTTAGTAAGGAGTTTATCATTATCGATATAGAACTTCCAGACGGGACGGCTATGCAGTCAGTGCGCATAAAGTGCAGGAGTGAGGTGGTCGGGCAGTGAGCTACTGCGCAGGTTCTAACTATGCACGCTCCCGAGAACCCGGCCATTGATAATGATAAAATCCTTACTAACTATGCGGCCAGGAACACCATAGAGGCCATAACCATGGACACCTGAGTGACTGCAATACCCTGCACATGGGGTAATCAATACAACTAAAATAAACTATATGGAATATCTAATTGGAGGTAATTACTAATCTTATTATAATTTATTTATATAGCACCATTTATTCCATGGCGCTGTACATAAGGAGGGGTTACATACAAAATACAGATATCACTTACAGTTACCAACTAACAATGATAGACTGGTACAGAGGGAAGAGGACCCAGGCCTTGCGGGCTTACATTCTACATTATTAATATTACACCTAGTACATATTGAAATAGGATCTTTGAGAAGGGTATACCACTTTAATGAGCTGGGAGACCAAACTAAGCATGAGTCAGTGTCACGATTCCACCACTCAGTGTCCTAAGGACGCTGTGAGTGACAGCTCAGCCGCCCTATAGGATCAGGGGTGCACTGAGCTGTCAGGATTGTGAATGACCGATCAGCTGTCCAATCTGGCAGGGTCTGTGGTTTTTCCTCCAGGTGTCGTCCGTTCTGGATGATTACCTGGATATTTAGCTGGCTGGCAATGAATAGAACATTGCCAGTTGTAGCTTAACTCAAGTGGTATGTGTTTGCTCTGTGCTGTGAGCTCTGAGCTCTTTGCTGTGTGCGCTGAGCTCTTATATTCTGATCTTTGTTGCTCAACCTTGGATTTGCCTTTGACCATTTTTTTGCCTAACCCCTTTGTCTTGATCCACTACCTTCTTGGAATTTTGACCCCGGACTGTGACCTGACTATGCTTTTGTTTAACCCCTCTGTTTATATGATGTATCCTCCTGGCTTTTGACCTCGGACTCCTCTACTTCCCTGACTCACGGCTTGTCCGTGAGAAGTTATTCAGCATCACAGTCAGAATTGACAACCAGCGCATGTTCAATAGAAAAGATAACCCAGCTTCTGAAAAGGATGTGTTGAAGTCCCATTTCAATGTTTCGATGCACTGAAAGCAACTGTGGAAAGTAACCACAGTGCCGCACCTTCAATGACACGTAATTTTAACACTATATGTTACACACACCAAAAGCCACACACACTTTCTCTGCTACACACTCCCCGTGCTACACATATGTAGTAGTGGTGAAGTTGATAGTCTACCCTTGATACTAGAAAGGGTTAAAAGCACATTACTGTAATTAGAGCCCTCTGGGGCTGCAGTTTGGTCCAGGTAGGGTTAACTGTAACAGCCAGCCCAGTAGAGGAAGGGGGAACTCAATGCTAGTGCTTAGTGCAGGAAGTGAGCACAGTGAGTAGTGTGCAGTACTGCAGAAAGCTACAGGCTCTATAATGGCTGCTAGGGTAGATGTGGACCTAGTATCCCAGACAGTGGTTCACCAGAGAATCCCTCCACAAGAGTCCATTTAGCTGGCCTGAGAACCTTGAGGAAGTTGTTGGGGACCTGGGGGCACATTCTGTCTGTGAGGCTGCAGAATAAGTCAGGACTCAAGCTCTAGGAGGTGGAATGAATTGGGATCCAGATATACTGTCATTGGTGAGGAAGAGTCTCTAGGGCTAGAGACGAAAGCAACAGTGATTCTTCACCTAGATTGGGAACCAGTGCTGAAGTTGTATCCGGTACCTGTGGGAAAGATGACAACCCATTGGGACTTATCCTTTATGCCTGCCTGTAAATACTTTAAATACTGCCAGTTACCAAGTAAAGTTCTAGTTGTTTTTACAACTCTGTGTCCTCTGAATTGATTGTTGCCCTGGTTCCAGAAGACGAATCCCTGGAGTCAGAAGAGGTCGGCTTGCCAGAAGTAAGTGGGAAACACCACATACACAGCAGCACACCAGAGCGAGAGCACACTTTGTCTGTAGGGTGCCAAAGTGAGCATGAGCTACAGTTCGCCCACGACTACCTCGTTTGGGCACCTTAAATTTGGCATAGTCAGCAGGATACGAGCTCCTTGCATGAAGAAAACGGGGAAGAGCTGACTCAGAGCACAGATGCAAGAGTTCTGGAAGACATGCGGACAAAGATGGTGGCCCGAAGCTTGGATTCCAAAATGGTGACAGCGGCGGTGAAGAACAGGAGAAAAACCACCTATCATGGGAGAAGACGGCGCCCGAGAGCACGAAAGTATGTCTAGCCCCCACGCGGTCCGGCCCGAAGAAGGATGGGCCCAGTAGCCAAGATCAATCCCAGGATGGGAGGTATGTTGAAGATGAGGGTGTAGCGCAGGGTAAAGCCCGGCCCAGTGAGTGGCAGTGCGCCAAGAAAGGGGGCGCAGCTTAAGGCGGAGTCGCAGAGAATGAAGTGTGACGCGGTGGCTGTGTCAGAAGATCGGCACAAAAAGAGGTGGAGTCCGGTGCACAGGAAGTGCGTCACCGGGAAGCAACCAGCGCCATTTTCTGCCTTGCGTATGAGTAGAAGGAGGTGCAACCACAAAGCTTTGAAGTGAACCAGACTGTGAACTAGACTGCCCAATGGAGGAGAGCGACGAGGACAAAATTCCGGAGATCTTTACCCAGAGGCTGCAGCTGGAAGCTACCCAGCGATGGGCGCCATCCATGGACCACCACCACTACCACCAGTCACCGTACAATGGACAACTGTACCGCAACCTGATGGGACTATTCGTACATGAGTTCTGGGTGATGTGTTGAAGCTGGATTCCAGGCAACGACACCCCCTTGGCTGAGGGAGGAGAAACTCCAGGCGGAGCCGGTGCAGCAACAGCAATGCAGCCGGAAAAGGACAACAAGCACTTCCCATCGTGACTAGTCCCGTTTCCGGTTTAAGCGCCAGTGAGCCCCGGAGATGCAGTTAGCGCTCCTGGGCCCTAAGGTGGTGAGACAGGAGAAAGGGTTTGCCAAAAGAAAGGCCTCCCATATTAAATGGTGGGGGATTGAACAGAACATGATGAAAACTCCACCTGTAGAGAGCCACCCTGGATACTGACCTAAGTGGTTTGGCTGCACGCTCACCCCCGATAACCCTGTTAGAGCGTCGGAAGTGGACCGATACCTTCTTGAGGGGGTGGCTGGAAGGGTCTAACGCAGCCTGGTGGGAATCCGTGGAAGACTTCCAGACCCGAGGGCGTGTAGGAGAGTTCCACTTACAGAAGGGGTAGGGTTCCTGGAGGAGGAGTTGACCGACGACGAAATATATGTCATCAAAAGGAAATATCTGCCTTCCCATCTCCACAACCTACATGTGGGGGACATCGTGTACTTTGTAAAATGTGAATGTCAGCGTGGGTGGTACACTGCCATCCTGGCCCGTCCATACGAATGACAGGATGTCCTGGAGATGGACCAGGAGGTCCTCCAAAAGAGAGCCAAGGGGGATGCCCAGCAGAGGTGGGCCAGGGAAACCCCCAAATGCTTTTTACCACCACCCAAAGCCAGCAGTCCCCGAAAAGAGAAAACTAATTTAGGGCACCAATGGGGAGATTCCGAGGGAGAAGCGGAGGAGCATCCTGAAGGCTGCGGTGCAGCTGAATCTCCTAACAAGATGCAGGCAGTTAGCTTGCTGCCACAACAGCATGAGGAAGTTGATGCAGCTGGTCAAGGGGCTGCAGGGGACCCTCGGACCACTGCCAGCCACATGGTTCAGAGGTTCAAGGTCACTAGATATGGTCCCACTCAGGTCGGCTGTGGCAGCGCCATGTCCTCGGACGAGGAACCTGGGCCTAGCAGGTACCCTGACCAGCCTTGGAAATGGAGGAAACCGCCTTCTTCCACCACATGGGCTGCTTTTGTGAAAGAGAGTAGAGAGGCCCAGAAGAAAAAGTGAATGGCCCTGAGAGGAGAGGGGTTAGTTAACCTCCAGTTTTTTTTCTTGAGTTTAGCAGATACCTGCTTCATATTGTTCCTCTCTAGGACTATTCATGAATCCCTGATGGGGGCAAGTCGCCCCATGTTTGCAAAGTTGTTGTTTTTTTAAAAGAAGAACTGTTACATTACCTTCGAGGCCAGGGAGGCCTAAAGCAGCAAAAGTTGAGTATTTTATAGCTACTTCCTTTTAGTTTTTGTTTTGTTGCGCCTGTTGTGCCTTTTTCTCCTGGAATTTGAAGCACTGAGGCAAGCCTGAGGATTCATATCCTCTACCACTAAGATGGTGTGTTTTTCGGGACTCTGCCCTCAAGCAAATGGAGGGCTGTTGCTGACTTGGCCAATGCGTCTATGTTAATAAAAAGGACATGGACACTGTGTTTCTGGGGTCCTTACCAAGAAGAAGTGCCGCTACTGAGTAGTTTCAAACGTTACAACTATGAACTGTCATGATTGCTGTTCCAGGGCCCTTAACCGAGAAGGGCCGGTTTCCCACCAAGAAGAAGGCGTCAAGACCAGTCTTCTACTTAATGTTTTAGCAATATGTTATAATATTATAAATGTTGACACTTTCATTGGTTGTCTAGTATGGTCGAGGATGACCATAATTAAAGTGTGGGGGGAATGTAGTAGAGGTGGAGGTGATAGTCTACCCCTGATACTAGAAAGGGTTAAAAGCATGTTCCTGTAATTAGAACCCTCTGGGGCTGCAGTTTGGTCCAGGTAGGGTTAACTGTAACAGCTGGCCCAGGAGACAGAGGGGAAACTCAGTGCTAGTGCCTAGTGCAGGAAGTGAGCACAGTGAGTAGTGTGCAGTACTGCAGAGAGCTGACAGGATCTATAAGGGCTGCTAGGGTAGACGTGGGCCTAGTATCCCAGACAGTGGATTGCCAGAGAATCCCTCCACAAGAGTCCCTTTATCCAGCCTGAGAACCTTGAGGAAATTGTCGGGGGCATAGGGGCACATTCTGGCTGCAAGGCTACAGAAGAAGTCAGGACTCAAGCTCTAGGAGGTGGAGTGAATTGGGATCCAGATATACTGTCATTGGTGAGGAAGAGTCTCTAGGGCTAGATAAGAAAGCAACAGAGATGCTTCACCTAGATTGGGAACCAGGGCTGAAGTTGTATCCAGTCCCTGTGGGAAAGATGGCAACCCATTGGGCCTTATCCTTTTTACCTGCCTGTAAATACTGCCAGTTACCAAGTAAAGTTCTAGTTGTTTTTATGAACTCTGTGTCCTATGAATTGATTGACTCAGAAGAAGCCAGCTGGCCAGAAGTAAGTGGGAAACACCACATACACAGCAGCACACCAAAGCAAGAACACACTTTGTCTGTAGGGTGCCAAAGTGAACATGGGCTACAGCTCGCCCACGATTACCTCATTTGGGCACCTTACACATACTCCATACTACACACACACTCACACTCACTGTATGTTATAAAACACACTCCATTCTAGACATACCAACAATGTAGGTTAGAAAACACAATGTATGCTAGACACACAGTCATGGTATGCTACACACAATACAATGTATGTCACAAAACACACTCTGCGGTAGGCATACTCCATGCTAGACAAACCAACACTGTAGGTTAGAAAACACACTATATGCTGGACACACAGACATGGTGTCATGTTTCTGTTCGCTCCTTTCCTGTCCCCAATGCTAGGGGTGCCCTAGCTATCCCTCCTCCCCAGATTACTTCTGATGGTGAAGATGTTGGGGCCAAGTACCTTGCTGAATTCCTGAATCAGCCCTATATCTGTCCCCCTCCCCCACCCAGGGAAGTGGGGAAGAATAGTGTATGCATATATATACAAACCAGACAAACAAGGAAGGATATACAGGGATAAATGAAAATACCAATCACACAAATATGCAGTCACAGACAACAAAGGGGAACACCGGGGAGAAAAGATAGGGAAACTAAATAGGAGAGGATGAGGAATTGCACACAGCCGAAACACCTAGCAAGAGTCAAACACAAACACTTCAAAACGCCTCTACCAACAACCAACTCCTCCGCTCCTCACCAGGCAATACAAGACTAACACTGACAATACAGATTGCCAGATCGAGTATATGTAGGAGAGGGGAGTGGCCAATACTGAACAGCTGAGATCATCGAAGCAGGGAATCTTCAGAGACTCCAAGCTAAACAGATTAACCTGTGCACTGCTAACAGAAACATGCATCGTTTAATATGATTGAGAAGTGCTTCTGATCAGTGCAGGAGTACGTGAAATCAGATGCGGCACTCTTCTGGCCCCTCTCTGTCACGGTAAACCCATGACACATGGTATATTACACACTATACAATGCATGTTATAAAACAAACTCTGTGGTAGGCACACAAACTGCATATTCAACACACTCCATGCTACACATACGGCATGAGACACACATAGTGTATGTTACACACAAAGAGGCTCAAAGAGGCTGCAGCAGGGTGAATGAAGTGTTGCTGACAAGAATGCTAGCAGATTGTCACAACTGTCAGCAGAAAGATAAGGGTGTAAACTCCTCAAGATCAATGCTATCAGTCTATGTCTGTTCAGTTAAACCTGTTGCTTTTGTGAGATGTTTGTAACCATCAACCTGTTGCCATATGTGTCCGTGAAACCTTCCAGCACAGTGCCTTCCTGTGAGTAGAGGTCTTAAACTATCATCTGTATATGTCTATATTCCACCAACACCCCTCTACTACCAGAGGCCACTACATCCCAAATTACATTTAAAGAGCACTTATCACTAGTGATGAGCGAACACTAAAATGCTCGAGTACTCGTTGCTCGGGTCGAGCAAATTGCAATGCTCGAGTGCTCGGTCCGAGTAACGAGCCCAATGTAAGTCTATGGGAAACTCGAGCATTTTTCCGGCAGCTCCAGCAGTCTGCAGAACAGTGCTGGGGGAAGACGCCTGGAAGCATTTCTGACTCCCAGGTAACTGGTGTCAACAACGTTGTCAGAGGTATTATGCCACTTTTACGGACTCACAATAAAACATGCAAAAACAAAACCAAAATGGATTTTCCTGGGAAATATGTTAAAGAACATCCTTTCCAGGGTAATGACTTGTATATAAGGCAAAATAAATAATCAAAAACAAAAATGCTCCTCCACACCTTGGGCTATGTTCAAACGTAGCGTTTTTGATGCGTTTTTGCACTTTTACATTGCTTTTAACCAAGACAAATGCATTCACCGGGAAATGTCATTTTAACATTTTACAGCCTTATCTGGCCATGTGGTGTGTGACACATCATCAGACACATCCTGTTTCATTTATGATGGAGGGACTCTGAAAGTCACAAACCTATTTTTATAGGGCAACCCTTACTATTCAGTCGGCCCTCGCTATTGTTAGAGAGCAATCAGCCAGCTATGCTTTGATGTTCCCATTATTAACGAGTGGGTCTCCTATACTGTTATTGCATATGCAATGACTGCAAAGGCTGCTTAAAATTTGGAGGCACTCCAATTCCCCTTGCAAGAGACGTAGAGGTCAGAGAGCCTCCTAAAAACAATGTTCCCATTATTAGGAAGTGGGTCTCCCATAGTCTTTGCCTATGAAGTGAAGCAACGGCTGCCAAAAATTTGGAGACGTAGATATGTTGATATGGTGGTGGAGGATGAGGATGCGGAGAAGGAGGAGGACAAGGGCAAATAGACAAAATCGGGAAGCGTATACCCATGTCTGGGTGTGAAGACAGAGGTGCATGGAAATAGATTTAGACCTCCTAAAAAAAAAAGACACTGTATTTGAATTATGCTACGCTGCTATCATTCGGTAGTGTTGAGAAGTTTGGCCCAATCCAGCCCTTGTTCATTTTCATAAGAGTCAGCCTGTCAGCATTTTCAGTTGACAGGCGAATGCGCTTATCGGTTATAATTCCACCTGCGGCACTAAAAACCCGCTCTGACAAAACGCTAGCGGCAGGGCAGGCCAGGACCTCCAAGGCATAGAGAGACAATTCATGCCACGTATCCAGCTTGGATACCCAATAATTATAAGCCACACAGGAATCACGGAGGACTTTGGTAGGGTCGGCAAGGTACTCCCTCACCATCTTCCGAAACTTTGCACTCCTTGTGAGAGTACCCCCCGCCTTAGGGCCTGTGGATGGGAGGGTCTGAGAAAAATGTCCCAGAACTTTGACAGTGTTCCCCTGCGTCTGCTGGATTGCATTTGTTGCTCTCTCACCTGTACTCCTTGGTTGTCCAACGAACTGTGACCTCTGCCGCCAGCGTTTTCAGATTTTTTCACTAATTCCGCAACAAGGGCCTTCTCGTACTGCTCCATTTTATTAGGCCTGTCCTGCAAAGGAATAAGAGACATAAAGTTCTCCCTGTAGCGTGGGTCTAGAAGCGTCACCAACCAGTAATGACTGTCACCCAAAATTTGGACAACGTGAGGGTCACAGGAAAGGCAGCGTAACATAAACTCAGCCATGTGTGACCAAACTGCAAAGAGGGAATACTTCCGTGTTCTCACCAAGAGGACAACTGACCATGCTCTCCTATACTTCTTCCTCCTCCTCCCTATCTTCAGGCCATCCACGCTAAACAGACGGTATGGCAGTTGTGCAGGTAGCACCGTCTATAGCGCAGGAAACTAGCTCCTGTTCTTCCTCCTCCTCTTCCTCATAGTCACCCAATCCACGTTGGGATGAGATGAGGCTGAGCTGTGTGTAATCAACCTGTATGGTTCCTTGCTCCATCTCATCGTGCTCCGCCTGCAATGAATCCTCTTTAATTAAGAGCAGAGAGCGTTTCAGAAGACAGAGAAGCGGTATGGTGATGCAAATTATGATGTCATCGCTGCTCACCATCTTGGTGGAGTCCTTAAAGTTTTGGAGGATGGTACAGATGTCTGACATCCATGTCCATTCCTGAGGTTTTTTGTGTGGAGTCTGACTTGAATACCGTGTCCGTGGTTAGGTGGACTTTCCCAATAACTGCATTGTTGAGGCTAATGTTATAGGACACGTGATTGTGTAATGCGGGGACGGCACACTGGGAGAAATAGTGGCGGATGGGGATTGAGTACCGAGGGATGGCCGCTGCCATGAGGTTGTGGAAAGCTTCCGTCTCCACAAGCCTAAAAAGCAACATTTTGAGCGCAAGTATTCGCAAAATGTGTGAATTTAGTAGTGTGGCCTGTGGGGCGTTAGCTGCGTGTTTGCGCTTGCGTTACAAGGACTGGGGTAGGGACAACGGAATGCTGTGCTGGGACAAGGACATGGACATTAGAGATCAGCGGTGTTCGACTCGAACTGTTCGCCAATCTCAAATTCGAGCTGTTTTGGGCGGTGTTCGAGCCGTTCGGCGAACCCGAACGATTTGAAAAAAATTCGGCTGTTCGAGGTTATGTTCGATAACTGTTCGTGCACCAAAATCATAACTGGATTTTTTCTCAGTAATGCTGAAAATTAATGTTAATACGCAGTTTGAGTGTACAGCGGGGCGGGGGGAGGGGCCGGGGATGGATCTCTGCAGAAATAATGAAGATCTCCATTTTTTTTTCTCTTTCCCGCATTTACAGTGGGGAGGTGCAATCTGTCAGCCTATCAGCAGCGCACACACGGAGCGAACTGCTTTTTTTCACACAAGCAAGGGCATGTGTCATTGGCAGTGTATGTCACATGTCCTTGCCCTATAAGACCCAGCCATTTTCCCCGTCGCCACCATTTTCTCACTGCTGCAGCTGCGTGTTAGACGGCACCGCTGTTGCTTTGTGCGCTATACTTTGTTCATTTCAAGCCAATTTTCGCACAAATCTACAGATAGCTTGGGAGTAGGGAATAGTTGTGATTGCAGTCCTTTTAAGGACTAGGTTACATCATTTCCTACGACTTTTATCAGGCAGGTCTGTGCTCTTAAATAGATAGGTTGGGAGTAAAGACTAATTGCAATTGCAGTCCTTTTCAGGACTAAGTTACATCAGTTCCTATCACTTTTTGCCAGGCAGGTCTGTGCCAGTGCTGTGCAAGTTTTTTTTCACAGCATTTGGCTAAATCTAGCAAAGCAAATCCTTTTTGGCCTATTGCAGTGTGTGTTAGTCAGTGGAGTAGCCTATCTGTGTTGCAAGCTACACTACCTGTGTATAGAATACAATTTTTTTTACTGCACCTAGTGAAGTAAAACCTTTTGGGCATAGCTTCATTCTATTAGTCCATCTATACTAACCTCCACCAGGTTGCAGATTCAATCTAATTTTTTTCTGCATCTAGCTCTGAAAAAATCTTTCGGCTTGTAGCAGTGTGTGGGACTTGTTCTATTAGTCCATCTATACTAACCTCCACCAGGTTGCAAATTCAATCTAATTTTTTTCTGCATCTAGCTCTGAAAAAATATTTCAGCTTGTAGCAGTGTGTGGGACTTGTTCTATTAGTCCATCTATACTAACCTCCACCAGGTTGCAAATTCAATCTATTTTTTTCTGCATCTAGCTCTGAAAAAATATTTAGGCTTGTAGCAGTGTGTGGGACTTGTTCTATTAGTCCATCTATACTAACCTCCACCAGGTTGCAAATTCAATCTAATTTTTTTCTGCATCTAGCTCTGAAAAAATATTTCGGCTTGTAGCAGTGTGTGGGACTTGTTCTATTAGTCCATCTATACTAACCTCCACCAGGTTGCAAATTCAATCTAAATTTTTTCTGCATCTAGCTCTGAAAACATATATCGGCTTGTAGCAGTGTGTGGGACTTGTTCTATTAGTCCATCTATACTAACCTCTACCAGGTTGCAAATTCAATCTAATTTTTTTCTGCATCTAACCCAGCCAATACTTTTGGGCTAATACCACAGTTTGGCCACTCAGCTCTGCTCGGTTCCCATCCATTGTTTTTTGTGCAAACAACTCCAGAGTTGTCAATTAGTTAACCACCAAAATGAGTGGAAAAAGGCCTGCTGCTGGTGGAAAGGGGAATAGGCGTGTTGGGAAGGGAAAAAAAGGTTGTGTCCGTGGGGTAGGTGTTAAAGCAACAGTAACATCTGCAGAAGAAAGACCATCTTCCAGCCAAACTAAGATGTCTACTTCTTTTAGCGGACAATGTGATAAGATCCCTTTCTTACGGCCATGCCAATCGCTACAAATTCCAGATGAGGCACAAAAACAGCAGGTGCTTCAACGGATATCAAGTGCTCCTTTAAGTGGGCTCTCCTCCACCTCAACTTCAACATCACAAATACTCCAGTCCTCAGAGGTGTCACCCCAATCGCACTTGCTTCCTCACAGCTCCCAAGTCTCCAGCTGCCCGTCTGAGTATGGGGTAGAACAGATGGTTGAGTCTGCAGAGCTGTTTACTCATACTATAGCCTGGGAATCAGAGGTCGGCTCCAGAGCTTCTGTGAATCCAGACGAGGAAATGATCTGCACTGATGCCCAGAATCTTTATGAGTCGGATCCAGGACCAGACGCAGAAGGTTCTGACCATAATGTAGACCCTCATTCCCAAACTGTAACTCCTGTTGGTGGAGACAATGAGGAAGACGATGATGAGACTCAAATACCTGATTGGAGCGACAACTTTAGTTTTTTGTCAGGGCCGGAAGAGGTTGGCTCTGAGGACGACGGGTGTGATAACACACAGGGTGATGATGACTAGGTTGGAGATCCCACTTACTGTCAACCCACAGTCAGCCAATAGATGAGGTCAGCAGAGGAGGTGGAGGAGAATACTAGTGACAACGAGGTCAGGTTGTGCCTTCCTGGACAGAGACGTAGTACTGGAAGCACGTTAACAACTGCATCCTCAAACACAGCTCTGCCTCTGACCACAAGTTGTGGTGGCTCTTCAGGCTGCATGGGTGCTAAGCCTTGCATAGCCTGGGCATTTTTTAAGATCGATAAAGATGACCCAACTCGTGTTATCTGTAACATTTGTCAGCAAAAACTAAGTAGAGGCCAAAAAATACATAGTTTGAGTACTTCATGTATGAACCGGCACATGGATATGAAGCATAAGTTGCAGTGGGAAGCTCACTGTGCTACAATGCGGCCTAGCCGGCCAGGCCAACCACCGTCTGCCATATCTTGTGCATCCGCAGCCTCTTCATCCTCTGTGACTGGGGGGACAGCAGTCACACCTGTTTTGGGACGCAGACCTGCCACCTCTTTACCCGCAACAGCCAGCGTGATTGGCAGGTCATCATTTTCTTTGGAGGTGGAAACACCAGCTGGTGTTCAGCGCTGTCCGACATCGATAGCACCACCTTTGGATCAAGGCAACCTAACATGTCCGCCTGCATCTTCCTCACAGACCAGCAGTTTGCCGGGGACACCCTTCTCAACCCCGTCTACGCACAACAGCCAGCCCTCGGTCCCTCAGATGTGGACAAGTAAAAGACCATTTCCTCCTAGCCATGAGAAAGCTAAGAGGTTGAATTTCACCATCTGCAAGCTCTTGGCTACAGAAATGCTGCCTTTCCGCCTGGTGGACACAGAGGATTTTCGAGACCTTATGTCCGTCGCAGTGCCCCAGTACCAGATGCCCAGTCGGCACTACTTCTCAAAGAAAGGTGTGCCTGCTCTCCACCAGCATGTCGCACACAACATCACCGCTTCTTTGAGAAACTCTGTGTGTGACAGGGTGCATTTCACCACAGACACTTGGACGAGTAGGCATGGACAGGGGAGTTACATGTCGCTGACTGGGCACTGGGTAACTTTGGTGACAGCAGGACAAGGGGCTGCTGTCCAAGTCTTGCCGTCCCCACGAGTTGTGCGTCAATCCTCTTTATCTCGAATTTCCTCCACTGCTTCTGCCTCCTCAACCTCCTCTCGGTCCTCCACCTGCACCCAAAGCCTGTCTGGTCATGCCACAAGCTTTCTAACTGCGCAGAAGGGATCCTGCACACCTCCTTACTATGCTGGCAGCAGGGCTCAACGTAATCAGGCAGTTTTTACTTTGAAATGTCTGGGAAATGTGAGTCACACAGCTGAGGAGTTGTGGTCAGCTCTGGAGACCCAGTTTCATGAATGGTTGTCTCCACTGGACCTGAAACCAGGGAAGGCCGTGTGCGACAATGCTGCAAACCTGGGTGCGGCCCTTCGCCGGGGCAATGTCACACACGTGCCTTGTATGGCTCACATGTTGAACCTGGTTGTCCAGCAATTTTTAGCCCACTATCCCGGACTAGATGGCCTTCTGCAGAGGGCACGGTCGCTGTGTGCTCACTTCCGCCGTTCGCATCCCGAAGCTCAGCGACTTACATCTCTACAGAAGTGGTTGGGCTTGCCACTTCACCGGCTAAAATGCGATGTGCTTACCCGGTGGAATTCAACTCTGCACATGTTGCAGCGACTGTGGCAGCACCGACAAGCCCTGGTGCAATACGTTGTGAAGTATAGCCTGGGCCAACGAGATCCAGAGGTGGGGCAAATCACGCTGGAGGAGTGGTCTCAGATCAGGGACCTATGCACCCTTCTGCACAGTTTTGAAATGGCGACGAAGATGTTTAGTGCTGACGATGCCATTATCAGCATGACTATTCTGGTGATTTACATGCTGGAGCACATGTTAAACAGAATTCGGAGTCAGGTGGTGGCACAAGAGGAGGTGGAGGAAGTAGAGGAGGAGGAGTTGTATGCGGAAGGGCTAACATCTGCAAGGTCCAGAGGGTCGGCAGCACCAAGGCGGCAGGCATGTGAGGGTAGGGGAGATGGTTTTACCAGGGCGCATGGTAGCAGCCAAACTAGTGAGGAAGGTGCAGGAGCCCAGGAAGAAGTGGAGGACGAACTGATGGAAGACTCATCAGATGAGGGAGACCTTGATCACATTTCTGTTGTGCGAGGTTGGGGGGAGAGGGCAGAGGAAGGAAGCATGATTGTTACCTCGCCACCAACACAACAGGGACTTGGTGCTCCTGGATGCGCAAGACACATGAGTGCCTTCTTGCTGCACTACCTGCAACATGACCCTCGAATTGTCAGAATTAGAAATAATCCTGACTACTGGGTTGCCACACTGTTAGATCCCCGGTACAAAAGTAAATTTGCAGAAATTATTCCTGCCATAGAAAGAGATGCACGCATGCAGGAGTATCAGCAGAGACTGTTGCAGAATCTTACATGTGCTTTTTCCCAAAACACTAGTGGTGCACGTAGTGAATCTCACAGTTCCAACTTGCCAACCGTGGGACCGTCGAGTGTTCAACACTCAAAATGTAACAGAATCACAGTATCTGCTGGTAACATCAATTTTGCGGAATCATTTCACCACTTTTTTAGCCCATCCTTTGCAAGGCCACAGGAGACAAGAAGTCTGTCACATTGTCAACGCCTAGAGACGATGGTACAGGAGTATCTCCAAGTAAACATTGAAGCCATGACTGTGTCACTGGACCATTGCTCTTTTTGGGTTTCCAATCTGGATAAATGGCCGGAGCTCGCCACTTACGCCTTGGAGATCTTGTCATGCCCCGCAGCCAGCGTTCTGTCTGAACGTGTGTTCAGCGCTGCTGGTGGTGTGCTGACAGATAAGCGCACGCGGTTCTCCACTGATAATGTAGACAGACTCACGTTCATAAAGATGAACAAATCATGGATCCGAAACGACTTTTCTACCCCTGTGTCATCCTGGGGAGAGTAAAAGCTTGATGATTTGTTAAAACCACCTCACCAACCGTTTTAAGCTTTCAAATTACTAATCATGTTTATCTGTATCTTGGCTGGAAAATAATTTGGGCCTTTTAGCAGTGTGCAGTACTGATTCTATTAGGCCATCTATACTAAACTCCACCAGATTTAAGATTACTAATCATGTTTATCTGTATCTTGGCTGGAAAATAATTTCGGCCTTGTAGCAGTTTGCAGTACTGATTCTATTAGGCCATCTATACTAAGCTCCACCAGCTTTCAAATTAATAATAATTTTTAGCTGCATCTAGCCCGGAAAATAATTTTGGGGCTCCTAGATGCGCAAGACACATGAGTGCCTTCTTGCTGCACTACCTGCAACATGACCCTCAGATTGTCAGAATTCGAAATAATCCTGACTACTGGGTTGCCACACTCTTAGATCCCCCACACTCTTCGATCAACCTTTTCATTTTAATAAAGAACAAAAAAATGGTCATTTTTGAAATTATAAGCATTAGCAGGTTATTACAAACTGAAATCAAACAGTTTTCAACTCAAAACTTTATTCTAGGTGATGTTACATTTGCACATAGGACCCCTTGTTCGAAAGGAGCTTCTGAACTTTCTCGTCCATTGAATTTGTCAGGTTTTGGATGGTTTCTGCTTCAATTGATTTGCATGAGGACAGAATACCCTCCCAGAGCTGTTGCTTAGATGTGAACTGCCTCCCGCCATCATAGACACTCCTTTTGATGATGCTCCAGAGGTTCTGAATGGGGTTGAGGTCAGGGGAGCATGGGGGTCACACCATAAGTTTGTCCCCTTTTATGCCCATATCAGCCAGAGATGCAGATGTGTTATGTGCAGCATGAGACGGTGCATTATCATGCATGAAAATGATCTTGCTGCGGAATACACGGTTCTTCTTCTTGAACCATGGCAGGAAGTGCTGTTTGAGAAACTCCACATACATTATGGAGTTCATCTTTACCCCTTCAGGGATCCTAAACTCTCTCCCCATGATTCCAGCCCAAAACATTACTCCACCTCCTCCTTGTTGGCGCCATAGCCGTGTTTGCATGGGGTGTCCATCAACCAGCCATCCTCTACTCCATCCATCTGGACCATCGAGCGTTGCACGGCACTCATCGGTGAACAAAACAGTTTTGAGGTCAGTCTTCATGTATTGTTTGGCCCACTGGAGCCGTTTCTGCTTGTGTGCAGTGGATAGAGGAGGTCGACAGGATGGCCTACGCACAGCTGCAAACCTCTGAAGGACTCTGCATCTTGTTGTTCGGGGGACGTTGGAGGCACCAGCAGCTTCAAAAACTTGTCTGCTGCTATGACAAGGCTTTTTTGCCGCTGCTCTTTTAACCTGACGTAATTGCCTGTAGGAAAGAGTCCTCAATTTTCCCTTATCAGCACGCACACGTGTGTACTGTGAATCAGCTACATACTTCTTGATTGTGCGATGATCAGGATGAAGTGTCTTGGCAATGTTGATTGTAGTCATGTCTTGACCTAAACATTCCACAATTTGTTGCTTCTCAGCAGCCGACACATCCTTTTTCTTTCCCATTTTGGCAGAAAATGTAGGCTGCTTAATAATGTGGGACAGCCTTCTTAAGTAGTCTTGCCTTTCATTGGACACACCTGCCAAACTAATTAGCACAGGTGTCTGCAATTGCTTACAGTGATATAAAGAGCCCTGACACACATCACCATCAATGAGTTTAACTGACAAACAAAAAAATTCTTACCTTATCACTCCTAAACACTTTTTGCATAATAATTTGGAACACAGTGTACATGTGCTTTTCCACAAAACACCAGTGGTTCACGTAGTGAATCTTACAGTTCTAACTTGCCAACCGTGGTCTGTATGGAGTTGTTCAATAAAGGGCCCAAAATTAAGATAACATAGATGGGAGAGGTCTCTATGAATATGAATTCCTAAGTATTTGATACCCTGTGAAGGCCAGGCAAAGGGAAAGTTGGACTGGATGGAATCCTGTATAGATTTGAGGAGGGAGACATCGAGGGCCTCAGACTTCGCATTGATTTTAAAATTTGACCATGTAACAAAGTGATCTATTTCAGCCATAACAGCAGGGATGGATATATGTGATTGAGTGATATATACTAGGACATCATCAGCAAATGCAGAGCACTTGTACTCGGTACCTCCCACCTCAAACCACCTAATATTGGGGTTATGGCGAATTGATGAGAGCAGGTGCTCCGTCACTAGGATGTATAAGAGAGGGGACAGAGGACATCCCTGCCTTGTCCCATTGGTGATTATGAAAGGTGATGAAAATGTTCCATTTATCTTCAGCCTAGGTGACGTATTGCGATACAGGGCCGTGATTTTGGCTATAAAAGGGTCCTCTAGACCCCTGCCCCAAGCTTTTTAAGAGAATAATATATGGCGTGCCAGGAGACTCTATGGAATGCTTTCTCAGCATCCAACGAGAGTATCTAATTACAAATTTTTAACTGCATCTAGCCCAGGAAATACTTTGTGGCTAGTAGCAGTGTCTGCTAGTCAGCGGATTATCCCAGCTATTAAGCAAGTTACACCACCTATAGTTTGGACACTTAATTTTTTCAAAGGAAATGGTTCGGGTCCCCGGGACACTCAGTGAAGAGCATCGGGGAGGCACCCCAAGGCACAGGGGCTGGGACTGGCGGTAGGACGCCTTGCGGTGGACCGCCAAGCTCGATCCTTATAAAAGCTTTTTAACTGCAGCAACTTTAGTGGACGCTACTGGAGCTGGAATTACGCGGCTGCTGGCATGAGACTTGCCCTCCAATAGATCCTTGTAAAAAGATTTAAAGTGTACTCATTCAAATTAGAGAGACAATTTAAATTAAAAAGATTAGACCTGCCTCCACCGCAGGGGGGCTCTCTCGACCCACCTGCGGACAGGCACCAGTATTGGGAGAGGGGGGCTGGCCGTCAGGGTCCACCGCGGCTCTGGCACAAACCCGGCGACACGGAGGTCGCACGGGCAGGAACGGACTGGCCGTGTCGGCTTCGCACTTTTTTGGTTTTAGAAGGGCATGACATGCCTATATCTGTGTCTCCCCCTCCTTTTACTCCTCCACCTCTTTTCTTTTCTCATGACTATATGTACTTGTCACTTTTCCATGTGATAGTTGTGTCTTCTGAGCAGTTTGTCAGCTTTTGGACACCTTTGAAGGTGTTTTCTATGTGTTTCTATGTGTTTTTGTTTGCCTGCCATTGGTTTTAACGGTGTTCGAAGGTGTTCGATGAACAGTTCGACGAACAGTTCGACGAACATACGGGTGTTCGACAAACCGAACCGAACTCGAACACTACGGGGGTGGCTCAACACTAGTGGACATGCTTGCTGATGGTGCTAGTTGAGAGTGTTTAACGACAGGTGCAGGGCGGGAGCCATCTTGACATGCGCACAACAGCGGAACAAGCAATGGTGTCACCCCCAGACACTGTTGCTGGACCCTGGGGCTCGGCCCACTTAGTCGGGTGCTTTGCTGCCATGTGCCTGATCATACTGGTGGTGGTCAGGCTGCTAATTTTACTACCCCTGCTGATGCTGGCCTGACAGGTGGTGCAAATGCCCTTTTTGTGGTTATCGGCAGAGTCTTTAAAAAACAACCAGACTTGGGAAGACCTAACAGTTGTACTGGCAACTTCCATCGTGTTGATGTGACGGGGAATGGCTGCCCGCATTCTGCCTGTGGCCACCACACTGCTTGTTCTTGCCTCTTGTGGTGCCACACCTCCCTCCCCCTATGTGTTGCTGTCCTCACTCTGTATGTCACCTTGCCAGGTTGGGTCAGTGATTTTATCGTCCACCACCTCATCTTGAACTTCCGCACCCTGGTCCTCCTCCTGACTTTCTGGCAATTGTGTCTCATCATCATCTACCTCTTGTGACAATTTCCCACTGTCGCCTTTGTGTAACCGTGACTGCTACATGCAATCTCCTCTTGCCCCACTTCGAGTGGACCGGGCGAGAGGCCCGAATCTATAAATGGAAAAGTGAACAGCTCTTCGGAGTGTCCAAGTGTGGGATCAGTTGTCTGCGGGCACTCGTCATGGTGGGAGGAAGGAAGATCAGGGTGAGGAATATGTGGTCCAGACTCACGGCTACTGAGACTTGACCGTGTGGAAGGCAGGGTGGTGGTTGTGGTGGCTAAGTGACTGGAAGCATTATCTGCTATCCAACCAATAACCTTTTCACACTGCTCAGTGTTCAATAGTGGTGTTCTGCGGTCCCCTATTAATTGGGACAGGAAAGTCGAGCGACAAGATGTGGGTGTTTGTTGTGGCACCATTTCAGCTTGCCCACGGCCTCGGCCTTGTCCTTTGCATGCACCATCATCACCATCATGTCCACTTCTCCGTCCCTTGCCACGCGCCTTGCCCATTTTAAATGAAGGACAATATTTTCCACGTTCACTACAAATGGCTGGTTTCGAACCGCAGTGATATGTGATACGTGTGAAGGAAAACCAGTTTTAAATAGCTGGCCTGTAGGTTACTATTTTTCACAGCGACCTGGTGTCAATAACTTCACTGACACACTGCAACAAAATTTAAATGGAGGCCAGAAATGGCTGAATTTGGAGCGAACTTATATGTGATCCATGTGACAGAAAACCACAGTGTTAAATAGCTGGCCTGTAGGTTACTATTTTTCACAGCCACATGGTGTCAATAACTTCACTGACACACTGCAACAAAATTTAAATGGAGGCCAGAAATGGCTGAATTTGGAGCGAACTTATATGTGATACGTGTGATGGAAAACCACAGTTTTAAATAACTGGCCTGTAGGTTACTATTTTTCACAGCCACCTGGTGTCAATAACTTCACTGACACACTGCAACAAAATGTAAATGGAGGCCAGAAATGGCTGAATTTGGAGCGAACTTATATATGATACATGTGATGGAAAACCATAGTTTTAAATAGCTGGCCTGTAGGTTACTATTTTTAACAGTGAACTGATGCCAATAGCTTCACTAACACACTGCAACAAAATGTAAATGGAGGCCAGAAATGGCAGAATTTTGAGCGCACTTATATGTGATCCAGGTGACGGACAAACCACAATTTTAAATAGCTGTGCTGTAGGTAACTATTTTTAACAGCGAACTGATGTCAATAACTTCACTAACAAACTGCAACAAATTTTAAATGGAGGCCAGAAATGGCAGAATTTTGAGCGCACTTATACATGATCCGTGTGACGGACAAACCACAATTTTAAATAGCTGGCCAGTAGGTAACTATTTTTAACAGCGAGCTGGTGTCAATAACTTCGCTAACACACTGCAACAAAATTTAAATAGAGGCCAGAAAAGGCAGAATTTTGAGCACACTTATATGTGATCCGTGTGATGGACAAACCACAGTTTTAAATAGCTGGATTTTTAGCGCTGTGATATGGAAAGGACCTGGCTGTATTCTGCAGTGCCAACAAGAGAATAGAAAAGAAAAACGGTGTTCTCTGGATTGCTTTTTAAGCAAATAATCAGGATTAAGATCTAAAAAAAAATATTCCTGGCCCCTGATACCTGGGGCTATTTCTACAAATATCTGTAAAAGCACCAGCAGCAGACAGAACTGGAATGGACCCTCTTGCTATATACACTGCAGTCTGCCACATATACTGCCGGCCTGCCTAGCACTGATATCTATGCAGCTGGATTAGTCCTCAGAAGGACTGTTAGTTGAGATGGATGGATATATGTATAATATATGGTGGTATACCTACACTAACTAAGAAACAAGCAAATCTCTCCTTAGCTCAGCAGCACCTCTCCCTACACTGCCTGATTCCGGAGTAGACTGTGACGAGCATGGCGGAGCCAATTATTAAAACAGTGGGCAGCCCCAAACTGGTCCTTTTACTAAATATAACTTAGTATCAAAAGTGCTCAAAAGTGGTCCTAATGCCTCATGAAAGGGCCCAAATTCTTACCAAAGTCAGGCACAAACTTCTGAGCTGTTGGATCCTGGAATGTAGAGTGCAAGCCTCCACTGCCCTTCTCACTGTGAAAGAGTGAAATATCACTTTTTCCACTAACCCAGCACTGCCATGCAGTATACTAAGCTATTACTGGTCAGTAACTGCTGTAATGTTACTATTTGTTAATAGCTTAATAAAGTACATGGCAGCACTGGGTTAGTGGACAGAGCGATATCTCAATCTTTCACTGCAAGACGGGCTATGGAGGTTTGTGTGATCCTGCACTATATGCTCATATTCGACAACCCGTAAGTTTGGTCCTGGCTTTGTTAGGAAGTCCAGCTTGTTTCCAATGGGCATTAAGAGTACTTTTCACACTAAGTTTTATTAAGTAAAATCACAAGTGTTATTAAATAAAAAGCCTCATATTGGTGATAGATACTCTTTAAAAAAAAAGTGCACCACAATATCACCAACAACGACCTCTTAAGCCCGCTATACACACTAGATGGCTGTTAATTGAAGTATGGTTCAGCCAATCATGCATCCAGAAGCCAACATAGCTGTCACAGGAGTGCTTGGCCCAGACAAGAGACAATGTAGATGATCAGTGTGTGTACTGTGCTCTACCAAAATAAATCATTTTACTGCCAATAAGATTTTACATTGTGCTATTTTACGTATGATTTCACTACTTTGATTAATATATAGCACTGAACATATATACACTCAATAAGTAAAAGTGTTAGGAAACACCTCTTTTTCATTAAATTTAAGTTTTTCATTCAGTCCCATTGACACAGGTGTCTAAAACCCAGCCCCAACCCATACAGTCTGCCTTTACATTTGTGAAAAAATGGGTTATTCTGAAGAGCTCACTGAATTTGATCGTGGTCCTGAAATAGGATGCCACCAATGTAATAGATTATTCAGTGAAATTTCTTCTTTGCTAAATATTCCACAATAAACTGTGAGTGGTATTAATGAACAATGTAAGAGTTTAGGAACCTGAGCAAATCAGCCAGAAGGAGTGAAGTTGAGCTTCCTGAGACACATAGTGCCATCACTCAATAACTGCAGAGATCGAAACCTCCTCTGGTATTAACATCAGCACCGGGAGCTTCAAAACAAGGGTTCATTTGGTTGTAAAGCACACAGTGGCTGAATTCTGGAGCAATGGAAATGTGTCCTGTGGAGTGACCATTCAATGTGCCAACTATATAGATTGGTGGGATTGTTTTTCAGGGGACCCTTAATTCCAATGAAGGGAAATCAGCATAACAAGACATTTTGGACAATTTTGTGCTTGCAACTTTTTGCGAACAGTTTGGGGAAGACACTTTTCTGTTCCAGCATGAATGTGCCCCAATGTATAAAAGTATGTTTGGGTGAATTTGGTGTGAAACAACTTGAACCCAATCCTATTACACCTTTGGGATAAACTAGAATAGAAATTATGAGACATGGCATCTTGTGTAACATCTGTACCTGACCTTACAAATGACCTTTTGAATGAATGGGCAAAAAATCCCACAGGCAAGCTATAAAATCTTGCAGCCAGTCAAATCCCACCAAGGACAACATCTGCAAGGAGTTTGTATAGAATGCTCTCTCCATGTTTGCATGGGTTTCCTCCACACTCCAAAGGACATACTGGTAGGGAACTTAGATTATAAGCCCCATTGGGGACAGCGATGATAACACTGTTCTACATATTTTCAAAGGTTGTCAGGTTACTTTATGAAATGATCCATTTCTTAATGATTTTGACCTCCTGAATTCAAATCTGACAATGAAAATTTTTAGTTGCCTCTTGTTTATATGATATCAAAGAGTTTTCCTTTTACTGCTAAATATAATTAATGCATAAAAGTTTGAAACTTTGAAACGTTGTTATTTTTGCAAATATAAAGATGTAAAGATGCAGAATATTTTGTTATGCCAATTTTCTGATATTTATTTAGTGGAAACTTAGCAACAATTCAAATACCTAAAACATGTCTAAACACTTTTGCAAATTATAAACACTTACAGAAATTGTACTACAAAATGTACTCCTTATTCAGTGACAACTCTATTTTTCTTGTCTCTTGTACTCCTGTATGGGATCATCTCTTATAATTGTCCAACAGTGATCTGCTGGCATTTATGGATTCCATTTTCCTTGATATTTTTTCTCCACAGCCGCAATATCTTGGTGAAAAAAATCTCTCACTGCTCGTCACTCACTGCTCCACAGTTTGGTGGTTACAAGTCTAGATGCGAATGTAAGATATGAATCTTTAAGGACATGTTACATCCAATATTCTTATATGGTTTGCGGAGATTTTCCACCAACTCTTCATAGTCATCTGCTCTTGAGTTTCCCCAAAAATGAGTTACCACTAATGTGAATACTACCCATGCAACCTTTTCCTTGCCCTGCAACAAATTCCTCTTTTTGAAGAAGCTTATGAATCTGAGGTCCAATAAAGACTCCTTACTTTATCTTTGCTTCACTCAACCTTGGAAATGTATCAATGAGATACTTGAATGCTTTTGCATTTTAATCCATTTCCTTTACAAAGTTCTTCATTAGGCCCAACTTGATATGCAATGGTGGTAACAAAATCGTATGTGGGTCAAGAAGTGCTGGATGCAGGTCATTTTTACTCTTGGGCTGAAGTAAATTTCGGTCTCTTTTATTGTTGTGATATTCTCTTGCATGACTATCCCACTCATACAGAAACTAAAACGTAACTTTTAATGTTTATCAAATACGAACAAGGAACAAGGGTCCCTCCACTCTCTGCAGACCAGGACAGAGAGTGGAGGGACCCATATTTATTATGCACCTAGCACTTTAGTACCTGACTTTTGGGCACAAGATAGTCCCCTGAAAATTTCACTTAGATGAAATGCGTAGGGACACTCAAAAGGGAAAGTGCAGGGTCTCCATACAGGGCTAGCTGTGGACTGCCCTTGTCAGGGTGGGAGTTTCATGGGGATAGTTTAAGCTTGAGCCAAAAGGGACGAATATTGCTAGCTTATATCTCTACTTGGTTCATAAGGAACTCCCTGGACAGCAACCTCCATCCCTGAGAAGAAAGAATGGGTGAGAGCATTCCATTTTTTTTATATAATCATGTATGAACTATGATAGACATGTAGGATCTGCACTCAGACCTCATATTACATTCTAAGAAGTCTCTGTTACTCTTCTAAGTACCTTGATTCCTGGACACGGAAGTAAATCATTAATCCATGGAATAAAATGAAAAATAGAGATTTCCCTCCATTTTAATTGATGTATATCTAGGTCTATATACTAGGGAGTTGGTGTTTGAGGGAGGGCTGCTATCCGGTTTCTCTTTACTCACTCTCTTCCATCTATAGACTTTCCAGAGCTTGGTCTTCATACCTGAAGATAGATCTCAAGCTTTTTACATGTTTCGTTACATTTATATAGAGACGGTCTCTCAGCTATGTTCTTGGCAATAATCACTCTAGCTTAGAGACCTACCTCTTTTTATGGGTAGCATTTTTTGTTCCTTGTTCGTATTTGCTAAACATTAAAAGTTACGTTTTAGATTCTCACATTAACTGCTGTCTAGCATCTGATATATAGGGAGAACATATCTCTTTATTGGTGGGTGTTACTCTCACTTCCTGCTTGTTTTACTCATACAGAAGGCAGCAGCACTTTGTGTATCCATCCTGGAGATCAATAAGAGGGCAACCACCTTTAAATCACCACGGATGGCCTACAAATATTGGTCATACTTTAGGCACCTCAACAGCTGTTTCATGTTGCCATAGGTTTATTTCATGTGGACTGCATAACCAACTGGAATTGAAGGCAGCACACTGCCATTATGCAGCAAGACAGCTTTTAGGTCTGTTTTGGACAAATCAATGAAGAACCTCCATTGCTCTCGTTTATGACTTATCTTCAAAGCTTCCATTAAACTGTTGATGTTGTTGCATGCCACAAGATCACCCTCCATGAAAAAGTATTGGACAAGATCTTTATCACGATTGCGGAACAAAGAGCTCCGAACATCACCAGCTAGGAGATTCCACTGCTGTAGCCTGGACCTAAGAGCTCAGCCTTCCTCTTGGGCAGATTCAAATCTCTAACAAGGTCATTCAGTTCCCTTTTGTGTTATAAGGTGTGCTTCAGTTGAGGTTGCTGACAGAAAGTTTGGGTCGAGAGAGGAAGATGCTTCATGACACCAGGCGCCCTCTTCTTCCTCATTTGACTAGACTGAAAATGTTTCTAGTGCTTTTGGAACCAGCAATTCTTCTTTATGTGGTACTGGGTGTATGACAGATGGAATGTTTGGATACTGTAAAGTCCACTTCTTCTTCCTTTAAATCCTTTCCTAATGGAGGGCACCATGCAGAAATAGCAATTTGTAGTCTGATCGCTTGGTTCTCTCCAGATCATTGGGACTGCAAAAGGCATAGATTGTCTCTTCCCATGCAACCACTTGGTAAGATGTAATGCACGTCTATTGCAGCATATGTGTGGAGCCCAACTCTTGTCCTGATCTCCTATTCTGCAGCCAAAATACAGGTTGTAGGCTTTCCTTATCATGGTAGTCAAGTTTCGCTTTTGTGACTTCTCCGCATATGTAGCAAAAACAATCTGCATTGTTAATGCAAGAATATACAGGGTGGGCTTTGATGACTGCTTTGCACACTCTTGGCATTCTCTTGATGACCTTCAAGAGGTAGTCACTGGAAATGGTTTTCACTTCACAGGTGTGTGCCACAGCATCTTGCAGCGGCATGCTATTACATCCGGTTTGCGTTTAGTTGGACCATCACTTATTTTTCAACAGGACAATGACCCCAAACACACCTCCACAGTCACCAGACCTGAACCCAATCGAGATGGTTTGGGGTGAGCTGGACCGCAGAGTGAAGGCAAAAGGGCCAACAAGTGCTAGGCATCTCTGGGAACTCCTTCAAGATTGTTGGAAGACCAATTCCGGTGACTACCTCTTGAAGCTCATCAAGAGAATGCCAAGAGTGTGCAAAGCAGTCATCAAAGCAAAAGGTGGCTACTTTGAAGAACCTAGAATATAAGACATATTTTCAGTTGTTTCACACTTTTTTGTTAAGTATATAATTCCACATGTCTTAATTCATAGTTTTGATGCCTTCAGTGTGAATGTACAATTTTCAGTCATGAAAATACAGAAAAATCTTTAAATGAGAAGGTGTGTCCAAACTTTTGGTCTGTACTGTACACTGCTCAAAAAAATAAAGGGAACACTCAAATAACACATCCTAGATCTGAATGAATAAAATATTCTCATTGAATACTCTGTTCTGTACAAAGTTGAATGTGCTGACAACAAAATCACACAAAAATCATCAATGGAAATCAAATTTATTAACCAATGGAGGCCTGGATTTGGAGTCACCCCCAAAATTAAAGTGGAAAAACACACTACAGGCTGATCCAATTTCGATGTAATGTCCTTAAAACAATCCAAATGAGGCTCAGTATTGTGTGTGGCCTCCACGTGCCTGTATGACCTCCCTACAACGCCTGGGCATGCTCCTGATGAGGTTGCGGATGGTCTCCTGTGGGATCTCCTCCCAGATCTGGACTAAAGCATCTGCCAGCTCCTGGACAGTCTGTGGTACAACATGACATTGGTGGATGGAGCAAGACATGATGTCCCTGATGTGCTCAGTCGGATTCAGGTCTAGGGAATGGGCGGGCCAGTCCATAGCTTCAATGCCTTCATCTTGCAGGAACTGCTGACACACTCCAGCCACATGAGGTCTGGCATTGTCCTGCATTAGGAGGAACCCAGGGCCAACTGCCCCAGCATATGGTCTCACAAGGGGTCTGAAGATCTCATCTCGGTACCTAATTGCAGTCAGGCTACCTCTGGCGAGCACATGGAGGGCTGTGCGGCCCTCCAAAGAAATGTCACCCCACACCATTACTGACCCACTGCCAAACCGGTCATGCTGAAGGATGTTGCAGGCAGCAGATCATTCTCCATGGCATCTCCAGACTCTGTCACGTCTGTCACATGTGCTCAGTGTGAACCTGCGCACAGGGCGCCAGTGGCGATTTTGCCAATCCTGGTGTTCTGTGCAAATGCCAAGCGTCCTACACGGTGTTGGGCTGTGAGCACAACCCCCATCTGCGGATGTCCGGCCCTCATATCACCCTCATGGAGTCGGTTTCTAACCGTTTGTGCAGACACATGCACATTTGTACCCTGCTGGAGGTCATTTTGCAGGGCTCTGGCAGTGCTCCTGTAGCACCCCGAGGACTCGACTGCTACAGGGGTATTGCACCTCAGACCAGAGGTGTGGTATTCCACTCCCGGGTAAGGATGGAGTGTGGAACTGGGCTCAGTTAGCTGCATGCACTACACTCACCCCATTTCCGGGGGACAGATCAACGCTACTCCTACCAGATAGATGTGCAGGTACGACAGCTTCTGTCCCTGGCTGGAGTGGGGAGGGGGGAGGAACATCCCAGTGGTGTAGGAGCAGACAGGGGAGGGACTCTGGGCATAGGTAGGAGCCCATTGGGTGCTTGTCACCTGGGCTCGGGTGTCAGAGGGAGTATATAAGGTGGGCACCATCTTAGGACAGGGTCTTTTTGGTCTGCTCTGTGCAGAGAGGAGCTCAGCCAGAGAGGGCTGACAGGGAGCTGTGGCTCAGTCTGGGCCCAGCTCCAGAGCCAGGCCTGGAGAGGAGGCCTGAAGCAGAGAGAGAGAGAAAGGAGAAAAAGGAGGAACAGAAACACCAGGAGGGGCCCAGAGACGCAAGAGAAGAAGGAACCCTGAGATCCCACGAGTTAACGGGTGAAGGGTTGGCAGAACAGGGTACCGGATCCCAAACTGGTGGAGGCCAATTATCCTCAGCCAGGAACCGGAGGTCGTGGACAAGTTTTGGCGCAACCCCTCGCCATATCCACCAGGAAGGCATACCACGTATAGGGTCAGGGAAGCCGGGAGAGGTTTCACCACCAGAAGGCCCGAGGGAGCTGGACAAAGGTGGATCCCTGGTGGGGACGGCCAGTAGGAAGGAAGAGAGGGGAGCTCAGGACCACGCTCTGGAACTGCCTGGGAGTTGGCCGAGTCCCGCACCTGGGGGACGCAACACGGCTCGGGTGGTCACTCTTGGCCGAAGTGATCTGAACACCAACTGTGAGTAAAGCTGTGAAAACTGCAATGCACGTCTCTGAGCTTCCTTGTCACACCACTACCACTATCATCTTTTCCTGCTTCATCAACTGCCCTGAGGCTATACCCCTCCCGTTGGGGGTTATACCATCCACGCTGCAAATCCGTACCACCGGCCTCAGCGGACTGCCCTGCAGCGGCGGCTTCATAGCCGCATTCAACGGGTGGCGTAGTCGGACACTAATACCATCATATCAATAATGCCACTTAGTTTGACACCTTGGGCACGGACCGGGTCACCGCCACGAGGACTACTATCCCCAACAGATCCGGCTCCGGGTATTCCCCGCGTGCGCAACGCTACACAACATGGCCCAGGGGGTGTGTCACTCCTCCTGTTCGTCCTTGCACAAAGGCGGAGGTAGCGGTCCTGCTGCTGGGTTGTTGCCCTCCTACGGCCCCCTCCACGTCTCCTGATAGCGCCTCCAGCCTCTGGACACTACGCTGACAGACACAGCAAACCTTCTTGCCACAGCTCGCATTGATGTGCCATCCTGGATGAGCTGCACTACCTGAGCAACTTCTGTGGGTTGTAGAGTCCGTCTCATGCTACAACGCATGAGACACACATTGCCACCCCAACAAGTTTCGCCTTCACAGGCTTTCTCAGGAGGCTGGGGCTATAAATTATATGCACTTTTTTGGTGTTGAGGGCTACTCAGTGACTCTTTGTGCACCACCACAAGCATTTCTTTTTGTGTCAGCTCGGTTTTGGCCATGAAAAAAACAGTCAAATCGCGAATAGGTCACATACCTTTGTAAGTCATAGTTTACAGGCAAGTGATATTGAAGTCCATAGAGAAAAATACACATATATTCATATCAGATATGATGTCACAATGTGACACCTGAATCTTTGTGTTGCATAACACGTCGCTGTGTAGTCCTAGTCTACATCTAAACTATAAGATACAGTGGGTGATGAGGCTAAAAGCAGGTTTAGTGTAAACACCGTCCTTTCAGATACTGCATTTATCACAGCATCTTATGAAAAGCTTGTCTGAAGGAGTTAATGTCTGTTGCCATGTGACTGCATCAACTACCATATTGCCGGAGAGATGCTCAATCACACAGTACCACTTGCTCTGTGAAATCTAGAGAATTAAAAAGACTTGCAAATGCTGTCTGCTCGCACACAAAGCCTCCAGTGTAAAGCCTGAAATTGCTCATCAGCAAAAGAGACCAGACATGATTTGAGATGGTTGTCTTTGAATAAAAGCAATTAGCTCGGAAAGAACATGCAGTTCTCCCGCCTCATGCAGGTAAAACACATTCAGTATCCTCAGGCACACACTTAAACTTGCCCCCGGCTATTAGCTATTGTAAGCTGCGGACACGTAGAGTCTCAGTCGTTCAGACAGAATCAGTCCAGCCTGCATGTACGCTGAATGCCAAAACCGCTCAGCAAAGAATGCGGGCAATCAGTTATTAACATCTTCATCGCTGGCAGCAGATTTTGTCAGGTAATCAGCCTTTTTTGTTAATTGAAATTACTAATGAACAATCAAGAAATAATTAAATCTTTAAGTAATGGAGAATAATATAATAACATCTAAAGGAGAGAGACAACTAGTAGATGTAACCAGATCCTAAATGAGGGCAGGTGCAGATGATCGTATGTTCTCCATCCAAGGAAAATTGGTCCGATTATTCATCAGAGTTTGATCAGAGTTTGATCAGAGTGGCATCCGTTTTTCTTGGATGTGAATAATAATAAGAAAAAAAAGTTTCTTCATCTTCTCCAGAAAGTTGTTCATGAAAATTAGACCGAACTCAGATGTCATCCAAGTGCAGTCAATGTTTTCCACGGACCCATAGACATAGATGGGCAAGAACAATCCGATCAGAGGTAAATCAGACAGGTGCACTGCCTCATTGAATAATATTGGTCCAAATCCGATCTAATTTTTTGACGGATTGCACTCGGACCGAAACAACGGTGGTCTGCCCAAGAGCGCCCTAAGAGTGAAGCACAAAGCAATGAATTCATAGGCTATACAGAATATGCATTTCTTAACATGATGCACTGTAAGTGGCCATTTAGCACAGAAAAAGCCATAAACTGTATGAAGTTACAGTTTTTCAGCATCAAGATATCTTATTTCATTGCAGTATGTGTCATGTTAGAAAATGCTACATTTTACATTTGTATAAAACAAAAGCAACCATTCAGAAGACACTGAAGTTCTTATACTACTGACTGTCTCCTCCAAGAAAATCCAAATGAATAAACTTGTTTTATGGTCATGTAAGAATATGGAAGTTCTGCCCCTTGAAGTTCACATGTGTTGTTAATGTATTTAAATGCATGAAGTGTTTAGTGACATGTGTTATTAGTAAAAGTGTTGTGTTCTGTCCAATAGTAGGGAGAGCTAGGGTTAATGATTGGGACTGGCCCAGAGTGGGAGGAGCTGAAGTTAAGGGACAGAGGGAGTTTCCTGACAGGAGTCAGATAGGGACCAGTGTGCAGCAGAAGCAGACCTATGACCTGACCAGTGAGCAGAGCCACATGAAGTGGGTGTCCCTGCAGTGAGAGGAGACTGAGGCTATTAATAGCGTGATCCAGGGTAGAGACAAGGAAAAGTGATAGAAGGAGTGAGTGATTCTCTGGAGAAGGGATCTGGGGCAGGAGGCCTAGTGGGACCGTACCAAGTTTGCAAGCCTAAGAGGTAACAGGATAAATCAGAGCAGGGAACGCGAGATAAAAAGTGTGCCCCACGTGGTAGTTCCAAGGTGTCGACAAGCAAAAAAGCTAAACAATGGCCAAAGTTGCAGACATAGTTCACCAAAGGGGAAAAGGACGCGGAACTGCGGGTTAAGAAATAGGACTCTCGCTTACTGAGCTGTAGTGCCATTATTGGGCAGAAGGGAAGCTCCTGAAGCACTGTGCTGGGTTTTGGAGCAGGCAGAGGAACTACCTGAGACAGTGTAAGTGCCTCAGCGAGGTAGTCGTGGGCGAGCTGTGGCCCCTGCTCGCTCTGGCACCCACAGACAATACGAGTCCTCTCTCTGATGTGTGGCTGTGTATGTGGTGTTCTCCACTTACTTCAAACCACCCGCTTGCGTCTGTCTCCAGGCATTTCTCTTCTGGGACTAGGGCAGCAATAAATTCAGAGGACACGAGGTTCTTAACCATATCTTGGACTTTACTTGGGGAAGAGGAGTATGTACAATATTTACAGGCAGATATAATGGATAAGGCCCGACAGGTTATTATCTCCCTCACAGGCGCTGGCAACATCTTCAGCCCAAGTTCCCTCTTTAAGTGAAGCATCTCTGTGACTCTAATCT
This sequence comes from Phyllobates terribilis, assembly GCF_046119375.1. Lineage (NCBI taxonomy): Eukaryota > Metazoa > Chordata > Amphibia > Anura > Dendrobatidae > Phyllobates > Phyllobates terribilis. The sequence goes on along the minus strand of NW_027362763.1, from coordinate 337,506,293 downwards.
CTAGCCCAAGAGACTCTTCTGCAATACCAACAGAGTTCCGGATCCGATATCTCCCCCATGTGTTAACCTGGAGTCCTATTTATCTTCCTCTGCTACCTGCAGACTAGAAGTGCCCCGGGTCCTCAATACCTCCATTGAGTTTCTCCGGCCGGCTAACAGGACTCTTGCATAGGGAGACTTTTACACTGGTGATCCCACTGTCTGAGGGTATGGAGCTCCCATCTACCCTAGCAGCCACCATATAGTCAGGCTGCCCGTACAGCCACCATATAGTCAGGCTCACTGTCCTAACTCTTACTACTCATCACTTCCTGCTTCTGGAAACTAAGCAGAGATTTTCCTAATGTGCCACCCTCTGTGGGCTGTCATCACACAGCATTAACCCCATCACTGTCTGTAACGCTGCTGGCAGACTCAACCTGACATCTGCACCCGGGACAGTGGCATCTTGTGGCTGGTTGCAAGTACTGCAGCCCACAAGGAATTATGCCAGGAACAAGCTCTATAAACATTCAAGGCTTGATCAGGGCACTAAGTTCCCCCTCTACTCTACTGACTGGACCACTGAAGCTAACCCCTTAGCTTGGCCTTCCGACAGTCCAGAGAGGTTTAACTGCGGGAACACTTTCTTTAACTACTTCAGTGCCAAAGGAAGGCTACGTCCTTCCCCACTATTACAACAGAACCGAGTGAGTTTAGGAAGGAGAGAAAGAGTGTGTATGAAGATGTTCTACAGTGGGTACGGAAAGTATTCAGACCCCTTTAAATTTTTCACTCTTTGTTTCATTGCAGCCATTTGATAAATTCTAAAAAGTTCTTTTTTTTTCTCATTAAAGTACACTCTGCACCCCATAACCTAAGTGTCTTGGATGACTAGTCCAAGGCAGCTTCTTCAGAAATTCATAGTCCCTGGATGACTTTTCAAAGTTTGTTTTTTGTGAAGTACAGCATCGTTTCAGACTAAAGCATACACACGGCCTGCACAACATACACATGTGCCAGCCAAAGAATGTTGTGCGGCACATGGAGCTCTCTGGGAGACGCTGCTCCCTCCTTCCTATATTCAAATGAATTTGTGTCTTTTAGAAGTGAATACATTTAAGCACTGTGGCACCGGGACAGAAGTACGTACGCTTTTCAACCCCGGCCCCGACGTGCATCAACGTGATCAGGCCCGAACGCTGCTCACGTAATCACACTGCTGCTAGCGCCAGGTCGCAGATGTGGCGAGGATGCGGCATGCACCGGTAAGCACTCCAGGAGGAGCCGAAGATAAAATACACTGCTCAAAAAAATAAAGGGAACACTTAAACAACACAATGTAACTCCAAGTCAATAACACTTCTGTGAAATCTATCTGTCCAGTTATGAAGCAACACTGATTGTGAATCAATTTCTCCTGCTGTTGTGCAAATGGAACAACTGGTAGAAATGATAGGCAATTAGCAAGATACCCCCTTTAAAGGAGTGGTTGTGCAGGTGGTGACCACAGACCATTTCTCTGTTCTCATCCTTTTTGGCTGTTGTTTTGGTCACTTTTTCATTTTACCATTGCACTCAGCCCAAGAGGTACAGTAGCATGACGCGGTGTCTACAGTACAACCCACAGAAGTTGCTCAGGTAGTGCAGTTCATCCAGGATGGCACATCAGTGTGAGCTGTGGCAAGAAGGGTAGCTGTGTCTGTCAGCACAGTGTCCAGAGCATGGAGCAGATACCAGGAGATGTGGAGGGAACCATAGGAGGGCAACAACTCAGCAGCAGGACCGTTACCTCCTCCTTTGTGCAAGGAGGAACAGGAGGAGCACTGCCAGAGCCCAGTAAAATGACCTCCAGCAGGCCACAAATGTGCATGTGTCATGTAAGGTGGCAGTAACTGAGGCAGTGACCCAAGCAAGTCCAACATAAACAGCTTTTATTTCAGCAACTCACGGGTTAACAGAAAGTTCTCCGGTTCGCAGCCGGGTTAACAGAAAGTCCTCCGGTTCAGCTATTCACAGTCCTGCCGAGTTTTCCTGCTATCCTCCGAGCAGGTCCCAACACTCAACAACACTAATCCTTAATGCAGGGTTTTTAAAGGACCTGTGGCAAGAGCCACTGGCAAACCTGGGTTGGAGGGAGGAGGCCGCCCCACTGCCTTCCGGTAGCCTCCCCCAGAAATGAAGGCCCTGCCGGGTTTTACTTAATCTGCCTTAGCCAGATAGACTGACCAGGTCAATGCTCACCTTCATTCCTGCATTGCAGCTGCAGGTGTGTCTGTGACTGCAATGCACTCCAATGGATTTAATAGGTCTCTGTACACATTGTCCCTCGTATACAATCCCAGTCACTGCCTCACAGTCTTCACAAATGGTTAGAAACCGACTCCATGAGGGTAGTATGAGGGCCCGACGTCCACAGATGGGGGTTATGCTCACAGCCCAACACCATGCAGGACACTTGGCATTTGCCACAGAACACCAGGATTGGCAAAGTCGCCACTGGCGCCCTGTGCTCTTCACAGATGAAAGCAGGTTCACACTGAGCACATGTGATAGACGTGACAGAGTCTGGAGACGCCATGGAGAGCGATCTGCTGCCTGCAACAGCCTTCAGCATGACCGGTTTGGCAGTGGGTCAGTAATGGTGCGGGGTGGCATTTCTTTGGAGGGCCACATAGCCCTCCATGTGCTCGCCAGAGGTAGCCTGACAGCCATTAGGTACCGAGATCCTCAGACCCCTTGTGATACAATATGCTGGTGCGGTTGGCCCTGGGTTCCTCCTAATGCAGGACAATGCCAGACCTCATGTGGCTGGAGTGTGTCAGCAGCTCCTGCAAGATGAAGGCATTGAAGCTATGGACTGGCCCACCTGTTCCCCAGATCTGAATCCGATTGAGCACATCTGGAACATAATGCTCGCTCTATCCACCAACGTCACATTACACCACAGACTGTCCTGGAGCTGGCAGATGCTTTAGTCCAGGTCTGGGAGGAGATCCCACAGGAGACCATTCGCAACCTGATCAGGAGCATGCCCAGGCGTTGTAGGGAGGTCATACAGGCACGTGGAGGCCACACACAATACTGAGCCTCATTTGGACTTGTTTTAAGGACATTACATCAAAGTTGGATCAGCCTGTAGAGTGTTTTTCCACTTTAATTTTGGGGGTGACTCCAAATCCAGGCCTCCATTGGTTAATACATTTGATTTCCATTGATGATTTTTGTGTGATTTTGTTGTCAGCACATTCAACTTTGTACAGAACAAAGTATTCAATGAGAATATTTCATTCATTCAGATCTAGGATGTGTTATTTGAGTGTTCCCTTTATTTTTTTGAACAGTGTATGTTTGTTTTGTGCTTGATGTTACTTTCCAGGAGACATTATGTAGCAATGAGGGACACAATATGGGGGCCATTATGGGGCTATTGGGAACATTATGGGGCAAAGGGGGATATTATGGAGCAATGGGAAACATTATGGGGCAATTAGGAACATTATTGGGTATATTAATGTGTAATGGGGAACATTATAGGGCAATGTGGGACATTATGGAGCAATGGGAGATAATACAGGGGGGATATGGATCAATGGGGAACATTAAGGGGGCCATTATGGGACAATGGGAAACATTATGGGGACATAATGGAGCAATGGGGGACACTACGGGGGGCATTCTGGAGTTATAGGGGACATTATGGGGCAATTTGGGACATTATGGGGCAATTTGGTGTGATTGAGAAAGGGGGCATAGAATAGTGTACTGTGGGGGCGCTTTATGCAGCGAGGCAATGTGGGGGACATATTATGGAAAGGTGCAATTTAGGGGTATATTATGGAGAGGGACTGTGTGTGGTGGATATTATGGAATGGGACTGTGTGGGGGGATATTATGGAGGGTGGCTGTGTATGGGTTGGACATTATGGAGAGGGGCAGTGTGAGGGAACATTATAGAGAAGGTAGTGGGGGAGATATTATAGAGAGGGGCAGTGTAGGTGTTATGCACACGCCCGGGCTAGAGCGGCGTGTGCATGTGATTGGTAGTGATTCCACTGGACCGTGCCGGAGAGTGTATGCCTGGAGGGGCGTAACTAAGTATCTACCCGATCCGACCAAGGTGGCACGACGGCATACGACGCCAGTGCACCAAGGAGGAACCGAGCAGAGGGACCAGGTGCTACTCCAGGACAGACCCCGGACACGGCTGTTGACCCACACAGGGAAATACAGGAACAGACTGGTATGCAGGCAGGCGGGTATGCAGGCAGGCGGGTATGCAGGCAGGCGGGTATGCAGGCAGGCGGGTAAAGGCAAGCACAGCTAGAGTGCAGACGGGGAGGCACTAGCAGGTAGGAACACAGGCGGGATAGAGCCCAGTACACACCGGGACTCAGGAACAATACAGGCAGGATAGGGCCCAGTACACACTGGGACTCAGGAACAATACAGGCAGGATAGGGCCCAGTACACACTGGGACTCAGGAACAATACAGGCAGGATAGGGTACAGGCAGGGCAGGACAGGACTGCCGGAGCAGCGGGCAGAAGCAGGGCAGGACAGGACTGCAGGAGCAGCGGGCAGAAGCAGGGCAGGACAGGACTCTGTTCACACGGAACAGACAGGAAGGGAAAGGCAGAGCCAGACACCCACAGGGTACTTGCAGTGAAGTAGCGAGTGGACCAAAAACTCACAAACGGGAGTACAGAGACAACAAGCAGGAGTTAGGTACGAGTACAGACTCTGCAGGAAAAGGAAGGGAATGGACATAGACAAAACAGGTAAAGGATAGGAGAGAGTTCAGACTGGAACTGAGTGTACGGAGGGGACCGACACTGCAGCGGGATACAGGAGCGGGTCTGGGAATACTGCCCCCAGAGAGGCGGGACGAACAGGCAAGGAGCGTGTTCAGACAGGACAGACAAGATACAGGACACAGTTCAGACACGGGAGCTGACACCGCAAGGCAGGAGACATACAGGACTTAGTTCAGACACGGGAACTAATACCGTAAAGCAGGAGACATACAGGACACAGTTCAGACACGGAAGCTGACACCGCCAGGCAGGAGACATACAGGACTTAGTTCAGACACGGGAACTAATACCGAAAAGCAGGAGACATACAGGACACAGTTCAGACACGGGAGCTGACACCGCAAGGCAGGAAACATACAGGACTTAGTTCAGACAGGCCTGGAAACAAGCCTCCAGGAAAGGCGGACAGGGAAACAAAGACGGGACCTGGCACCTTCAGAGTGCAAGCACACACTGAAAGAAACACATATGCTCCGGCAGGGAAAGAAGGGAGCTGCCGAGCTATATACCAAGTGACAGACAGCAATAGGCTGAGGACGCACAAGGGGTGTGACCCACAGCAGGTACAAAAGGCAGGAAGTGATCAGGCGCCGCCCTTAAGCAGCAGAAACAGACACAAACAGACAGCATGGAGGGAAGCCAGAGAGACATTCTGGACAGGAGATCAAGTGCGCTCTCTTGCACAGTGGGAGATGGACCACCATGCAAGGACGCCGCCAGGTATGTTACAGTACCTCCCCCCTTACGCCCCCTCTTCTTCAGGCCTGCCAGAATCTTCCGCAGGGAATTCGAGGACCAGTCGTTCACTGGGTTGGAGGGGGACAGAGACTTGAGGGTAATCTCTGCTTCGAGGTACATCTTGTCAAGCTCACAGGAAAAAATAGACGGGTTATCAGGTACATAATGAGGAAAAGTCACTGTCTCTTTGTTATCTGGTGGTACCCCGGAGGATTCAGGAAACAACTGGAGGTCCTCCGCCGGGTCAGAAGAGTGCAGAGGCTCAGAGAAAACAACTGCTTCAGAGTACACTAGGTCGGACTCACTGGAGGAAGCAGGCGAGGTATCGGGTACCGAGTATAGGAAAGTCTCTGTCCATTCACCACCAGGTGGCACCCCGAAGGGTTCTGAACACAACTGGAGGTCCTCCGCCTGGTCGGAGGGGTGTAGAGACTCGGGAGTAACCTCTGCTTCGGAGTACACTAGGTTGGACTCACTGGACGAAGCGAGCGAGGTATCAGGTACAGGATATAGGAAAGTCTCTGTCCATTCACCACCAGGTGGCACCCCGAAGGATTCTGAACACAACTGGAGGTCCTCCGCCTGGTCGGAGGGGTGTAGAGACTCAGGAGTAACCTCTGCTTCGGAGTACACTAGGTTGGACTCACTGGACGAAGCGAGCGAGGTATCAGGTACAGAGTATAGGAGAGTCTCTGTCCTTTCGCTACCAGGTAGCACCCCGAAGGGTTCAGGAGACAACTGGAGATCCTCCGCCTGGTCGGAGGGGTGTAGAGACTCGGAGGTAACTACCACTTTGGGGTACCCATTGTCAGGCTCACAGGACGAAGCGGACAAAGTATTGAGTACCGGGTGTAGAGAAGTCTCTCTCCATTTGTCATCGAGTGGTATCCCGAAGGATTCAGGAGGCAACAGGGGATCCTCCGCCAGGTAGTAGAGGTGCACAGACTCAGAGGTAACCACAGCTTTGGAGCATCCTTGGACATGCACACCGGTTAAAGAGAGAGAAGCATCTGATGCCGGGTGCAGGAAGTTCTCCTGTGTGGAGTCTGGATGGGCAGAAGTCTCTTCGGGCAGGAGAACTGGTGCACTACCCACGCACATTACCCATTGGGGTTTCTCCGGGATACAGGGAGATGAAGCTTCAGTAGGGACTTCAAGGTTGGGGTCAGGAGGTCTCAGGGAGGACAGACCCTGGCGTGACGGCTTGCCTCTACGTCTAGCACGTCTGGACTGCCTCTTGAGGTTGAGCGAAGTATTCCGGAAAGCGTAGTCACCCTGTGAGGATTCTGGGTGGGCAGTAGTCTCATTGGGCTGGAGGACTATTGCGCTACCCACACACATTACCCATCGGGGCTGCTCCGGGATATTGGGAGGTGAAGCTTCAGCAGGAGCCTCCGGGTTAGGATCATCGAAGACCATTAGAAAGGCCACCAGGAAGGCCATTAGGTCCCGGAGGATCGGATCCTGTGTTTCATATAGGGGGTTGATCCATTCCAAGGCATCACCCGCCAGGTAAGACATCATAAAGGCCACTTTAGCCCAATCGGAAGGAAAGTAGAGAGGGTAGGCCTTAAAGTGTAGCATGCATTGCTCCACAAATGCACGACACTGTCTTGGATCCCCATAGTAACGTGGCGGATCCACAGGAACGAGAGCTGATAGATCCATCTGGACGGTGCGTAATTTCGCCTGGAACTCAGCTAAGAGAAAAAAAAATTTATTTATTTATTTTAATGCATATATTCGCTGGAAAACTTCTCAGAGGGCGAAGGCCGTGGGGCTCAACGGGAACCATGGCCTGAGCATGCTGTTATGCACACGCCCGGGCTAGAGCGGCGTGTGCATGTGATTGGTAGTGATTCCACTGGACCGTGCCGGAGAGTGTATGCCTGGAGGGGCGTAACTAAGTATCTACCCGATCCGACCAAGGTGGCACGACGGCATACGACGCCAGTGCACCAAGGAGGAACCGAGCAGAGGGACCAGGTGCTACTCCAGGACAGACCCCGGACACGGCTGTTGACCCACACAGGGAAATACAGGAACAGACTGGTATGCAGGCAGGCGGGTATGCAGGCAGGCGGGTATGCAGGCAGGCGGGTATGCAGGCAGGCGGGTAAAGGCAAGCACAGCTAGAGTGCAGACGGGGAGGCACTAGCAGGTAGGAACACAGGCGGGATAGAGCCCAGTACACACCGGGACTCAGGAACAATACAGGCAGGATAGGGCCCAGTACACACTGGGACTCAGGAACAATACAGGCAGGATAGGGCCCAGTACACACTGGGACTCAGGAACAATACAGGCAGGATAGGGTACAGGCAGGGCAGGACAGGACTGCCGGAGCAGCGGGCAGAAGCAGGGCAGGACAGGACTGCAGGAGCAGCGGGCAGAAGCAGGGCAGGACAGGACTCTGTTCACACGGAACAGACAGGAAGGGAAAGGCAGAGCCAGACACCCACAGGGTACTTGCAGTGAAGTAGCGAGTGGACCAAAAACTCACAAACGGGAGTACAGAGACAACAAGCAGGAGTTAGGTACGAGTACAGACTCTGCAGGAAAAGGAAGGGAATGGACATAGACAAAACAGGTAAAGGATAGGAGAGAGTTCAGACTGGAACTGAGTGTACGGAGGGGACCGACACTGCAGCGGGATACAGGAGCGGGTCTGGGAATACTGCCCCCAGAGAGGTGGGACGAACAGGCAAGGAGCGTGTTCAGACAGGACAGACAAGATACAGGACACAGTTCAGACACGGGAGCTGACACCGCAAGGCAGGAGACATACAGGACTTAGTTCAGACACGGGAACTAATACCGTAAAGCAGGAGACATACAGGACACAGTTCAGACACGGAAGCTGACACCGCCAGGCAGGAGACATACAGGACTTAGTTCAGACACGGGAACTAATACCGAAAAGCAGGAGACATACAGGACACAGTTCAGACACGGGAGCTGACACCGCAAGGCAGGAAACATACAGGACTTAGTTCAGACAGGCCTGGAAACAAGCCTCCAGGAAAGGCGGACAGGGAAACAAAGACGGGACCTGGCACCTTCAGAGTGCAAGCACACACTGAAAGAAACACATATGCTCCGGCAGGGAAAGAAGGGAGCTGCCGAGCTATATACCAAGTGACAGACAGCAATAGGCTGAGGACGCACAAGGGGTGTGACCCACAGCAGGTACAAAAGGCAGGAAGTGATCAGGCGCCGCCCTTAAGCAGCAGAAACAGACACAAACAGACAGCATGGAGGGAAGCCAGAGAGACATTCTGGACAGGAGATCAAGTGCGCTCTCTTGCACAGTGGGAGATGGACCACCATGCAAGGACGCCGCCAGGTATGTTACAGTAGGGAAGATATTATGGAGCGGGACAGTGTGAGGGATATTATGGAGAGAGGCAGTGTGGGGAATATTATAAAGAAGGGTAGTGTGGGGGACATTATGGAGAGGGGCAGTGAGTTAAGGGACATTATGGAGAGGAGTAGTATGGGGAGAATGCATGGAGAGGGGCACTGTGATGGGGATATTTTTGCAGGATGCACAGTGAGGGGCAATTATTTATTCAGGGGCGCAGCATGGGAGATATTTATATTTATAGGGCAGTATAATGATACTTTTATTTCTAAGATCACTGTGTCAGGAAGTACTGCTGAACACAGAGAAGAGGGAAGACGAGCTCTGGCAGGACATCTCATAATGGTGTCTATTCTACATGGAGAGAAAATGGATGGGAACAACTTCAATCAGAGATGATGTCACCTATAAGGTACCTGGATGTAAATGTTTATTTGTGATACTGCCTGCATCTCATCAGTGCTGTGGTTCCTGTATGGTCCACAGTCTGATGATGGCTCGTAACAACAACTCCCAGCATCTTCCCTTACTGTTGTTAAGGACATCCTGGGAATTGTAGATTCAAGCAATACAATTATTTATGGGGCTGACCTGACATTACAATTCATCGCTGTACTAAGCTTGGTGCTGTATACATGTACCGACGCTGCATTTATGTACTGACAGTGGTTCTGGCTTTACATTCATGTACTGACAGTGATTCTGGCTCTGTATTCTTGTACTGATGGTGGCTCTGGCTCTGCATTCATGTACTGATGGTGGTTCTGATGCTGCATTCATATACTGATGGTGGTTCTGGCACTATATACTGATGGCGGTTCTGATCTTGTACAAATGTAACAATCCATAATGTGCTTCATGGCTATGTTAAAATTTTAGAAATCCTCCAAAGTTAGGGATTTGAGATTATGAGGAAGATTTAGCAAATTTCTACTGCAAATGCAGTTTAAATGAGAGTGTGTTCATAAAAAATTATTTTCTTTAAGCAGAAACTCTCCAAATCGTCCTTAAATACTGAAAACTTGGTTCTGGTGGTGTATTAATGTACTGATCGTGGTTCTAGTGATGTAATTCATATAAGTAGTACCCCTTTAACATTTTTTGAGGCCCTTGGGATTGGTTTAGGTAAGATTTAAGTTATAGGGATATAATTATTTATGTGTGACACTTAGAAAAGGAGACTGATAAGTTTTTTCTCGGAGCACAATTTTTCTAGCCTCTCATTACAGGTGAGACCCTCCATCCCATTTAATAAATCAGTTACCCACCTTAGAACCTTCTACAACGAACCTTCTACAACTTTTCTATATCTTTTTTGATTGTGGAACCCCAAACTGAATTCCATATTCAAGATGTGGCCTTACAAGAGATTTATAGAGGAATACTATTATATTGGGGTCACAGGTTTATCTTTGTCTTTTTCACACCCATAAATTTTATTTTTGACATTGAGCACTGCTGCTTAGATTACCTATAACTAGAATACCGAAGTCCTTCTCCTACTCTGTAGTCTCTGGTATATTTCTATTTAATGTACATGAAGCAATACAATTCTTGGGCCTAGGTGCATGAATTACATTTATCAAACTAAAATGCATTTGCCATGTTTGAGCCCGTACTTCCAGCTTATCTATGTCTTTCTATAATAATGTACAAAGTGCTGAGTTTTTATTATCTTACAAAGATTTATATCATTGCAAAACTCTGACAATTTATCTTCAATCCCATCTATGAGATCATTAATAAAGAGATTAATGGGAAGCAGTCATGACCTCAAATGTTTTTAAACCAACACAATTACTTTTTAGAGCATTATTTCTGCATTAAAATAATGTTTTTGATGTTCTATACAAAAGTGCATATTTGTGCCACATGAAGTTGTATAGTGATGTCGCCATTTGTTGCAGGATTATTCCAGTAGGGCATCTACGCACCCAGACAAGTACGGCCTCAGTTGCTGCAATCACAAACCCCGTCCTGGGTGTGACTGACATTCTCTGCACTGCCCATGTCTTCTCCTCAGTCCTAAGAATTTGTGAGTAACGTAAATTTAGGCATGGTTAAGAAGAGAGGGGTCGCTCACTGTTCTGTTTGGGTGCTCGGAAGAAAAAATAGTCCAAACTGTGAAAGAACTTCGGCACTCCAGTTGTATTGAAGCAAAATTATTTTATTGCAGAAAATAGATCCCTTATTGCAGAAGATAGATCCCTTATTGGCCAGAACCAAAAATTATACATCAACGTTTCGACCTATTTGGTCTTTTTCAAGATATTTTTGAATATAGGATTTTTTTGTAAATTCAAGGTATTCTGCAAACTATGGGAGCTGGATAGGATGGCTGCAAATTAGGAAATGCCTTCCATGTGGATTCATCGGTAAGCTATGCCATGTGGTGATCAAAATAATTTTGCTTCAATACAACTGGAGTGCCGAAGTTCTTTCACAGTTTGTAAATTTAGGCATGCACAGATGTTTCCGGGGATAGTACAACCCGATTCATTGTGCATGCCCAGGCTGCAAAAATATCGCATGCATGTACCAGACTCATAGGACTTAGGAGAGGACATGGGCAGGATGGCGCCATCAGGTCTGGCGCCATCGGGCTTTTGAGCCATTCAGCAGTCTAAGGTTACATGACTTTCAGAGGGGAATAGGGGAAAAGAGTAGGACACAGGCAAGTGTGTGTGTATTTATGCATGGCAGAGTTGAGTCAGTGTATTGTATATTACAGAGCTATGCTGGCTGTGTGCACAATTATTAGGCAATTTGTGTTTTTGATGATTAAAGAGGTTGTCCACTACTTCTACTTTCATGGTCTATTCTTAGGATAGGTCATTAATGTCTGATCTGCCAGGGTCCGACACCCGGCACCTGCTGTTATCGGTGATGGCGGCCGCCGACCGGAAGCACTCACTTGCCGAGATGCTCCGTCTACTTGTAGTGGCTGCCGCAGGGTACTGTACATCCGCCTTCTATTAATTTGAATAGGAGGCTTATGTGCACTACCAAGCCCAGGCCACTACAACTAGACGGAGCTGCTCGGCAAGTGAGTACTTCACTTCCGATCAGATATTTATGACCTATCCTGAAGTGAAAAAATCTCATAACGGGCTTAGGTCATAACAGCTGCAAATAGAGGAGTACAGTGGACAGATTTTTTGCCCATTTATAAGAAAAAGAACAGCGTCCAATCCAAGGTGCAGAATCAAAAGTTTGTCTTTATTCCGCCATCAAATACATACTATATATACTGTATATGTATTTGATGGCAGAATAAAGACAAGCTTTTGATTCTACATCCTGGATTGAACGCTGTTCTTTTTCTTATATATTGACTGACTCTTCCAAGTGGGTTTCTTGGTTTATTGAACGGGCGTCCATTGCAAGTTTGTGCTGTCATCCGCTACTTCTTATTCAGATTTTTTTGCCCAGTCAGAACAGAGAGGGTTTTTTTTTTTACTAAACCCATGTTGAGTCATTTTATTTATTTAAGGGACATTTGTGGGGATCCATGAATGGGAATGGAAGGATGTGGGTTTTTTGGAACATATACTACTTTTAGTTCAGGGGTTGCTAAAAACGGGGGAATTTGAGGGGATAATTCATTGTTAGGATAACACAATAGAGTCTTAATGGCTTAAGAAAAACAAAATTAAGACTTTTGAGTAGCCTAGTCAAAGTCCTGAGCTTAATCCAATTAAGATGCTGTGGCATGACCTTAAAAAGGCGGTTCATGCTCGGAAACCCTCCAATGTGGCTGAATTACAGCAATTTTACAAAGATGAGTGGGCCAAAATTCCTCCAGAGCGTTGTAACAGACTCCTTGCCAGTTATCACAAGTGCTTGATTGCAGTTGTTGCTGCTAAGGGTGGCCCAACCAGTTATTAGGTTTAAAGGGCAATCAATTCTTCACACAGGGCCCTTTAGGTTTGGATTTCCTCTTACCATATTAATAAAAACCTTCATTAAAAACTACATTTTGTGTTTACTTGTGTTATCTTTGTCTAATATTTAAATTTGTTTTGTGATCTGAAACATTTAAGTGTGACAAATATGCAAAGTAATAAGAAATCAGGAAGGGGGTAAACACTTTTTCACACCACTGTTTATATATTGTATATATGTATAAATATATGTGATTCATTTATGATAAATGTACATTCACACTTTTTTTGCATGAACATGCTTTATATGCAGCAAGTGTTTGTATAGGAATCAATTGTATACGAGAACCTTTTTTGCTAGTTAGCCCTATAGGTCTATGTATACCAGTAACTCTCTCCTTGGTTCCCCTTATACTGTCATCAGGGTCAGCGTTATGGTGGGGCAAACTGAGCAGTTGTCCAGGGACCCCACTCACCCAGGGGCCCCTAGCCAGTGGAGTGTCGCTATTAGCAGCAGACCAAGCGGCCACCATGAGGCCTGGGATTTGGGGGGGCCCAGTACCAGCGCCTGCCCCGGGCACATCCCCACCCCCGGCATTGTACAGCAAAGTAATGATGGAGCAGGGAAGCCGTCCGCTCCCTCCTCCATCATTCTCCCTTGACGTCTGACGTCTCAGCCAGCGGGCGCGATGATGTAACTTGGTCACGCCACGCTGTGCTGGGCTGTGTAGCTGTTGAGGAGACGCACTGCGGAGACAGGTCCAGCAAGGAAATGGGGAAAGGTGAGCATTGTTTTTATTTTTTTTTTAATTAGTGAGTACACTGTGGTGACCATGGACTATGTGCATTATACCATATGTACTGTATGGAGGACTAGGGGGTATGCATTATACTATATGTACTGTATTGAGGACTATGAGCTGTGCATTATGCTATATGGAGAACTATGGGGGTGCATTATACTATATGTACTGTATTGAGGACTATGGGTTGTGCATTATGCTATACAATCATGGCCGAACATGTTGACACCCTTGAAATTGTTCCAGAAAATGAACTATCTCTCCCAGCAAATTATAGCAATTAGGCTGTGTGCCCACGATGCGTTTTTTAAGCGTTTCCGCAGTGGCAAAAATGCTGCAGAAACACTTAAAAAACGCATGGCCTGCCATGTTCCCAAATGATAATCCGCATGTGCTATGCACATGCTGCGGAAATTTCCACTGCGGATTATCATTGCGGAAAAAACGCAGCACTACCAATTATTTTTCGGAAGTGCTGCGTTTTCGCCGCCATTGACTTGCATTAGAACGCATGGATTCCGCTTCACTAGATAAGCACATGCGGAATACATGCGTTCAATGTACGGATGGTACCCAGGTCTACAGGAGAGGAGACTCTCCTCCGGACCCGGGTACCATAGAAAACTGTAAAAAAAAAAAGAATAAAATAAAAAATAAATGTTACTTACCTTCTGATGGCCCGCGGTGCGCTCCTCCTCTCATGCCGGCAGATCGCGATGGACTGAAGGACCTGCGCTGACGTCATGGTCATGTGACGGGTCACGCGACGCTGACGTCGGCAGGTCCTTCAGTGTAGTGTACCGCGATGTGCCGGCAGCCAGGACGGAGGGAAGCAAGACTGCGGGGGCCATCAGAAGGTAAGTATAGAGTAGAGATGAGCGGTGTTCGACTAGAACTGTTCGGCAATCTCAAATTCGAGCTGTTTTGGGCGGTGTTCGAGTTGTTCGACGAACCCGAACGATTTGCAAAAAATTCGGCTGTTCGAGGTTATGTTCGATAACTGTTCGTGCACCAAAAGCGTGTCCTGCATGTCTGGCGCTATTTAGAGCACCAATCATGCAGGGATTGTCTGCCACTCACTGTAATGCCACAGCCATGGTGGTTGTGGCATTACAGTGATTGCCCAAATCGATGGGAACAGTGCTCACAGTGAAACATGAAAAGCCGGCAATTCAGCAGCGGCATACACCGGTACCCGACAATTTAGAACCGAAAGAATAGAGCTTCACACATAGATTAGATAGATAGAAACATGTCAGCCACATATATATGAAGTACAGTGACAGTGTTGCTTACTGTACTTGTCATTTAGTCTAAAGGATTTATCAAAAAAAATAATAGTGTTTTCATGCACCGTCTCTTTAAAAAAGCCGGCCGGCAATTCAGCAGCGGTACCCGACAATTTATAACAGACAGAATAGAGCTTCACACATAGATTAGATAGATAGAAACATGTCAGTCACATATATAATGAGTACAGTGACAGTGTTGCTTACTGTACTTGTCATTTAGTGTAAAGGATTTATTAAAAAAAATAATAGTGTTTTCATGCACTGTCTCTTTAAAAAAGCCGGCCGGCATTTCAGCATCTGTACCCGACAATTTAGAATAGAAGGAATAGAGCATCACACATAGATTAGATAGATAGAAACATGTCAGTCACATATATAAGAAGTACAGTGATAGTGTTGATTACTGTACTTGTCATTTAGTGTTAAAATAAAGGATTTATTTAAAAAAAAATTGGCGTGGGGTTCCCCGTAATTTTAGGCTCTAGCGGAGGTTAAGCAGACGGCTGGGGCAGATGTTTGAAGCCTGGGAAGGGGGTAATACCCACGGAGCTTCCCAGGCTACTAATATCAGCCCCCAGTGGAATACCTAGCCTTTACTAGCTATTAAAATGGGGGACCCCCCCAAAAAAATGACGTGGGGTCCCCCCTATTTTAATAGCTAGCAAAGGCTAGGCCGACAGCTGGGGGCTGATATTAATAGCCCAGGAAGGGTGCCATGAATATTGGCCCCCTCCCAGGCTAGAAACACCAGCCGTCAGCCGCCCCAGAAATGGCGCATCCATAGGATGCGCCAATTCTGGCACTTAGACTCGCTCTTCCCACTGCCCTGTAGCGGTGGCAGTGGGGTAATAGGGCTGGGGTTGATGTCAGCTTATAATGCCAGCTGACATCAAGCCCAGGTTAGTAATGGAGAGGCGTCTATAAGACACCCCCATTACTAACCCCATAGTCAAAGTTAAAAGAAAACACAAACACCCAGAATAAAGTCCTTTAATTGAAATAAACACACAATTTTTTATTGTTCTAAATTAAACCATACTTACCACCACGCCCATTCCAGCTGAAGCCAACGATCTCCTGCAATAAAAGTAAAATAATAAAGCAACCTCATCCTTACCTTTCCATGGTTCCCAGGACAGCTTCAGCTCTGCTACATCGAGATGACAGGCTGGACCGCAGCAGAACGCTGCCATCCAGCCTGTCATCCCGCAGACACTGAGAAGCGCAGGCATGCTTGCGCTCCTCAGTGTCTCGCTGTGACGGCATAAAGATGAGCCGACAATGAACTCGGCTCACCTCATGCACGTCACTGACAGCGTGGGAGAATTCTCCTGCACTCAGCGCTTCAGCGTGAGAATTTTCCCACGCTGTCAGTCACGTGCATGAGGTGAGCCGAGTTCATTGGACATGAATGAGCTCACCTCATGCACGTCACTGACAGCGTGGGAAAATTCTCACGCTGAAGCGCTGAGTGCAGGAGAATTTTCCCACGCTGTCAGTGACGTGCATGAGGTGAGCTCATTCATGTCCATTGAACTCAGCTGACCTCATGTACGTCACTGACAGCGTGGGAGAATTCTCCTGCACTCAGCGCTTCAGCGTGAGAATTTTCCCACGCTGTCAGTGACGTGCATGAGGTGAGCTCATTCATGTCCATTGAACTCAGCTGACCTCATGTACGTCACTGACAGCGTGGGAGAATTCTCCTGCACTCAGCGCTTCAGCGTGAGAATTTTCCCACGCTGTCAGTGACGTGCATGAGGTGAGCTCATTCATGTCCAATGAACTCGGCTCACCTCATGCACGTCACTGACAGCGTGGGAAAATTCTCACGCTGAAGCGCTGAGTGCAGGAGAATTCTCCCACGCTGTCAGTGACGTGCATGAGGTGAGCCGAGTTCATTGTCGGCTCATCTTTATGCCGTCACAGCGAGACACTGAGGAGCGCAAGCATGCCTGCGCTTCTCAGTGTCTGCGGGATGACAGGCTGGATGGCAGCGTTCTGCTGCGGTCCAGCCTGTCATCTCGATGTAGCAGAGCTGAAGCTGTCTGGGAACCATGGAAAGGTAAGGATGAGGTTGCTTTATTATTTTACTTTTATTGCAGGAGATCGTTGGCTTCAGCTGGAATGGGCGTGATGGTAAGTATAGTTTAATTTAGAACAATAAAGAATTGTGTGTTTATTTCAATTAAAGGACTTTTTTCTGGGTGTTGTGTTTTTTTTAAATACTTTACTAGAAATTCATGGTGGTCATGTCTAATATTGGCGTGACCCCATGAATTTCGGGCTTAGGGCCAGCTGATAATGCCAAGCTGGCCCTAACCCCTTTATTACCCAGTGAGCCACCGCACCAGGGCCCTGGATGAGTTGGGTACAGCGCCAGAAGATGGCGCTTCTATGAACGCGCCATTTTCCGGGGTGGCTGCGGACTGCAATTTGCAGCTGGGGGGACCCAGAAAGCTTGGGCCTCCCTGCGCTGCAGATTCCAGCCCCCAGCTGCCTAGTTGCACCTGGCTGGACACAAAAATAGGGCGAAGCCCCACGTATTTTTTTTTTTAATTATTTCATGAAATTCATGAAATAATTAAGAAAAAAAGGGCTTCCCTATATTGTTGTGTCCGGCCAGGTACAAATAGGCAGCTGGTGGTTGGGGGCAGCCCGTTCCTGCCTGCTGTACCTGGCTGGACACAAATATAGTGCGAAGCCCCACATCAATTTTTTTTAAAATTATTTCATGAAACTAGATGGTGGCCCGATTCTAACGCATCGGGTATTCTAGAATATGTATGCGGCAGACCCGGCGCAATCAGCAGAGCGGTGTTTAAATTTGGCGCCAAAATCGCTGACTGGTCGCGGCCAGCAACCGCGACCAATCAGCAAAGCGGTGTTGAAATTTGGTGACTATATCACTGATTGGTCACGGCCGGCGGTCGCGACTAATCAGCAGAGCGGGGTTTAAATTTTGCGCCAATAATGCTGATAGGTTGTGGTCGCGACCAATCAGCAAAGTGGTGTTTAAATTTGGCGCCAATAATGGTGATTGGTCACGACCTCGACCATTCAGCAGAGCGGTGTTTAAATTTGGCGGCAACAATGTTGATTAGTCGCGGCCGGCGGTCACGACCAATCAGCAGAGCGGGGTTTAAATTTTGGCGCCAATACTGCTGATTGGTCGCGGCCGGCAACCGTGACCAATCAGCCGAGCAGGGTTTAAATTTGGCGCCAATACTACTGATTGGTCGCGGACGGCGACCGCGTTCAATCAGCAGAGCGGTGTTTAAATTTGGCGCCAATAATGCTGATTAGTCGCGGCCGGCATCCGCGACCAATTAGCAGAGCGGGGTTTAAATTTGGCGCCAATCTCGCTGATTGGTCGCGGCTGGAGTCCGCGACCAATCAGCAGAGCGTTGTTTAAATTTGGCGCCAAACTCACTGATTGGACGCATCTGGCGTCCGCGACCAATCAGCAGAGCGTTGTTTAAATTTGGCGCCAAGCTCGCTGATTGGTCGCGGCCGCTATTTAAATGTGGCGCCCAAATCGGTGATTGGTCGCGGTGATTGTTTAACTTTAGCGCCAATCTCACTGATTGGTCGCGTGCGGAGAGCGCGACCAATCAGCTAATCGTATTGGTGAGGACCGGGGAGCGCCGCTGCCTGGTCGGATACTTCCGTTGCGAGAAGCCGGGAGATGAGCGACTGCTCGCAGCAGAAGTATCCTGACCCGCAGCGCCGCTCCCCGGTCCTCCCTTGACACCCTAGCCGCTGATGTCCCCACAGTATTCGCATGGTGTTACAAAGATCCGGACATTTGTGTTAAAAGTCGCCGATTGGTCGCGGGCGCTGCCCGCGACCAATCACCGATTTGGGCGCCAAATTTAAATATCGGCCGCAACCAATCACCAATCTTGGCTCCACATTTAAACACCGCTGTGCTGATTGGTCGCCGACGCTGGGCGCGACCAATCACCGATTTTGGCGCCACATTTAAATAGCGTCCGCGACCAATCAGTACAGCGGTGTTTAAATGTGGAGCCAAGATCGGTGATTGGTCGTGGAGGATATTTAAATTTGGCACCCAAATCGGTGATTGGTCGCGGCTGATATTTAAATTTGGCGCCCAAATCGGTGATTGGTCGCGGGCAGCCTGGGAGGGGCCCAATATTCATGGCACCCTTCCTGGGCTATTAATATCAGCCCCCAGCTGTCTGCCTAGCCTTTGCATGAATTTATATAGTGTGACCAAGTTGTCAACACTTTCCAAGTGATGCTAAAATCGCTTGGAAAGCGCTTGTCAACCCACATGCGGAAATGCATGTGAAGAACGCTTCACATCCGCATGTCCCTGGCAGGAAAAACGCATGTAAAATCTGCATGCGTTTTTTTCTGCCAGGGAGATGCAGAAATGCTCAGGAAAAATCCGGAGCATTTCTGCATCGTGGGCACATAGCCTTAAACATGTTTTGTTATACACATGTTTATTTCCTTTGTGTATATTAACACAACACAAAAAAACTGAGAAAAAAAGGCAAATTGGACATCATTCACACAGAACCCCAAAAATGGGTCGGACAAAATTGTTGGCACTCTCAACTTAATATTTGGTTACACACCCTTTGGAATAAACAACTGCAATCAATCACTTCCTATAACCATCAACAGGCTTCTTACACCTCTCAACTGGAATTTTGGACCACTCTTCTTTTGCAAACTACTACATGTCTCTCATATTTGAAGGGTGCCGTCTCCCAACAGCCCAACAGCAATTTTAAGATCTCTACAGAGATGTTCAATGGGATTTAGATCCAGACTGATTGCTGACTACTTCAGAACTCTCCAGAGCTGTTTCCATCCATTTCTGGACGCTCCTTGAAGTATGTTTGGGGTCATTGTTCTGCTGGAAGACCCATGACCTAAGACGCAAACTCAGCTTTTTGATATTGGACACTGCATTGCAAGCCAAAATACTTTGGTAATTTTCAGATTTCATGATGCCGTGCTCACAGTCAAGGCACCCAGTGCCAGGGGCAGCAGAAACAACCCTAAAACATCTTTGAACCTCTATCATATTTGACTGCAGATCTCATTCCGCTTTCAGTAAACAATAGAATGATGTGCTTTACCAAAAAGCTCTAACTTGGTCTCATCTGCCCACAAGACATTTTCCCAAAAGGATTTTGTATTTTCTCACATATTTTGCCAAACTGCACTCTAGCTTTTTAATGTCTCTGTGTCAGTAGAGGGGTCCTCCTGGACTCCTGTCACATCATTTAATTTCATTCAAATGTCGATGGATAGTTTGCCCTGACACTGATGCAACCTGAACCTGAGGGACAGCTTCAATTTCTTTGGAACTTGATTGGGACTGCTTATTCACTATCCAGACTATCCTGCGTTGCAACCTTTCATCAATTTTTCTTTGCCATCCATGTCCAGGGAGATTAGCTACAGTGCCATGGGTTGTAAATTTCTTGATTATGTTGCGCACCGTGGACAAGGGAACATCAAGATCTCTGGAGATGGACTTGTAACCTTGAGATTGCTGATATTTTTTCAACAATTTTGGTCCTCAGACAGTTCTCGTGTCCTTTTTCAGTTCTCCATGTTTAGTGTGGCATACACAGACACACAATGCAAAGAATGAGTCAACTTCTCCTTTTTCTATGTGGTTACAGGTATAATTTTTATATTGCTCACACCTGTTTCTTGCCACAGGTGAGTTTGAAAGAGCATCACATGCTTGAAACAAAGATGTTTACACACAATTTTGGAAAGGTGCTAACAATTTTTCCATCCCATTTTGGGGGTTTTGTGTGAAATTATGTCAAATTTGCCTTTTTTTTGTTTTTTTTTTGTGTTGTTCCAATACACACAAAAGAAATAAACATGTATATAACAAAACACATACAATTGCAATAATTTTCTGGGAGAAATACTTCATTTTTTTAAACAATTTCAAGGGTGTCAACACTTTCGGCCATGACTGTTTGTACTGTATGGAGGACTATGGGGTGTCCATTATACTATATGGTGGACTATGGGTGGTGCATTATACTACATGTATGGTATGGAAGACTATGGGGAGTGCATTATACTGTATGGAGGACTATGGGGTGTGCATTATACTATATGTACTGTATGGAGGACTGTGGTATGTGCATTATACTGTATGGAGGACTATGGGGTGTGCATTATACTATATGGTGGACTATGGGGGTGCATTATACTGTTTGGAGGAATAGGGGGGTGCATTATACTATATGGAGGACTATAGGGAGCGCATTATACTACATGCAGCAGAAGTTTTCTTCTGATTACCCTTCCATGAAGGTCATATTTGTGCAGGTGTCTCTGAACAGTAGAACAATGTACCACAACTCCAGAGTCTGCTAAATTTTTCTGAAGGTCTTCTGCAGTAAAGCTTGTGTTCTGATTTGCCTCTCTAGCAATCCTACAAGCAGCTCCAACTGAAATTTTGCTTGGTCTTCCAGACCTTATCTTGACCTCCACTGTTCCTGTTAACTGTCATTTCTTAATTACATTACGAAATGAGGAAAGGGCAAATTGAAAACCCTTTGCCATCTTCTTATAGACTTCTGTTTCGTGAGCCTCCACCATTCTAATTTTCAGAGTGCTAGGAAGTTGCTTAGTAGAACATATGGCTGCAGTTTTTTGGCACAAGTTTAGTGGAAGCTGGGTTTTTATAAAGCTGGGAAATTTGCATCACCTGGCCTTTCCTAATGATCATACTGAACAAGCCATAACCCTAACAGGCTAATTAACGTCTGAAACCTTGGTCAAAGTTATCTGAGCACACAAATCTCCAAGGGTGCCCAAACTTTTGCATCGGCCCGTTTTCCTTTTTGTAATTTTTAAAATTAAAAAAATTACAATATATATATATATTTTGCCTAAAAGACAAAGGAAATGTGTCATCTTTAACTTTAGGCCTTTTAGAGATCATTTCATCTTCAACATAGTTATCTGTTCACAATAACTGTAATTTTGACCAGGGGTGCCAAAACTTTTACATGCCACTGTATGGAGGACTATGGGAAGTGCATTATACTATATGGGGAACTATGGTAACGATGGACTCTACATCCCTGGTTCCCACCGTGAAGCATAGAGGAGGAGGTGTGATGGTGTGGGGGTGCTTTGCTGGTGACACTGTTGGGGATTTATTCAAAATTGAAGGCATACTGAACCAGCATGGGTACCACAGCATCTTGCAGCGGCATGCTATTCCATCCGGTTTGCGTTTAGTTGGACCATCATTTATTTTTCAACAGGACAATGACCCCAAACACACCTCCAGGCTGTGTAAGGGCTATTTGACCAAGAAGGAGAGTGATGGGGTGCTACGCCAGATGACTAGGCCTCCACAGTCACGAGACCTGAACCCAATCGAGATGGTTTGGGGTGAGCTGGACCGCAGAGTGAAGGCAAAAGGGCCAACAGGTGCTAAGCATCTCTGGGAACTCCTTCAAGATTGTTGGAAGACCAATTCCGGTGACTACCTCTTGACGCTCATCAAGAGAATGCCAAGAGTGTGCAAAGCAGTCATCAAAGAAAAAGGTGGCTACTTTGAAGAACCTGGAATATAAGACATATTTTCAGTTGTTTCACACTTTTTTGTTAAGTATATAATTCCACATGTGTTAATTCATAGTTTTGATGCCTTCAGTGTGAATGTACAATTTTCATAGTCATGAAAATACAGAAAAATCTTTAAATGAGAAGGTGTGTCCAAACTTTTGGTCTGTACTGTACATCTGTATGTAGGTGCTTTGTATACATGTATGTGTATGTACATACGTGCCTGTACGTTTGTGCATTGTGTATACACTGTGTGCAGAATTATTAGGCAAATCAGTATTTTGATCACATGATACTTTTTATACATGTTGTCCTACTCCAAGCTGCATAGGCTTGAGAGCCAGCTACCAATTAAGTAAATCTGGTGATGTGCATCTCTGTAATGAGGAGGGGTGTTGACTAATGACATCAACACCCTATATAAGGTGTGCTTAATTATTAGGCAACTTCCTTTCCTTGGGGTCAGAAGAGAGATTTGACGGGCTCTGAAAAGTCCAAAATTGTGAGATGTCTTGCAGAGGGATGCAGCAGTCTTGAAATTTCCAAACTTTTGAAGCGTGATCACCGAACAATCAAGCGTTTCATGGCAAATAGCCAACAGGGTCGCAAGAAGCGTGTTGGCCAAAAAAGGCACAAAATAACTGCCAATGAATTGAGGAAAATCAAGCATGAAGCTGCCAAGATGCCATTCGCCACCAGTTTTGCCATATTTCAGAGCTGCAACGTTACTGGAGTATCAAAAAGAACAAGGTGTGCGATACTCAGGGACATGGCCAAGGTAAGGAAGGCTGAAAAACGACCAGCTTTGAACAAGAAACAAAAGATAAAACGTCAAGAATGGGTCAAGAAATATCTTAAGACTGATTTTTCAAAGGTTTTATGAACTGATGAAATGAGCGTGACTCTTGATGGGCCAGATGGATGGGCTAGAGCCTGGATCAATAAAGGGCAGAGAGCTCCACTCCGACTCAGACGCCAGCAAGGTGGAGGTGGGGTACTGGTATGGGCTGGTATCATCAAAGATGAACTTGTGGGACCTTTTCGGGTTGAGGATGGAGTGAAGCTCAACTCCCAGACCTACTGCCATTTTCTGGAAGACAACTTCTTCAAGCAGTGGTACAGGATGAAGTCGGTATCGTTCAAGAAAAACATGATTTTCATGCAGGACAATGCTCCATCACATCCATCCAACTACTCCATAGCGTGGCTGGCCAGTCAAGAGAATGCCAAGAGTGTGCAAAGCTGTCATCAAAGCAAACGGTGGCTACTTTGAAGAACCTAGAATATAAGACATATTTTCAGTTGTTTCACACTTTTTTGTTAAGTATATAATTCCACATGTGTTAATTCATAGTTTTGATGCCTTCAGTGTGAATGTACAATTTTCATAGTAATGAAAATACAGAAAAATCTTTAAATGAGAAGGTGTGTCCAAACTTTTGGTCTGTACTGTATATGTGTATGTATATATACACATATATACACATATATACACATATATCGCAAACTTGGGAAAAATATTCCATCAGATTTATTTTACAATTTAAAATCTAGTCTCTTCAAAAGAATGCAGGCTGTACTAAAAGCAAAGTGTGAAAATAATGTTGTTGTAAGTTTTTTTTTATTTTGTTTCCTGTTATTTTTTTTCTTGACATTGAAGAATGAACACAACGGCCAAGATTCATATGGCAGTTTTCTGGCATAAAACTGCTAGAAATGCTGCAATTTTTTTGTGCAGCTCATTAATGCACAAACATTTTATGACTTTTGTCATTTTTCTGTCAATCCCAGCCAGGTCTGCCAACAAATTCAGCATAATTTAATTGATGCCAAAAAAGTAGCATCAATTAAAACAGAAATCTACTCTAGTCCCTGACTGGTGTACAATTCTTGTGGCGGTGCACGGCAGCTGATGGATGTGCCGGATTCAAGAATTTGGTGCATCTTACTTCAGTGCACTCTTTATCAACGAATAGGGACCATTGTATTATTGTCCATTTTTTATTACACTTATATAAAAACTATTAATTACAAAAAGAAATTATTTTTTTTTAAAGCAGATCGCCTTCAGAGCAAACATAACGGAGCATGAAAATGTTGATCAGGACCATCCCCCTGACTGCTAAGGCCAGAATCAACACGGATTTTAATATATAAAGTACAAATCATGCTGAATCTTTTCCCATACTCCTGTGGAGTCACCCCTGCTCTATAACACACTGCTCATGGATCACACAGCATTCCCATGGTGATAGGTTCCCTTTAAAATTTACAGACCATTTTGATAGAATAGAGATTGTCTTTTTGGACATAAGGTTACATTCTTAAATTAATGAAATACAAGTTTCTCCCTGTAGAAAATGTTATCAACAATATCCCATGTGGAGAAATGATTGGACTCAGCAGGACATGTTCAGAACATAACAGCTTCCGTATTAAGTCATAAAAAGTATACTCTAAGACTGAAAATTATCCTAAGTGGATCCACAAAGGAGCGAAGGGGAAACTAG
Source organism: Phyllobates terribilis (assembly GCF_046119375.1). Classification (NCBI taxonomy): domain Eukaryota; kingdom Metazoa; phylum Chordata; class Amphibia; order Anura; family Dendrobatidae; genus Phyllobates; species Phyllobates terribilis. Next base: position 337,481,310 of record NW_027362763.1, on the reverse strand, counting down.
TGAGGATCGACAAATATGTAATCAAATTAAGAGCCTGATTTCCAAATTTACACCAAGACGACTTCTTGCGCAAGATCTTGACTGAGTATTAGGCAAAGTTATGACCATATACTGTAAGAAATTGTTCTATAATCATCCAGAAACAGGGATGTTTATTCTTTTGTATAGTTATCTGTATCCAATCCATATAGCATGGATTTTTATACATCTGCAGTTCTTAAAATTTACAAGACCAAATGCAGGTTTCCATGTTAAAGAATTGTAATGTGTCCGTAAAAATCAGATGTTATACAGTTGATCTGTAAGGGATCTGATATTTTCTTTGCAGAAGACGGAGAAGACTAGTGCATGCTGCTATGTTTTTCAAGAGGAGCCCTATTGAGCATCATACTTTATTATGAGTATTATTCAAGGTTTTATCCTTTGCCATTACATATTTAAATTAGGCCGTTGGGTCATATGCTTTTGTGGCTTTTACATAACATATTATATTATTCCAGTATGCCCCATTTGTGATTATGTGTTTATTGGATTCTAAGATTTATTAATTAAAATGTACTTTGTTCATGGGACAATCCATTTAAGTTTGTTTCCATATGAAAAAGTACATCGTTACGTTTGATGATAAGGAAAAACTTCTTCAACTGTGGACATTTTTTTTAATAAATATTAAAGTTGGCCCACGACTTTGACCAAGCTTTTAATTTTGACACTGTGTATTTGAGTTTGACATCCCTTCATTGGAGTAACTAAACTTTCATTTTTTTTCAATAATTTTGTCCAGAATGGAAAGTTATGAATTTTTGCAAATCATTTTATTAGAGAGCTTGTCTTCATTCCTATAAAAAAAATTTTGAATGTAATTGACTGTCAAACACCCACATTTCTGCAGTCTATGTGTCTCTTTATAGCTGCACTGGTATCAGAATCTACTTATTTGGAGTATAGCTGATGGCAATGAAAGAGTCAGCATCTTTCTCTTCCTTTGCATGTTGTGCTAATCAGAACAATCTCCTACAGAAGTTTATCCCCAGAGTTAGTGGGACACAGGTGCTGAGCGGACCCCTTCACTGCCATCATCACCCAGATGATGTCACGTGAGTTGTCACGTGACCGTAAGTATGAAAAACGCATGAGTGAAGTGGCCATGTGATGACTGAGCAAGCTGAGCTGAATCCTGACAGTGAGTATATTACACTCTGTTAGGATTGGCTACAGGGCTTCATTTTATAATTAAAGGGCTTGTCCAGGTTTCAGATGAAAGTCTGTAGTCACTCTATGTGTCTTCAGGCTTCTGAATTCTCACAGCGCATGCACTGCACACTTTTAGGATTTTCCCTTGCACAAGTATGTGATTTGTATACTTCTGGCCACATTCTGACTTGACGTGTCCAGCCTCGCTCAATTCATTTTCATTGAGTGAGGCCACACATGTCTAGTCGGCACGTGACTGCATGTATGTAAATTGCTGACACCAGAGAATCCTGACAGCGTGCAGTGCGCACTGTGAGAATTCAGAAGTCTGCAGTCACAAATAATGACTGCAGACTCATCACAAGCTTGGACAACCCTTTTAATGCTCCTAAACAAAAACAAGAGAATTAGTCATTATCACAAAAAACATTTACATTTAGGTACCTGATTGCTAACATCTCTGGAGTCAGTCTCTTTCTTTTCTTCTTCATCTTGTCCAGACTCCATGATGACTTTTCTCATCCACAGCTTGTCTCTGCAGACATCTTCTCTGGTCTTCTGCAGCATATCCCCACACGATGCCCTTAAAGATAGCAGTGTCATTATAATGCTCCTGAATAAAAATATCTGCCCTACACTGAGCCCCTGAATAAATAATTGCCCCTCACTATATTCCCTGTACAAAATACGACCCCCACACTGTCCCTCTTATGGTACATGCTCTCCACTCTGCCCTCTCCTTTCTATACTGGGCCCCCTCTTCATACTGTCCTCTCTCACTGTGTCCCCCCTATAGGGCCCAGTCTCTATACTGTGCCCCCTCACCACACTCCCCCTCCTCAGCATACTGCCCCCTCCTGGCTGTGCTATTACACTTTCAGTATATCAGCAAGACACATTCAAAACCACATATCTGAAGATTAATAGTGTTATCCAACCAGACAAATACCAAAACAAAAGACTAAAGAGGCAGACATAAAAGTCAATTTATATATTTAGCATTGGTATCTGAACTCGGTTTTTCCTAGCAGTACATAACAGGGTCATACTGTAACTTGCATTAATCTGCAGAACTTTTGAAGGCCCCGACCGGCACCAGTAATCACAAACTGGAATATTCACAATTACAGAAAGTTTTCGATAGTATCTGTCATTCACGCACAAAGCGGCAAGGTGACAGAATATCATTTGCAGTCATACTAACACATCACTGAGCTGTCTGGCCCTAACAATATGGATCTTCATACTGTTTGGCATATGGCTACGCTTGATACTGTTTTTTCTCAAGTTCTCCTCATTGCCACCCTGTCAGTGTTCTCAGAACATAGGCTTTATTTGGAAATGTGTGTTTGCTATTTTTTTTCTAGACAGTCAAATTAACCCTATGATTGCCGATACAGGGTATTGTCATGTCTGTAAATCAGGATAGACTGTACTAGAAAAAAACTTAATCCTCATTTCTCAGTAAAGTTTTTACAATCAGTTTCAAGGTCAATAAAAAATACATGTGGACATGCTTGTGACGCGCCCCCTGGGCCGTGTGTGTAGGGGAATACCCGGAGCCGGGTCTCTGTGTAATGCTGGGGGTTGTAGTCTCCGTGGCGGCGACCCGGTCCCGTGGCTCAGGGTGGTCAAACCAGTGGCGGATCTGTTTCTCTGGTTTTGTAATGTTAAAATGTCCGACTACGCCACCCGTGGATTGCGGTCACTGAGGCTGATATTGTGTGCGCAGCAGAGGGTAGTATAACTCCACACGGGAGGAGTATAGCCTCAGGGAAGTGTCTATAGATGGTGAGGGTTGTGGTGCGTGGGCGCAGCAGAAATGACTCAGAGTTCGTGCAGTGCAGTTCAGGGTCTTTACTGTTGGTAATGAAGAAGGCCCTGCCGGGAGTACTGGCTAACATTAGAGGTCTGGTCAGTCTGTGAGCGAACAAGAGTCCCCCTGGCCAGGTGGAGATATAGGCCTTCCCGTCTGACTGCATTCTTCCTGGCTACCCTGCTGTAGTCGTGTAGTAGCCCACGTCCCTGAGTGTACCGTGTGGTGCTCACCCGTATGGCTGGTGACTTGGGGCCTTTGGTTCCTTCCGCTCCTCGATGGTGGTGCTGGTCCCTTGCGTGTGACTGAGCCTCCGGTTTTCTATGGCCAGAGGACCTGAAATCCCCTGCCAGGTGGTTTCTGCTGCTGGGTGTAGATATCCCCACAGCCTCGGACTCCGGTGTCCGGTTCTCTGAGTCTTTCTGCCAGGACGAGCTCTGCTCCAGTCCCTGGTCTTCAGCTCCTGGCTCCTACAGAGCTCCTTGCTGCTGCTCTGTCCCTTAGTCTGGAACTAACTCTCTAACCCCGCCCCAGATCCAGTTTATAAAGGGCAGGTTCCTCCCCTCCCTGGACTGGGGCAGGAGGTGTGGCATGCAATAATGCTCCTGACCAGGAAAAGCCATGCTCGCTCTCAGACATGGTATTTCTACCACTGTGGCAACCAGACCCCTGGGGTGCCACATTCCCCCCTAGTAAATTTTAGTACTCCGGGACTAAACACATTTTATGAAACATACTGGTAATAAGCATTAACACAACATATGTACAAGAAGTTTAGTCTTTATAGGTCACGGCGCTTCCGTAACCAGGTGTCCATGTCACCCAAGAAGTATTTTGAGGGACCCGTCCCAAACCCTCCACGTAGGCCCTGGGGTGGCTACAGGGCATTGATGATCCGGCGTTGGACCACGTCTTCAGCCACCTCCACGGGTTTTTGTTCTGTGGTCTGGGACAAAAAGGGGCACTTCGCAGGTGCAACTATATACATGGTACAGTTCCGGTTATTCATTGTCCATAACCTGTTAGTCCATGAACCCTGTCGGGTAACTAGAAAAACATAATTAGTATGCAAGCAACAAACATTTTAACATTTGCAATTTACAGGTATTTATATCACATTTTTAAATTCTCCAGCGAGCGGGCATCTGACCTCTAGTGCTCCTGGTGGACCTACGTAACACACTATCTGGTGGTGTTCTTTCTGGGTCCCCTGTTTCTACCCCTTGTGTAGTGGGCTCGCTAGTGTCTGCACTATAGGTGTTTGGAGCTTCTATGGGTAGGTTGGGCAGCTTTCTGCGTACTCTTTGGCTTACCACGGGCACGGCAGGCTCACTACTAGCAGAGGGTTGATTCTCCTGTGCTGCTGGTATGGAATCTTCTGCCTCCGGGGCCGGTTGCTCTCCCAACTCTACTTGCTCTTCTGTAGGCCCTTGAGGGGCTGGCTGGAGAAAGGTAAGGATGGGTACCACAATAGGGTTGTTAATTTGTGTCCAAGACCGGGGAAATTCTCCGAGTACGGTACTGACCGGTACTTCCCTCTCCTCTGCGGGTTGATTGCTATCTTGGTCTTCATCTGTGCTTTGCAGCTGCTCGGGACACTTCTTCAGGTGGTCTCTGGAGACAGTGGCTGTGGTCTCTCCTCCATCCTTACTGATAATACATACTTTCGGATTTTCATGGCTTGAGGGCAGTACTGTGTACGGTTCTTTCTCCCACTGGTCATCCAACTTATGGAGCCGCCTTTTCCTCTTCAAGACCTGCTCTCCAGGTGCCAGGGGAGCAGCGGGAGCATGCTGGTTATAAGTCCTCTCTTGCCTTTCTCTTGCTTGAAACAGACTTCTCTGAACACTCTCCTGCACTTTCCGGTACTGCTGCTGCCGTTCTGTATCCCAGTCTGCCTCTGGCGAGGTGTCCTCAGGTGTCAGGACTCCCATATCCAGGTCAATAGGCAGCTTACCTGGTCTTGCTCTCATTAGGTAAGCCGGGGTGCAGTTGGTGGAATTTACAGGGATGTGGTTATGCAAGTCCACCAGATCAGGCAGTTTTTCAGGCCACAGACTGCGTTCTTCCAGGGGCAACGTTTTCAGCAAGTCTATCACCACCTGGTTCATCTTCTCGCATAATCCGTTGGTTTGGGGGTGATAGTGCGTTGTCCTTATCTTCTTGCAGCCATAGAGGTTGCAGAACTCCTGGAAGACCTCCACTTCGAAGGCTGGACCTTGGTCAGTCAACACTTGGTCCGGATACCCATGTGGACGGCAGAAGTGCTGCTGGAAGGCTCTAGCTGCTGTCTGAGCTGTTAAGTCCTTGACAGGGACCACCACCAGGAACCGGGAGTAGTGGTCTACGATGGTGAGGGCATAGACGTACCCGGACCTACTTGGAGCCAGATTCACATGGTGCAGGGCTACCAGTTTTAGTGGCTGCTTGGTGATGATGGACTGCAGAGGAGTCTTCTGGCTGGCACGGTCCTTTCTTCTCAGGTTGCACGGGCCGCAGTCTCTGCACCATCTCTCAATGGCCCCTCTCATGCCTACCCAGAAGATCCGTTCACGCAACAGGAACTCCAACTTCTTCCATCCAAAGTGCCCTGCTCCGTCGTGGTATGCCTCCAGGACCATAGCTGCGTCTCGTCTTGAGACCACTACCTGCCAGGTCAGCTCATGTGTCCGGGAGTTGACAATCATCCGGCACAGATTCCCCTTGTAGAGAAACAGTTTACTCTTCTCCTTCCAGAGCTGTTTGGTTTCTTCCGGAGAGTCTGGGTCAAGGCGGGCATCAGCCTGTGTCAGCATCTCTTTTACCAGGTGGACGGCTGGGTCACTGTCTTGCGTCTCCATCCAGCTGTCGTGGGGTAAGGGATTGAACGTGGCAGAGCGCCTGTCCCTTACACGGTGGGAATACTGGGTAATCCCATGATGGTGGAACGCAGGGAGTTCAATCTCTTCCAGTTCTTCTGGATCTTCCCCTCCATCCGGCAAGTTCGGCATCCTGGACAGGGCGTCTGCGTTGGCATTTGTACGTCCCGCCCGATATTTGATGGTGAACTCATAGTTGGATAGGCGGGCCATCCATCTCTGTTCCAGGGCACCAAGTTTTGCAGTGTCCAGGTGTGTCAACGGGTTGTTGTCCGTGTACACGGTGAACTTGGAAGAGGCAAGATAATGTTTAAAGCACTCCGTCGCTGCCCATACCACCGCGAGGAACTCTAGCTTGAAGGAGCTGTAATTTTCAGGATTCCTTCCTGTGGGCCGGAGCTTCCTGCTGGCATAAGCGATTACCCGTTCTCTGCCCTGTTGGATCTGGGACAGCACCGCCCCTAGCCCAATGTTGCTCGCATCTGTGTGGAGAATAAAAGGTTGGCCGTAATCAGGGTACGCCAGGATTTCATCCCCCATGAGGGCCATCTTCAGCTGGCGGAAAGACTCATCCTCTAGCTTGTCCCATTTGAAGGGCGGCTTCAGTTTTTTGGCTTTCCTGAACTGGCCTATCTGGAGGTCCTGCATAAGAGCTGCCATTTTGGTGAAACCGGAGATGAATCTTCGGTAGGAGCCTACCAATCCGAGGAACTGCCGCACTTCCTTTATGCTGGAGGGTCTTGGCCAGTCCTTAATCACTGTGATCTTATCAGGGTCTGGAGCTACTCCGTCAGCACTCACCACGTGTCCCAGGTCCTGTACCTTTGGCTTCAGTAGATGACACTTGGAGGATTTCACTTTTAGGCCGTAGCCAAAAGGGCGTCAAACACTTCTGCCAGGTGTCTCAGATGGTCCTCGTATGTTTTGGAATACACGATGACATCGTCCAGGTATAGCAGGACCGTTTCGAAATTCCTGTGCCCCAGTCAGCACTCCATCAACCACTGGAAGGTTCCTGATGCGTTGCAGAGCCCGAACGGCATACAGTTGAATTCGCTTAGACCCATCGGGGTGGTGAACGCGGTCTTCTCCTTGTCGGCCTCTGCTACAGGAACCTGCCAGTACCCGCTAGTAAGATCCAAAGTAGAAAAGAAGTTAGCAGTTTTTAATGCAGCTAAGGACTCTTCTATTCTAAGTAACGGGTACGCATCTTTGTGTGTGATACGGTTGACCTTCCTATAGTCTACACACATTCTCATGGTGCCATCTTTCTTTTTCACAAGAACTAGTGGAGCTGCAGGGGCTACAGCTGTCCCTGATTACCCCAGCCTCCTTCATTTCTCGTAACATTCTCTTGGCATTCTGATAGTGTGCAGGGGGTACAGGTCGGTATCTTTCCTTTATGGGTGGATGGTCTCCTGTGGGGATATGGTGTTCTACCCCCTTCACTTGCCAAAAGTCCCTCCCTCTTAACCCGATTGCAGTCCGGCACCAGATCATCATCTCAATTTTTGGGGGCATAGCGATAGGGAACGGGTCACTCATCCTAACGCTACCAATCTCACCACCAGATAGTTCTACCTGTTGCCTTTTCATCAGGGCTCTGATCTCTTTTTGTAGGACACGCTGCTGGCTGGAGCTGGCGTTCCCCCCAACCTGCTGTAATATGAGAATTATCTCTGCAAGGCAATTTTCAATAACATTAGTACCCAAGGTTATTTTAGGGTGGCTTTCACGACGGTCAATGTCCACAATGATCAGTCTTTGCGCTGGCAGTTCAACCTTACCAATTTTTATGGTCACCTCCTTGAATCCCACCTGCGGCACGGGCTGACTATTGCTGGCGATGATGCTCAAATCGTCATCTGGGTAGCGGGTGATATCTGAGTCATTCCAGTACCGCTTAAAGAGCACATAGGGGATGGTGGTTACCTGTGACCCGGTGTCCAGTAGTGCACTCATAGGAATGCATCCAGCACCACAGGCAAGACCGGTCGTCCCCCTACGTACTTATCACGCCAGCTCGATGGGCCTGATGATCTTATGCCTGGGGGTCGGCCCTCTGCCCCAGGTTGGGCCCGTTTAAATGACAGTACCTTGCCATATGTCCTGGTTGATTTCAACGGCGGCAGATGGGTTGTCCGTCCTGGTTGTAGCAGTCGCTGGGCCTTCCTCTGGACGATGGGATCCTTCTCTGTTGACTCCAAGGGACGTCCTCCGGACTGGAAGCCAGCTGGATCTTTCCTGGGGAAGACACCTGTAAAGACTGTACAGTTCTGGTTAGCGCGGCAACGCTTTTAGTCAGCTCTTGGACCTGATGGTGCAGGTCTGCAGTCGGGACTTTGTCCAAAGCCTGTGCATCAGCTCCCACAGGCTCTGCAGACAAGGGCGCTGCCTCCTAGTGAAAGGTGATAGCAGGGCGCCTGTGGGTTACAGCGCCACCTGGTGCCGGTTCTCGGAGCACCCAGATGGCCTTGTCTTTGAACTGCGCAAAGTCCAAATCAGGGTTCTGCAAGGCCATTACACGCAACTGGGTTCGGTGGGTGCTGGACTGTAGACCCTCTATGAACTGTTCAGTCAACAGCCTATCCTCATTCCGCACGCTGTCAGGGTCTGCCTGCTTAATGGCTCTCAGGGCCTCCTGCAAATTCAAAGCATAGTCCCGTATACTGTCCTGTGCCCGCTGTTTACATCCATAGAATTTTAGTTTGATCTCTGCTGAGGTGCGGGTGTCAAAAGTGTCCTTTAGACGGGCCAGTATTTCCTTTACAGTCCCTTTTTCTCTGGCTGACCAGGACTTCACTTCTCTTTGGGCTGCCCCGATTAACTGGCCTGTCAGGATGCTCACTTTTTGTTCCTCGGACAGGGGGTATACTTTGAAGAGGCTATACAGTCTTTCTTTAAAGTCGCTCAGGGTATGTGACTCCCCTGAGTACTGGGGTAACCATGCCGCTCCGGGGATATACGGCATCTTGAACGGCATCACTGCAGCAGCAGCCGCGCTGGCGGTGGGAGCTCCCTCCATTCCTGGTGTCTTCCTCCCCCCTAGTTAACCGTGGCCTACCTTCTGTTGCTTCTTCTCCGTAGGCCGCGGCTCAGCAGGCGATCGTCGGGGTCGAGGACCTTGCGTCACGCGCTGATGACGTCGACGTCCGCTCGGCTCCTTCGAGGACCTTGCGCAGCATCAGTGCGTAAGGCGGAGCTTCAGCTCTCGTGCGCTTTTGGCATCCACGCCCCTCTTCTTCCCGCGCGGCATCCCAAAAATGGTGCCCAATGGCGGGAAAATGGCGGCGGAAGGCGGGAAAACGGCTGCGGATGGCGGGAAACTTCACCACGGTAATAGCACAGTCTTTCCTTCAGGCACGCAGTACCCGGTGGTTGCGGGCACGAAATCCTGCCGATTACGCCAAAGTTGACGCGCCCCCTGGGCCGTGTGTATAGGGGAATACCCGGAGCCGGGTCTCTGTGTAATGCTGGGGGTTGTAGTCTCCGTGGCGGCGACCCGGTCCCGTGGCACAGGGTGGTCAAACCAGTGGCGGATCTGTTTCTCTGGTTTTGTAATGTTTAAATGTCTGACTACGTCACCCGTGGATTGCGGTCACTGAGAACCGCCGCTGCGGGGCAGACCGCTGAGGCTGATATTGTGTGCGCAGCAGAGGGTAGTATAACTCCCCACGGGAGGAGTATAGCCTCAGGGCAGTGTCTATAGATGGTAAGGGTTGTGGTGTGTGGGCGCAGCAGAAATGACTCAGAGTTCGTGCAGTGCAGTTCAGGGTCTTTACTGTTGGTAATGAAGAAGGCCCTGCCAGGAGTACTGGCTAACATTAGAGGCCTGGTCAGTCTGTGAGCGAACAAGAGTCCCCCTGGCCAGGTGGAGATATAGGCCTTCCCATCTGACTGCACTCTTCCTGGCTACCCTGCTGTAGTCGTGTAGTAGCCCACGTCCCTGAGTGTACAGTGTGGTGCTCACCCGTATGGCTGGTGACTTGGGGCCTTTGGTTCCTTCCGCTCCTCGATGGCGGTGCTGGTCCCTTGCGTGTGACTGAGCCTCCGGGCTTTCTATGGCCAGAGGACCTGAAATCCCCTGCCAGGTGGTTTCTGCTGCTGGGTGTAGATATCCCCACAGCCTCGGACTCCGGTGTCCGGTTCTCTGCGTCTTTCTGCCAGGACGAGCTCTGCTCCAGTCCCTAGTCTTCACCTCCTGGCTCCTACAGAGCTCCTTGCTGCTGCCCTGTCCCTTACTCTGGAACTAACTCTCTAACCCCGCCCCAGATCCAGTTTATAAAGGGCAGGTTCCTCCCCTCCCTGGACTGGGGCAGGAGGTGTGGCATGCAATAATGCTCCTGACCAGGAAAACCCATGCTCGCTCTCAGACATGGTATTTCTACCACTGTGGCAACCAGACCCCTGGGGTGCCACACTTGGACTGGCCCACAGGAGAACAGGAGAATCCTCCGGTGGGTCCTGTGCAGGAGTGGGCCACCACCTTGTAATATGAGCAGTACTTGGCACTATATAATTGAATTACTATGTACAGACAAAGACGGCATCTTATTAATTTAACAATCTACTCAGTTCATTGATATAAACATTTGTGATTGAGGATAATGTCACATTTGCACGTAGGGCATGGGGCCCTGGAGTTGGTTACTGGTGGGCCCTTGGCATCCCAGTGCAACACTGCATGTAGATATATGTGTTACACTTTTTTATGGTCTGTTTTTTTTGTTAAATTGTAAGCTAAATTTTGTGTAGTGTACTATCAAGAGTGCTACACTTGTGCTAAATAGGGTATTGCTCAACTGATCAAGTATGCTACTGCAGCTGAAGAGGATGTGTCATCAGAAGATGACCTACTGTTTAAAGCAGGCTTTTATGTTAAAATTTTTGGGGATTAATTTTTTTATTTTTCATATCATGATCTTACACTGGCAATTGAGGTTATTTTAGACTCATGCTTCCGATTCTTTCAGGAAATCTACTTGTATGTTAGCATCAATAGACTGAATTTTTGTAATGAAGCATCTAATGAGAATTTGCAAAAGTCATTGTGAAGGAGAAGAAGGATCTGCTGTGAAATCACCTATTGTGATTGGAGGATACTGTGTTAACAGCTGTGTGCTCATGTGTTATCTGTCATTATAATCATGTCTTTGATGATAATGAAAAGAAAAAAAAGTATAAAAAAAGAAGAGTCTAGAAAAGTCCTGGTGGCCAGTGTGAAAATTGCAAAATTTTACTGTAAATATAAGAAAATTTAAACTGCATCAGTCTTCCAAAATGTTGGTGTGGTCTTCAAAATCCATCAGCAAATAATAATAATAGGAGAAAAAGAGGTTGCACTCCAAACATAGCAAAACACGTGAATTTTTTTTTATACATACCAAAGGTACACGATGTTTCGGCTCAAGGTGTGAACCTCTCAAACACCTTGAGCCACCTTTTGGCATGGAATACAGTTTTTCTTCACATTTTTTGCTGTTTGGAGTGTGATCTATTTTTCTGCTATACAGCTATATATATATATATATATATATATATATATATATATATATATATACACAGTTGTGCTCAAAAGTTTACATACCCCGGCAGAATTTTTCCTTTCTTGGCCTTGTTTCAGAGAATATGAATGATAGCAAAAAACTTTTCTCCGCTCATGGTTATTGGTTGTCAAACTACTGTGTTTTCTCTTTTTAAATCTTAATGACAACCAAAAACTTCCAAATGACCCTGATCAAAAGTTCACATACCCCAGTTCTTAATATCGTGTATTGCCCCCTCTATCATCAATGACAGCTTGAAGTTTTTTGTGGTAGTTGTGAATGAGATTCTTTATTTTGTCAGATGGTAAAGCTGCCCATTCTTCTTGACAAAAAGCCTCCAGTTCCTGCAAATTCCTGGGCTGTCTAGCATGAACTGCGCACTTGAGATCTCCCCAGAGTGGCTTAATGATAACTGCCAGGAATATTGTTCAGGATGCAAAGAAAAACCCACAAATAACATCAGCTGAAATTTAGGACTCTCTGAAAACTAGCGGTGTGGCTGTTTCAAGATGCACAATAAGGAGGCACTTGAAGAAAAATGGGCTGCATGGTTACCAGAAGAAAGCCATTACTGCGCAAATTCCACAAAGTATCTCGCCTACAATACGCCAAACAGCACAGAGACAAGCCTCAAAACTTCTGGAACAAGGTAATTTGGAATGATGAGACCAAAATTTAACTTTTTGGCCACAACCATAAACGTTACATTTGGAGAGAGGTCAACAAGGTCTATGATGAAAGGAACACCATTCCTACTGTAAAGCACGGAGTTGGATCGCTGATGTTTTGGGAATGTGTGAGCTACAAAGGCACAGCAAATACTGGAGGCAAATTTGCACTCATCAGCCTGGAAGCTGCGCATGGTACGTACTTGGACGTTCCATTATGACAACAATATTCAAGACATAAGGCCAAGTCGACCTGTCACTGGCTACAGCAGAACAAAGTGAAGGTTCTGGAGTGGCTATCTCAGTCTCCTGACCTCAACATCATTGAGCCACTCTAAGGAGATCTCAAGCGCGCAGTTCATGCTAGACAGCCCAGGAATTTACAGGAACTGGAGGCTTTTTGTCAAGAAGAATGGGCAGCTTTACCATCTGACAAAATAAAGAACCTCATCCACAACTATCACAAAAGACTTCAAGCTGTCATTGATGTTAGAGGGGGCAATGCACGGTATTAAGAACTGGGGTATGTGAACTTTTGATCAGGGTCATTTGGATGTTTTTTGTTGCCATTAAGATTTAAAAAGAGAAAACACAGTAGTTTGACAATTAATGGCATCACCCAACCAATAACCATAAGTGGAGAAAAAGTTTTTTTGTTATCATTCATATTCTCTGAAACAAGGCCAAGAAAGCAAAAATTCTGCCGGGGTATGTAAACTTTTGAGCACAACTGTACCTTTTCCCATAGATCCATTGACAATTCTTTTGCTTTCTCCATGACTCACAATCCAGAAACGTCAGTGGCTGGATGAAAGATGCAAGAGTCTGTCTGGATCCCAGAAACTCACTCAGCTTTTATGTACAAACACTGATTACAAACAAACAGGTCACAGGTGAGGATGTTACCTTTAGTAGCCATTCAAACCCATTTGCGGCAAATTCTGTGCATGTTATCAGTCCAAAATCACCAGAGTATGTGAACTTTTGATCAGGGTAATTTGGATGTTTTTGGTTGTCATTAACCCCTTTCTGACCCAGGGTGTATTAGTACGTATCTGTGCCCTGGGCCTTATGGGCCTGACTAATACGTATTAATACGCCCTATCTTTAATGCGGCACCACGACCAAAGTCACGGTGATAGCATTAAAATTCCGGTGCCATCTTACCTTAGGGTAGATGGCGCCGGCATCTCGGGGGGTGTAGCCGCCCCCCCACACCCACGATCACTGTGATTGGCTGTTCAATTCTGAATAGCCAATCACAGCATTTCTCACTGATTCCGGCAATCAGATTGCCGGAAACAGTGATGTGTAGCCTAGGATCGGTGCTCCTAAGAGCACCGATCCTAGGCTGTTGCCTAGTAACCCCAGCCCTCTCCCCAAACTGCTATGATCGGTCAGGGCGGTGACCAGCTTGTGATCTGCCTGTCACCTCCCTGTGACCCGCTGTGGTGCGTGCCCAGGCCCCAGCCATCTCTGATTGGTGTGATCGATGTCATCATCGATCGCACCAATCAGAGTACCTGACCGGGAGGTGACCGGGTGGTGACCGGCCTGTGACCTGCTTGTCACCACCCTATCACCCCCCTGTGACCGCCCTGCAGATCCTCACACTTGGTGAGGATTTCTACAGAGCGGTCACACTACTGATCTCTCTGTGCTGGGCCTTGTAGTGCCACAGAATCTTCTGTGACACTACAAGACTTTTCTCCTACCTGCTCCAGTCGCTGCTGCTGCTCCGGCGTCCTGCTGCGGTCTCCAGGGTCCTGGATCTCCTGCTCCGGCATCCTGCTGCTGTCTCCAGGGTCCTGTGTCTCCAGCTCCGGCGTCCTGCTGCTGTCTCCAGGGTCCTGGGTCTCCAGCTCCTTATCCTGCTGCTGCGGATCCTGCTCCAGAGCCTCTTCCAGAACCTGCTGCTGATCCTGCTGCTGAAAGAAGAACAGAAAAGACTTTGGTAAGTACATCTCTGTTCTCCCCTCATCATACCCTTTTTTTTCAACTAACCTTTTTTCTTTTCTAGAGGGCGGTCGCGTTATCTGATTGTGCATCGTGCTGGTCCTTCCGGTACCACAGAAGCCTGTGACACCACAATCGCCGCTCCTGCTCCAGAAGACATCATACAGAAGACATCGTACAGAAGACATCTTACAGAAGACATCTTACAGAAGACAGCTGAAAGACAACATCTGAAAGACGACAACTGTAAGTAGGATTTTTTGATCCATCTTCATCCACCCCAATCCCCCTCTCTCCCCTCTCCTCCTTCCCCCCTTCCCATCCCCCTTTCTCCCATCAAGTACTGATCATTACTTGATCAGTACTTGATCGCTTGACTTTTATCCATATTTTTTTCCCTTGCTTTCTGCAGCGGCTGAGTGCTGATTAGTGACCACAGATCACTGATCCACACTCGTGCTCGCTGTTTGCACCACCTACAGTAGTTCCTTTTTTTCTCTTTTTTTCAGAAAAAAAAAGTTCACACCAAGCACACTGACACACACACACTCTAAATAAAGTACTGACACACATGCACCACATACACAAGAAAAAAAAATGTCCCGCTCATCCCAAACTCGCTATTCAGCGGAGGAAGCATACGCTATTCTTGCCTCCGACACTGAGACTGACAGTGATGGCGAGGATCCCACATTTCTTTACTTTTCCGACGCCTCATCGTCCTCCTCTTCCTCCTTTTCTTCCTCCTCCTCCTCTTCCTCCTCAGTTGCTGCTGGACCGTCCCGCAGTTGTCGCAGGAGAGAAGATGATCCAGCGCCCCCCACTACTGACTCCATATGGACCTCGCCCCCCGAAAATTAAGAGCCACTAATTCCTGATTTCGTGGCGGAATCAGGAATCAAGTTTGACACCACCGGCCTCACAGAAATAGACTTTTTCAAAGTCTTTTTCTCTGAGGATTTTATAAACCTCATGGTGGGCCAAACTAACTTATACGCTCATCAATTTTTGGAACAAAACCCCTCTTCATCATTTTCTAACTGGTCTCAAGATAATGCAAGGTGTACTGCACGCGATGACCTGACCTTTGATCGTCTTTTCAAAGTTCGGCCGGTCAGCGAGCACTTCAACAACAAGTTTGCTGAAGTGTATGTGCCCCAAAGGGACATCTGCGTGGATGAGTCCCTAGTTCATTTTAAGGGGCGGCTTGGATTCCGGCAGTGTACCTGCCCAGTAAGAGGTCCAGGTACGGGATCAAGCTGTATAAACTTTGTGAGAGTACCTCAGGGTACACTCACAAGTTTAGAGTTTATAAAGGGAAGGACTCCTGGATTGAACCCCCTGAATGCCCCCCTGTTCTAGGAGTGAGTGGGAAAATTGTGTGGGACTTGGTGCACCCACTGCTGGATAAAGGTTATCACCTGTACGTGGATAACTTTTATACAAGTATCCCGCTCTTCAAGTCCCTCTTTGAGCGACATACCACAGCTTGCGGTACTGTCCGCAAAAATCAGGCCTCCAAAAAGACGCTAATTTGGCAGCTGCTCAGAAGGGGTGAGAGCAGAGCCCAATGTAACGACCACCTGTTGGTGATCAAGTACAAGGACAAGAGAGATGTCCTTCTCTTGACCACCATACATGGTGATGGCAGCACCCTCAGCACTGTACGAGGTTCCACTACACAGGTCGCCAAACTAGACAGTGTAGTGGGGTACAACAAGTACATGGGGGGAGTTGATCTCTCTGATCAAGTCCTCCAGCCGTACAGTGCTTTGAGAAAGGCCAAGGTATTGTATAAGAAGCTGGCGGTGCACCTTGTACAGATGGCAATGCACAACGCTTTCCTTCTGCCACAATGTGCAGGCTAGACTTCTGCGTCGTATCTTCACTTTCAGGAGACAGTTATCAAGGCCCTGATATTTGGCAGTGGTGACGGAGTGGGCCCCACTACTTCTGGAACTGAAGGACCTCGAATTGTACCGGGCCAGCATTTCCCAGGGCAGATCCCTCACAGCGGAAAAAAAGGTAAGTCACAAAAGAGGTGCCGAGTGTGTTACCGAAGGGGAATACGCAAGGACACCATGTACCAATGTGACACCTGCCCCGACAAACCTGGCCTGTGCATGAAAGACTGCTTCAAAAGGTACCATACTTCCATGGACTATTAAATTAATTTCTGACGTATGACAACCTGACGAACACTACACAGCTGACGTAGTGTTCGTCAGGTTGTCATACGTCAGTTGTGTAGTGTTTGTCAGGTTGTCCTACACAACTGACTTATAACACTACATTATAAAATTGACAAATCAGGTATCAGTTCCAAAAAGGGGGCACTTGTTGGGCATTTCCACTGTTTAGGCACATCAAAGGCTCTGAGAACGTGACATGACCCCCGCAGACCATTCCATCAAAGTCTGCATTCCAAAGCGTCACTCCTTCCCTTCCGAGCCCTGTCATGTGCCCAAACAGTAGTTTTCTCCAACACATGAGGTATCAGTGTACTCAGGAGAAATTGCACAACAACTTTTGGGGTACAATTTCTCCTGGTACCCTTGAGAAAATATTTTTTTTAGCATTTTTGTGGAAAAAATGTTTTTTTTTTATTTTCACAAGTCAACATTATAATTTTCTGTGAAGCACCTTGGGGTTCAATGGGCTCACCACACATCTAGATAAATTCATTGGGGGTCTAGTTTCCAAAAAGGGTACACTTATTGGGCATTTCCACTGTTTAGGCACATCAGGGGCTCTGAGAACGTGACATGACGCCTGCAGACCATTCCATCAAAGTCTGCATTCCAAAGCGTCACTCCTTCCCTTCCGAGCTCTGACATGCGCCCAAACAGTAGTTTTCTCCAACACATGGGGTATCAGTGTACTCAGGAGAAATTGCACAACAACTTTTGGGGTCCAATTTCTCCTGGTACCCTCGTGAAAATAAAAATATTGCGGCTAAAAGATCGTTTTTGTGGATAAATTTTGTGGGGGGTTTCCACTGTTTAGGCACATCAGGGGCTCTCCAAACGCGACATGGGGTCCGCTGTGAATTCCAGCCTTCAGTCTGAATGTACAATTTTCATAGTCAAGAAAATACAGAAAAATCTTTAAATGAGAAGGTGTGTCCAAACTTTTGGTCTGTACTGTATATATATATATATATATATATATATATATATATATATATATATACAGTACAGACCAAAAGTTTGGACACACCTCATTTAAAGATTTTTCTGTATTTTCATGATGATCCGGAGTGGCCAGATGTTACAGCATAGTGGATAGGATTTGTAGAAATCCCATGTCCACTATGCGTATCTCGGCACCTGTGGATCACCCGCGGACACTGACATGCAGCTCGTCTTTCCAGATCGCAGCATGTCAATTTCTCTTGCAGGTCTGCATGTCTGCTTTCCCCATAGATTAACATCTAGGAGGAAAGTACGCATGTGTAAAAAAAAATAATTGGCGCCGCTCATTTGCAAAATGAGCGGAAGCTGCCGGCGGCTATTCCGCAGCGTCGGGCCGCAGGCTGGTACGCATTGTGGGCACATACCCTAAATGTGCCAGTGCGCCTATAAAAAGGCCGCGACATTGTGTGCCAAAGAATGCACCAAAATTCTGCCACAAAGTGAAAAAACTATTAGGTGATGTAAACTTAGACTGAATAGTTTTGAGATGCACAACATTTATCAAACAGCTTGACCCACTTTGTGAAATCTGGCACATTTCTGATTGTCTAGGCTAAGCTTGCGCTGTCTGCCCATTATTTCTTTGCTGAATTGGAACACTGCTCTATTAGTTCCATAACACTTGTATCAGAAATGTGCCTTTGTGCCTGGATCCTTGCACCACCTTGTGGAGCATTATAGTTATATCAGGCCTAAACAAATCCTTTTCATTATAATTGACAATCGTGCAGTTCAAAGTCTCTTTCCACATCACATTTATACTTTCCAGCTTTCCCTGTCATTGTGCCAATAGTCTATCATTCGATAAATGTATGGTAAGTATATGTCACTATACCTTTCTTCTTAACCATGCTTTTCAATGTGTAGGGATCCAGATGAAAAATTTACAGCATGGTATACTCTATTTGGAATTAATGACATATGTATGCAGATGCACAGGCATATTATTGCGCACAGTATATGTGGGGCACGTTTTGCAGCTTTGGCATAACTAGACTCCTATGGGCCCTAGGGCAAAATTTGAAATAGGACACCCTCCACACACACACCAGTATGCGCGGGCACAATAGCATTGATAGTTTATGTTCACCCCCCATAAAAAAAATATAATACTAATATAATATGGTACTGTGACAGAAAGCAAGGTTAGTTAATTTTCTGAGTAATTTTCTGAGTAATACTTCTAAACAATACAGTCATACCAAACAGGGCCGGCTCCAGATTTTTGTGGGCCCTGGGCGAAAGAGTCTCATTGGGTCCCTTTAACATATACCACGATTCATGATGCACAGATACCGCAGAGAAATATATATATAGTACAATGCCAAAGATTTCACTTCTTACATTACATAAGCGATATCTATTGTAAATTCTACAATAGCTGAGAGATCGGCGAATCGCTCCTCACAGTATACTGGCCCCCATATAACACTCCATACAGGATACTGGCCCCCATATAATGCTCCATACAGAATACTGGCCCCCATATAACGCTCCATGCAGGCTGTGCCCCCACATAATGCTTCATGCAGGCTGCTCCCTAACATAATGCCTCATTCAGGCTGTTCCCCCCACATAATGCCTCATGCAGGCTGTTCCCCCCACATAACGCCTCATGCAGGCTGTTCCCCCCACATAATGCCCCATGCAGGCTGTTCCCCACCATATAATACCCCATGTAGGATGTCACCCCCCCTTATAATGCCCCATGCAGGATGTCACACCCCCCCTCACTTATAATGCCTCATGCAGGATGTCACACACCCCTCCCTTATAATGCCCCATGGAGGATGTCACCCCCCCTCCCTTATAATACCCCATGCAGGATGTCACACACCTCCCCCTCCCTTATAATGCCCCATGCAGGATGTCACACCCCCCTCCCTTATAATGCCCCATGCAGGATGTCACGAAAACCATATAATGCCCCATGCGTCCATACAATAAAAAAAAATCAAATACTCACCTCACTTCTCACCTGCTGCCGCTACTCCGGACTCCTCACGCGCGCCAGCGTCTTCCCACTCTGTGCTGTGACGGCTCAAGAGACAGCGTGGTGGACAGACGTCACCGCGCCCTCTGACCTGGGACGTCACTGTGCAGCAGCCACGGAAGAGACAGGACCTGCTGCGAAGGCACGGGGAGAGATAAATATTGCGCCGGGTGCCGGGGCCCTGAGCAAGCGGGGGGAGAGCAGGTGCTGGCACTGCTCTCCTCCACTCACAAGTCCCATAGCGCGGCGGGGAGCCCGACGGCGAGTGGGCCCCCCCGCCTGCTCAGGGCCCCGGCACTTGCCCGGGTGTGCCGGGTGCTGACGCCGGCCCTGATACCAAATGACAAATATTATTGCATCATTGTTACTAAAGTTCACTATACTAAGACCAATAATACCAATAATACCACTATATAGAGATAAAATAACTCCACTCCACTATGACCATTACCACTACATATTGTCTTATTATTACCAATGGCCTGTTACTGAAAAGATCCACTATACCAAGATTAAAATACCAATAATACCACATAAAAGGGACAAATACCGCCACATAATGATCAGGACATATTACCAGCAAATATAGTGGTAGCCAAATAATACCAACATACTGATCATTAAATATAGTCCTGAATATCTCCTATCCATGACCATATTATTCTTTTTTTACTATGGGCCTAAAAACTAATAGGAATGTAGTTGCTAACTACCTGGCTGTTCTGCCCAGCGCTGGCTCACAGGTCCTGATGGTGATTCTGCTACTTTTCTTCAATAGAGCAGACCTTTCTCTTCTGGGTCACGACTAGAGACATTGCGCTGATTGACAACCAGCTTCCCGCAGTTAGGGGTGAGCCCATTGTCCATCAGCATGACATCAGCAGTCACGACCCATCAACAGAGCAGAAGAAAAGCAGCTGTTGACTTCAGCGAAAGCCACAGAATCGCCGTCAGGAGCAGTCTGTGACCACTCTATGCCGGAGGAGATCGGCACTGGTCACAACAGCTTTTTATTTCTTAGGCCGATAGTAAAAAATTATAATATTCCTGGACAATCTCCTTTAATAAAGACCAGTGTACTAAGACTAACATTGCCCCTATACAATGATGATATAGTGGAATGTATCAGTTATACAGGTTATACAAAGATGCTCCTTAGGCCACGGTCCCACTATCGGTATTTAGTCAGCATTCGGTCAGTATTTTTTCTCGGGAGTGGGAGCCAAAAACAGGAGTGAGTGATAAATGCAGAATTGGTGACTTGTTTCTATTATACCTTTTCTCTAATTGTTCCTCACCTGGTTTTGGCTCCCACTCCTTAGAAAAAATACTGACCAAATACTGATAGTGGGGCTGTGGCCTTAGACAGTATAAGATGGCATGTTGGAGACAATCCTGATTCATTATGTGATGCATGCCTATTCTTGAATGAGGTGTGTTTCATGAGCGGCGTGAGCTTTTGTGTGCCTCGCTACAAACCTTAATTCAATCAACTTTCAGGGGTAAGGCACGCACAGGTCATCATGCCTTCGTTCCATTTTGGTGGAGGTGGATGAAACGTCAGAATTCTGGGGAAAAGACTTTGGTGAATCAGGGCCTAAGTGTCTGTTAGAGATGAGTAAACTTTTTACAATTCCAATTCGCCAGCTTGAGCGAATTTTTCAAAAAAGTCTGACTTGCTGCAAACAGCAGGTAGTTAAATTATCCTGAAAAGAAGAGAGTAAGAAAGAGATCAAATTAATTTGATCATCTCTAGTGTCTACAGTAGATATATCCAGTGACTCATCGGTGATGACTGTAACACAGGTGCTGGGATGCAACGCACAGAGACGCAAGGCGGAAACAGTCAGGGGTTGATATAACGACTTTATATGTTTAACAATTATTCAGAAAGGGTGTTAATAACAAGGGTAATGGACAGTAACATGAAAAACCAATAAGAAGTGTTTTTCAGTAAATAACAGTCATTTTCTTAGCAAAAACGAAGTGATGCCCCCAATCATGGGAGACACCATGTAAGTTCTCTTTGTATGGCCCTAGTGGGGGTCACCGGTTCTTCCCGCTAGACCGCAAGTCTCTTCCGGATGAAGTCTATCAGATCCCGTTTAGCTTCCCCCGCACCAACCGGCCCCCACCCAACATGAAGTTTTAATCCCAACTATCGCCGGTACCGTACGTGGAAGTTGGAAGTGACGGCCCTGTTCACCAGTGCCGTTTCTCCGCTACTGCTGACGCGTCTCTCCTGTTGCAATCTTCTCTCAGCTCTTCTTGGCTTGACCATTGACGGTAGTCTAACAGGCTTGGGGCAAGGGGGTCCAGACCTCAATTCTTGACAGGCGACGTCGGGTTCCGGGAACTTACTCAGCGCAAAACGCAGGTCCTGACTCTGATCAACATATGCAGAACTTGGGACACTTCTCTGAGGAGTTTGGAGCTTATCAGGCGGTGTCCGGCTCTTTTGCAACGTAGGCCTCCGACTGAGGCTTGTCATGCTGGGCTCTGCGGTACCTCTGGAGCACGTCTGATCCACTCTGCAGTCTGGCGCCAAATCCCTCTGTGTCTTGGCGCGCTGGACTTTTATATCCAGGAAATCCTTCCTGGAGGTCACCTGATCAGGTCCGGCATCTGAATTTGCTCTCCTTTCAACTCTTCTAGCACAATTTGATTTCAAATGGCCAGTAGATGGCAATCTCTCCTCCTCTCTGGCACATCCTGCAAGAGTTCTTCTGATGATTCATTGCCTTCTACTACATGACTCTAATTTAAACAATTCATTTTCACTTTTCTTCTCCTTATGAAGATCTTTGCTATGACTTCATCCAGCCAGGACTCATCTCTGCTGAATGTAGCACAGAAATCTATAGCTGACTGCTTTTAGAGCACTCTGCCCTTTATTCCCACTGCCACTCCCTATTATTCCACCTACAATTCACAGTTCAAAAAATCTCCATGATCATCTAGTAACAGTCATTATAAAAAAGAACCTTGCACTGTCTTGGATGATGCCCGCCCCCACTGGGGATGTACACCCTGTGGAAGATGTGTAGCTTGCCCCAACATACACCGCACCAATACCTCCAGCAATTCAACTGGATCCAAAGAGTTTAACATTACTCATTACATAACCTGTGACACTAAAGCAGTAGTGTATTACACTGTCTGTCCATGCCCCAAAATATACTTAGGCCTCACTACTCAGCAGTTCGAGGTCCGGGCACGAGAACACATAAATGAGATCTCTTCAGCCTTAAACAAAGAGGATATTTCGAAGTTGACAACCATTTCCAAATATTTTAACATACACCACAATTGCGATCCGTCCCTACTCAAAACTCAATGTGAGAGCGGTTAACAGGATCATCCCTACGATAAGCATAGACAACATTAGACAAATTTTAGCGCAACAGGAAACAAAATGGATATGGATTCTAAACACAATATAACCCCATGGTCTCAATGAAAATGTCAGTTTCGCTCTTTTTCTCTGAGCTCATCTCATCTAGCTATGGCTTTGAGCAGTTGTCATATTTTTCTATTATTCTTTTGATTTTTCTTATTAGGGTTTCATTCTCTGTGTTTTAACTTAGTTACATTGGTCATATGCGTTGGTAGTAATTTTCTTTTTCAAATAGTCATTCTGCATATTCATTGAATAACTTCATTGAATCACTTTTGCACATCCCTGAGGCCAGAGATGGGGACAAGGGGGCATCTTCTACATCTGGAGGAAAGAAGGTTTAATCATAATCACAGACGCGGATTCTTTACTGTAAGAGCAGTGAGACTATGGTACTCTCTGCCGCATTATGTTGTAGTGAGTGATTCACTATTAAAATTTAAGAAGGGCATGGATGCCTTTCTTGAAAAGTATAATATTACAGGTTATATATGCTAGATTCCTTGATAGGGCGTTGATCCAGGGAACTAGTCCGATTGTCGTATGGAGACTGCATACCCTATAACTGTATAGCAGACTTTCTCCTTTCTAATGGGAATTTGTTGTTACTGTGGCCCTGCTCTATGTGTCTTTAATTTATTAGTGGGGTTTTTCCTAAATTTGGTCAGCCGTTGGACTCACTGCATACCCTATAACTGTATAGCAGACCCTCTCCTTTCTAATGGGAACATGTCGTACCTTGTTACTGTGGCCCTGCTCTGTGTGTCTTTAAATTCTTAGTGGGGTTTTTCTTAAAACTGGTCAGCCGTTGGACTCACTGCATATCATATAACTGTATAGCAGACTCTCTCCTTTCTAATGGGAACATGTCGTACCTTGTTACTGTGGCCCTGCTCTATATGTCTTTAAATTCTTAGTGGGGTTTTTCCTAAAATTGGTCAGCCGTTGGACTCACTGCATACCCTATAACTGTATAGCAGAGTCTCTCCTTTCTAATGGGAACATGTCGTACTTGTTACTGTGACCCTACTCAGTGTGTCTTTAAATTCTTAGAGGGGTTTTTCCTAAAATTGGTCAGCCGTTGGACTCACTGCATACCCTATAACTGTATAGCAGACTCTCTCCTTTCTAATGGGAACATGTTGTACTCGTTACTGTGGCCCTGCTCTATGTGTCTTTAAATTCTTAGTGGGGTTTTTCCCAAATTTTGGCAGCCCTTGTAGTCACAGCATGGGCATTACCACTATAGGAGACCCGCTCCTTTATAATGGGAACATTTTTTTTTTACTGAGACCCTCCTCTATGTCTCTTCAAAGGGGTATTGGGTTGCGTCCAAATTTTTGGCAGCCCTTGCAGTCATTGGATACACAATAACAGTATAGGAGACCCACTTGTTAATTATGGGAACAACAAAGCATAGCCGGCTGATGGCTCTTTAACAATAGAGAGGGCCGATTGCTGGCCTTTTAAGAATAGTAAGAGCCGTCTGATGTCCCTATAAAAATAGGCTTTATGACTTTCAGAGTCCCTCCATCATAAATAAAACAGGATGTGTCTGATGATGTGTCACATACCACATTGCCAGCTAAGGTTGTAAAATGTTAAAATGACATTTCCCGGTGAATGCATTTGTCTTAAAAAATAACGTAAAAAAAACAAAACAATAGGATCTTTCTTTAGTATATAAAACAGCGTCACCAATTTAACCTCAATGTAATTACATTGTTCAGCTCCTGCACCTCCTCCTCCATCTCCGAAATGACCACATCAGTCACAAGCTGACAGCACTGCAGCACTGTCTTGGCCAAGCGGCAACAGGCTGTGCTGAAGATAACATGCTAAATGCTTAATTGACAAACCGCCCAAAGCTGCAGAGTTGTTGAAAGCTGTAACACAGCAGCTTGATCTGTGGCTCTCACCGCTGAACATACAGCTAGGCATGGTCGTGTGTGACAATGGGCAGAACCTGGTGACGGAGAAATGACAGCCGGAGTAGATACGGTTTCCCTCTATGCCAGTCCTTTCACCGAGCTAAACACAACTCTCAGCAAAAAAAAGCTGTGGACTGGCTCCATATTGTCCCTGGCCACATTCACCTTTCCACGTGTTTGTGGTTAGGCGGTCCTTCCCAATAAGTGCACTGTGGAGGGCACGGGTAATGTTGTGGGACCCGTGCTTGTGAAAGGCTGAGACGACACCGGGAGAAACAGCGGCGGCTGGGGACCGAGTGTGGACACCCGGCCGCTGCCGGCATGAGGTTATGAAAAGCTTCCGCCTCCACGAGCCTAAAAGGCCACATTTCAAGTGCAAGCAGCTGTCAAAAATTTGGCAGTATAGTATTTCAGCCTGTGGGTGGGTGGCTGGCTGCATACTTGCGCTTGCATTCCAAGGAATGAGGTAGGGATAACTGAACGCTGCACTGGGACAAGGATGTGGACGGTGATTGTTGCAAGTCTGCAACGACAGGTGCATGGCGGGAGGCATCTTCGCATGCGCCAAGGATCACTTATGATGGGCACATTAGGCAATGACCTGGGAGTCAGAAATGCTTCCAGAGGTCTTCCCCATGCTGTTCCCATATCTTTTCAGCACTGTATGCATGTGTCTGATGTGTCACACACCACATAGCCAGATAAGTTTGTAAAATGTTAAAATGACATTTCCCAGTGAATGCATTTGTCTTTGTTGAAAGCAATGCAAAAGTGCAAAAACACATCAAAAACGCTATGTGTGAACATAGCCCAAGGTGTGTAGGAGTATTTTTGGTTTTGGTTATTTATTTTGCCTTATATACAAGTCATTACCCTGGCAAGGATGTTCCTTAATATATTTCCCAGGAAAATCCATTTTGGTTTTGTTTTTGTATGTTTTATTGTGAATCCGTAAAAGTGGCGTAATACTCTGACAACGTTGTTAACAGCAGTGACCTGGGAGTCAGAAATGCTTCCAGGGGTCTTCCCCATGCTGTTCCCATGTCATTTGAGCATTGTTCCCATCGATTTGGGCAATTTTTAGGCCCTCTGCAGACCGCCGGGGGGAGCCGCCTAAAAAATGCTCGAGTTTCCCATAGCTTTACATTGGGCTCGTTGCTCGGGTCGAGCACCCGAGTATTCCAATTTGCTCGACCCGAGCAACGAGTACCCGAGCATTTTAGTGTTCGCTCATCACTAGTAGTAGAGGATTTTAAAGAAGTGTCCACGAGACCTACAATGGACAACTTGAATTCGAAAAAAAGAAAAGCTCTGTAAGAACTACAATTATTGGATGATGTTGTAATTAAGGCAGATGACAAGCGAGGAAGCATCATTATCTGACCTATTGAGAAATACAAAAAGGAAATATTTTGTGAGTTAAAATATAGGGACACATACGTTAAACTTCATGCCAGCCCATTGACCGCTTTCTTGGACCAGCTCCAAAAAATATTAATTAGAGCTTATGATATGGATATCATTGATAAAAAAAACTCTTGAAGGTTTGACTGTGAAATTTCCCAAGATACGTACCCTGTACCTCCTTCCCAACATCCATAAAGATGCTGTCAACCGCCTTGGATGTCCGATTGTGTATGGCATTGAAGATTTAAATTACCCAATATGTAAATGTATAGATTCTTATCTTAATCCATTGGTGGGGACCTTACCTTTTTTTGTCAAAGACACAAAGGACGTACTCATCAGGGTTGACGGAGTCTTTATAGAAAATTACATTATTATTCTAACAGCTGACATTGAGTCATTATATACACGAATTCAACATGATGGTGAGCTCGAAGTTGTCCGCTTCTTCCTGAGGTCTTGCAACTGGGAGAGCCATCTGTGTGAATTGATCCTTGAGTTGCTCCACTTTGTCTTAACTCAATGTTTTTTGTTTTCAAGGATTTATTTACAGAATTGCGGCACTGCCATGGGTGCAGCCTCTGTGCACTTGTATGCTAACCTCTTCCTGGGGTATTGGGAAAGGGGCATTTTTTGTGATGGAGGTGTGGAGGCCACAGGCAATGTGCAGTGCTGGTTATGATATATATATGATTTATTGATCTTTCGGCAGGGTATGGCGGAGCAACTGAAATAATTCATGGGGCAACTACACTTAAATCCCTTTAACTTCAAGTTAACCTATAAGTAGGATATTAAAAAAATTTACTTTCTTGACATATGCATTGATGTGGTGGATGATCAATTGATCCAAATTGATGTATTTAGGAAATCAACATCAGTAAATACATTACTGCATGTGTCTTCCACGCTTAATATGTCTACCATCAAGGCTGTCCTGGTTGGTCAATTCCTCAGGATGAAGAGAATTTGCTCCTCTGAGGAGAGATTCGATGCACAAGTTAGGGATCTCAAATTGATATTTCAGTGTATCAAGAAAGGATACAGTAGGGCAAAAATTATTCCCTTTGCTAATATACTTAGCCATTTGTGATGGAAATATACATTTTATTTCAACATACAACCATGAATGGCATACTATGAGATCCATCCTGGATAAATATTGGCCAGTATTAAAGACAGATTTAGTTCTAGCACAATCACTCCCCGAAACCCCATTATTGACATCACGACAGGCGAAAAGCCTCAAAGACATCCTCATTAAGAGCCATTATGTGCCTAAGATAATCAATCCATTTTCGTCAAGAGGCCCCACCATGGGCTGTTTTCCTTGTGGTCGGTGTCTTGCCTGCACCAATGTTCTTCCCTGTGCTTCCTTTGAATCTGCAGATGGGACACGGAAATTTGACATTAAACACTACATTTCCTGTGGCACCACATATGTTGTCTACTATGCAACATGCAGTTGTCCAGGATTTATGTGGGTTTAACTTCGAGATAATTAAGAATTTGTTAAATGGAGCACGTGAGTGACATTGGCATGGCCAAGACAGTGACAGATAATACACTTTTGAAAACCTTGCCAAGTCACTTCAAAGAACACCATGGATGCAACTATGGATCACTAAAATTAGGGATATTGAGGTCATCCATGGAGGTATCAGAGGTGGCAATATTAAGAAATTATTGGCTCAGAGTGGGGCAAGGTGGATTGATACCTTGGACACTATGACTCCAATAGGATTAAATGAAACACTTAGATTCTAGTCCTTCCTGTAGGTATTCCATTCCTTTTCTTCTGCCTGTTCCCTTCTGTATATATACAATTGTTAAATATCCTATTTAAATTTGTTTTATTTTCTTTAGTATATGCAATTTTAACCAGTGTCTCCTCTCATTGTTGTATTTTTTCAGCATGGCCTGTGGCTAAAATATAGATTTCGTAACATCTTACCACTGATAAAAACGGTCATTACAACCACCCCTTTGGGATATACTGTAAACAAAACTGAATGGATGCTTCTGGACACGGACATCAGTATCGCATTTGTATATTATACGCATATTTGGACTATTATTGAGGACTGCTCGTTATTCTGTGTGCTTTGATGATCTGTAATTTCATATGTTGTTTAGGTAATTTTTTTGCACTGACTGCGTTTGAAATCTTTCAGTAAAACTCACAATCTCCCTAAGCAACGTTTTTTTTCGTGGTGCACGTGTGTTCTCTGCCCTCCGCCCCCTGGTGTCATCAGGAGTCTTCAACAGCATCTAAACATGTGCGTAAGCCAAGGTGACGCATCTCTGCACCCCATACACATGCGGTTTTGCCGTGATGATGTGTATGGCGCCCAGGGAGCAGGCAGGTTTGAGGGCGCATGCACAGCTCCACTTGGCCACATTGGCTGTACGCTAGATTTGTGAGTAAAGCTAAGTGTATTTAAGTGGGCAATTTTGGGGTCATCTAGTAACCAATCTTTACCAAAACAAACCT
The DNA here is from genome assembly GCF_046119375.1 of Phyllobates terribilis. NCBI lineage: Eukaryota > Metazoa > Chordata > Amphibia > Anura > Dendrobatidae > Phyllobates > Phyllobates terribilis. Next base: position 337,452,856 of record NW_027362763.1, on the reverse strand, counting down.
CTCACTGTCTTGGATAATACCCACCCCCACTGGGGATTTACACCCTGTGGAAGATGCGTAGCTTGCCCCAACGTACAACGCACCAATACCTTCAGCAATTCAACTGGATCCAAAGTGTTTAACATCACTCATTACATAACCTGTGACACTAAGGCAGATGTGTAGTACGCAGTCTGTCCATGCCCCAAAAAATACTTAGGCCTCACTACTTTGCAGTTCAAGGTCCGGATGCGAGAACACATAAATGGGATCTCTGCAGGCTTAAAGCGAACCTGTCAGCAGGATTGTGCTAAGTAAACTACATGCACTGTCAGGTGTGCTCCGCTATACTGATTAAATGATACCTGGGTTGATGAAATCCGTCCTGTGGTTCTGGTTTAATCTTTGATTACAGTTTTGAGTAAATTATATTCTTGTGCTTTGGGTCGGGCCTGTGAGCGGCTAGCGATAGCTGCTACTGTGCATGCACAGGCGCCATTTTGCTGGATGTAAAAAAAAATTTCTTAACCCCACATAGTATATGCATTATGGAAAATAGGAGGCAGGTCACTGAAGGATCAGTGACCTGTCATAAGCACATATACAGTGGGTACAGAAAGTATTCAGACCCCTTTACATTTTTCACTCTTTGTTTCATTGCAGCCATTTGGTAAATTCTAAAAAATTCATTTTTTCTCATTAAAGTACACTCTGCACCCAATCTTGACTGAAAAAAAACAGAAATGTAAATTTGCAAATTTATTAAAGAAGAAAAACTGAAATATCACATGGTCATAAGTATTCAGACCGTTTGCTCAGTATTGAGTAGAAGCACCCTTTTGAGCTAGTACAGCCATGAATCTTCTTGGGAGTGATGCAACAAGTTTTTAACACCTGGATTTGGGGATCCTCTGCCATTCTTCCTTGCAGATCCTCTCCAGTTCCGTCAGGTTGGATGGTGAACATTGGTGGACAGCCATTTTCAGGTCTCTCCAGAGATGCTTAATTGGGTTTAAGTCAGGGCTCTGGCTGGGCCAGTCAAGAATGGTCACAGAGTTGTTCTGAAGCCACTCCTTTGTTATTTTAGCTGTGTGCTTAGGGTCATTGTCTTTCTGGAAGGTGAACCTTCGGCCAAGTCTGAGGTCCAGAGCACTCTGGAAGAGGTTTTCATCCAGGATATCTCTGTACTTATTATTATTATTTATTATTATTATAGCGCCATTTATTCCATGGCGCTTTACATGTTACTTGGCTGCATTCATGTTTTCTTCAATTGCAACCAGTCATCCTTTCCCTGCAGCTGAAAAACACCCCCATAGCATGATGCTGCCACCACCATGTTTCACTGTTGGGATTGCATTGGGCAGGTGATGAGCAGTGCCTGGTTTTCTCCACACATACCGCTTAGAATAATCACCAAAAAGTTCTATTTTCGTCTCATCAGACCAGAGAATCTTATTTCTCATAGTTTGGAAGCCTTTCATGTGTTTTTGAGTAAACTCTATGCGGGCTTTCATATGTCTTGCACTGAGGAGAGGCTTCCGTCGGGCCATTCTGCCATAAAGGCCCAACTGGTGGGGGTTGCAGTGATAGTTGATTTTGTGGAACTTTCTCCCATCTTCCTACTCCATCTGTGGAGCTCAGCCACAGTGATCTTGGGGTTCTTCTTTACCTCTCTCACCAAGACTCTTTTCCCATGATTTCTCAGTTTGGCTGGACAGCCAGGTCTAGGAAGACTTCTTGTGGTCCCAAACTTCTTCCATTTAAGGATTATGGAGGCCACTGTGCTTTTAGGAACCTTGAGTAATGCAGAAGTTCTTTTGTAACCTTGGCCAGATCTGTGCCTTGCCACAATTCTGTTTCTGAGCTCCTCGGGCAGTTCCTTTGACCTTATGATTCTCATTTGGTCTGACATGCACTGTGAGCTGTGAGGTCTTATATTGACAGGTATGTGCCTTTCCAAATCAAGTCCTATCAGTTTAATTATACACAGCTGGACTCCAATGAAGGAGTAGAACCATCTCAAGGAGGATCACAAGGAAATGGACAGCATGTGACTTTAATATGAGTGTCTGAGCAAAGGATCTGAATATTTATGACCATGTGATATTTCAGTTTTTCTTTTTTATTCAATTTGCAAAAATATCTACATTTCTGTTTTTTTCAGTCAAGATGGGGTGCAGAGTGTACTTTAATGAGAAAAAAAATGAACTTTTTGAATTTACCAAATGGCTGCAATGAAACAAAGAGTGAAAAATGTAAAGGGGTCTGAATACTTTCCGTACCCACTGTAGATGAATATGTAAGCAGAGCACCAGATAGAGCCCACCCCACAGTCCTACTCCAAAGCACCAGAATCTCCTTAACTGAAAACTGCAATCAAAGATTAAAAAAGAACCACATGAGGAATTTCATCAACCCAGGTATCATTTTAATCAGTGAAACAGCGCCCTCCTGACAGTTTATGTAGTTTACTTAGCACAATCCTGCAGACAGGTTCACTTTAAATGAAGAGGATATTTCGAAGTTGAAAACCATTCCTAAATATTTTAAAATACACAATTGTGATCTGTCCCTACTCAAAGTGAGAGGGGTTCACAGGTTCATCCCTATAATACATGGAGGCAACATTAGCCAAATTTAAGCGCAACGGGAAACAAAATGGATATGGATTCTAAACACAATACAACCCCATGATCTTAATGAAAATGTCAGTTTCGCTCCTTTTCTCTGACCACCATGTCAACCAGCTATGGCTTTGAGTGGTTTTCATATCTTTCTATAATTTTTTTATTTTTCTTATTATGGTTTTATTATCTGTGCTTTAACTTAGTTACATTGGTCATGTGTGTTGGTTGTAATTTTCTTTTTCATATTGCCATTCCACATAAGCATTGAATAACTTACCCCATTCACTGTTGGACTTCCGTGGGTCAACTGTCCCATCCATCTTCAAGCCCTCCTAAAGGACACCTGTGTGCATTCCTCCTTGAGCTGACAGAATGGACAGTGATGCAATTTTTTTTAAATTAATTTTTCTAATTTTTTATACATTTTTCTATTTATTTATTTTTTAATTTTTATTCTTTCATTTATTTTTTCATTTCTTCATACACACCTCGCATATATATTTTTGCACACATTTTTTCACATTCTTCACGTTTTGAATTATTTTGAAGTTTGTTTGGTCAAACATCATTTCCTTTATCACCTCCATCTCGGATTGACCTACATCTCCCATCGGGCCGACGTTCGTAGGAGATTTACAATGACCGGCACAGGGGTCTTCTGCAGACCCCCAGCTGTCATGACAACCCATTGGCACCCCACGATCACATGACAGGGGCGCAGATGGGTGTGTCTTATGACGCACTTCCAGTTTGCGCGACTTAAATGCCCCTGTCAGAGATTGACAGCGGCATTTAACATGTTAACAGCCGTGGGTGGATCACGAATCCACACACGGCTGTTGGAGCACATGACAGCTGATCAAATCAGTTGTCATGTGCAGGGAAAAATGCAGGCTCACCGCTGGAGCCCGCATCAAATGTAGGGAGACGACATTGGATGTGCCTATACGTCCAAGGTCGTAAAGGGGCTGAAGTGGAAATCCCTCTAACCCCTTTTCCCCCCAAGCTTGTTTTCATCTTCATGACCAGGCCAAATTTTACAATTCTGACCAGTGTCACTTTATGAGGTAATAACTCTGGAATGCTTCAATGAATCCCACTCACTGAGAATGTTTTTCGAAACATATTGTACTTCATGATAGTGGTAAAATTTTATCTATTTGTGAAAAAAATTGGAAATTTTGCAATTTTCAAATTTTGAATTTGTATGCCCTTAAGTGAGAGAATGAGAGAAATGTCACACAAAATGTCACACAAAATAGTTAATAAATAACATTTGCCACATGTCTACTTTACATCAGCACAAACTTTGAAACATAATTTTCTTTTGTTAGGAAGTTATAAGGGTTAAAAGTTGACCAGCGATTTCTCATTTTTACAACAAAATTTACAAAACCATTTTGTTAGGGACCACATCACATTTGAAGTGACTTTGAGAGGCCGATAAGACATAAAATATACATTCTAAAAACTGCACCCCGAAAGGTGCTCAAAACCACACTCAAGAAGTTTATTAACCCTTCAGGTGCTTCACAGGAATTAATGGAACGTGGAAAGAAACAATGACCATTTAACTTTTTTTCACAAAATTTTTACTATAGACCCATTTTTTTTCATGCCGCATTTGGAGAGCCCCTCATGTGCCTAAACAGTGGAAATCCCCCATAATTGACCCCATTTTGGAAGCTAGACCCCTCAAGGAACTTATCTAGATATGTAGTGAGCACCTTGAACCCCCAAGTGCTTCGTAGAAAATTATAATGTAGAGCCATGAAAATAAAAAAAAAATCCAATTTTTTTCCACAAAAATGATTTTTAGCCCCAATTATTTTCTTTTCACAAAGGCAGCAGGAAAAAATGGACCCCACAAATTGTTTTGCAATTTCTCCTGAGTTCGCTGATACCTCATATGTGGGGGAAAAACACTGTATGGACACACGGCAGGGCTCAGAAGGGAAGGAGCACCGTTTGACTTGTTGAACACAAAATTGCCTGGAATCGAGAGTGGACGCCATGTCGTGTTTGGAGAGCCCCTCATGTGCCTAAACAGTGGAAACCCCCTACAAGTGACCCCATTTTGGAAAAGAGGCCCCCCATGGAATTTATCTACATATGTGGTGAGCACCTTGAACTACCAGGTGCTTCACAGAAAATTATAACGTAGAACCATGAAAAAAAAATTAAATTTACATTTTTTTTAACAGAAATTTTATTTTAGTCCCAATTTTGTTTTATTTTCACAAGGGTAACAGGAGAAAATGGACCCCAAAATTAGATGTATAATTTCTTATGAGTACATATGTGGGAGAAAACTACTGATTAGGTGCACTTTGGAAAGGAAGGAGTGACGTTTTGGAATGCAGACTTTGATGGTATGGTCTTCAGGCATCATGCCGCATTTGGAGAGCCCATGATGTGCCTAAACAGTAGAAACCAACACAAGTTACCCTATATTGGAATTGATCTAGTGCTTTCCTGGTATGTGAATTTTATAATGTGGTGGCATATATACATAAAATGTGTAGAGTGCATCAGATTGGCATACGTGAGATGTGTAGTGAACGTCAGGTTGGAATACATGAGTTGTGTAAGTCAGAAATGAATTTAATAGTCTATTGATGTGTGGTACAGTTTGAAGCATTTTTTTATACGTAGGCCAGGTTTGTCGAGGCAGGTGTCACATTGCCAAATGGTGTCCTTGCGTATCCCACTTTTGTAACACACTCGGCACCTTTTTTGCGACCTTCCTTTCTTTGAGGTTTGAGGGACCTCACCGATGAAACCATTGCCTGGTATGATAAGAGCACCTTCAGTTTCAGAAGTACTGGGTCCCTCTCCTTCCTAAATGCCAAATATTAGGGCCTTAATCACTATCTCCTGGAACTGAAGGTACATACCCGTCTGGTCTGCAGATCGTAATAGCACAAAAGCGTTGCACATTGCCATTTGTACGATGTGCACGGCCAGCTTCTTGTACAACATCTTGACTTTTCTCATGGCACTTTACGGCTGGAGGACTTGATCAGAGAGATCAACTCCATGGTGTCCTTCCCTTCATAAACTCTAAACCTGTGGGTGTACCCTAAGGCACTCTCACACAGTTTGTAGAACTTAATTCCATACCTGGCCCTCTTACTGGGCAGGTATTGTCAGAATTTGAGCCTCCCTTTGAAATGTTTTAGGGACTCATTCATACAGATGTCCCTTTGGGGCACATATACCCCAGCAAACTTTTTGCATAAGTGATGATTGACCGGCCAAACTTTGATAAGTCGGTCAAAGTTTTGGTCATCTTGGGGAGGACACCGTACATTATCATTCCACCTAAACTTGGAATAAATCCAAATACCACTTGCAAATATGTATAATAATATTTTTTATTAGCAAATAGTGATTAAAAAATCATTGAATGATCACAGAATTAAAAAGTTTTTAAGAGGAAAAGGATGAAACAGAAAAAATGGACACATATGGACAAAAGTAATTTCCAATAGTGGAATCTAATTCCTATGGGTAAGTATTCATGGAAAAGAGACTAGGTAAGGCAATAATAGTAACATCTCCCATACCACCTAATAGCATGCTATAAAATGTGGCCATACAAATAAGGTCACGAGTCACATACCATATCATTGAGGACCCTAAAATTGAATATAATAGTATGACTCACAAATAAATCTATATGAAGAGAGTAACAGAATGATGCTTTCCCAAATGGGAGCACCAGCCTAAACCATCTGACTTACCCATCAAGAGTATCGCTAAATGCAGTCCCGTGCCACAAGTAATGCCCCAACGTGCGTTTCGCACACCCAGTGCTTTCTCAAGGGGAATGTGTAGTAAGAGAAACATGCCTCACTGTATTTATACATGGCCCCATCTGATGTCCGTCAATTAATGCACCACATGTCAGCGCTGTTACAGAATATCCGGAAGTACGAGGTCCGGCTCTCCTTTCCGGCACGCACTAGGGGAAATCCCCATCCGACGTCATGGATGTGTGCCGGAAATGACGGAGGCCTTTGCCTGACAGTGGACAGACTGTCTTAGCGCGCGTGCGCCTGCCGGTGACATTCTCTAGAAGTATCATATATATTCACAGCCGCGGACAGAGAATATCATAATAACTATCCACCCTAGAAACCACCAACACATAATCAGAGGTATAAGCGCCCACATATGCAAAAGGAGGGAAGAATATTCAATCCCTAGGTAGAGGTCCAAGATTGGGCATGTCGCGGAGAAGTTATCCCCCACATAAAGCCTCCCAATATAAGTCATTGTGCAATACAAAATATACATATGATATAACTAATAAATGACAAATAGAATAAGACATATAGTAAAAAGAAGGGGGAGGAAAGGAAGCATGCTTACTAGGTGTATCAAATATAACACTAGAGGTAAACAAGCATATATATATAGATCTAAAACAATATATGTCAAGACATGTAATAAAGAAATATAACACCTGTCATTTATGCAGATAGATGTATCTCGAATAAGAAAAATGTCCATTAGTATAAGAGCAACACTTCCATTCTTTTTATTCTTTGTTATGACTTGGATGAGTAGGGGTCCCAAATAGTAGCAAATCCACCACAAAATGGATTACACGTTTCCAAAATATCGGTAAGTCCAGATTTTCACAAAGTGGTGGAATAGCAAGTCATTCTTACTAGAATACAGAGGCATGAAAAGAAAAAAGTTAGAACCACACAAGACAAAAATAAATGTAAAATCAACGTTTAAAAAACCGGTAGAGATTAAAAGAAAGGTGAAAAGCTGAGTTTCTCATTTAGTCCAGTTGGTGACATAGTCCCCAAATTAATGATCCACTTAAGCTCAAGCTGAGCCAAAGCTTTTTTAATATCACCTCCCCTAATTCCACAGTGGATTCGATCAATCCCCCTTATTTTGAGACCATGGGAGGTCGGAATTGTGAAAGGCCTTAAAGTTCTTGGGAATGGTCTTCAAAGTCATCAGGTCCTCCACCTCCCTTGCTGCAATGATATCTCTGACATGTTCTCAGGTCCGAATGCGTAGCTCCCTGGATGTGAGCCCCACATAAATTTTTGCACATGGACACATCCCATAGTATATCACATAAGATGTGCTACAGGATATGTAGCTGGTGACCGCGAAAGTCCGAGTCCCATCTGCTGTACCAAAAGTAGTAGCTCTAATAATATTGCCCTTTGTGCAGGCAAGGAAGTCGCCGCAGGGAAAGCATCCCCATCTCTGTTTACTATCCCCAAAATAATTTTTCACTTTTGCCACATAGTGGCTTTTAACTAAATGATCCCGAAGATTTTTACTGTGTCTTGACGTTTTGAGTGGGACCTCCGGGATCTTCTTCCTCAAAACCGGATCAGTGAGTAGAATAGGCCAATGTCTATTCAGAATGTCTTTCATTGAATTACACTCACAATTAAAGGTGGAAATAAATCTCATATTTGAATTAATTGTTGGTTTCTTTTTTATAGTCGTGAGGAGTCTCTCCCACGGCACTGCCGTTGCTCTATTGAATCCCTTTTTTATCATTCTGCGGCTATAGCCCCTATCTAGGAAGCAATCCCGCAGATCATGAGCCTACTGTTCAAAGGCAGTAGTTGTAGAGCAGGTTCTCTTGGCCCTCAAAAATTGTCCAATAGGAATAGCCCTGATGGTTGAGGGCAAATGGGCAGATGAGGCGTGTAGTACGGAATTTACAGATGTAATCTTACGGTGAATATTGGTCTGGATCAGGCCCATCTGGTCCACTAACACTGCAATGTCCAGGAAATCAATCTCTTTTCTGCTATATTTGTATGTAAGTTTGATATTGTAATTATTCATATTTAATTCTTCGAAGAAAATTTTTAATTCAGTTACAGTTCCTTGCCATATAATCAAAAGATCATCTGAACCAGTACTGCACATGGTCAGCAGCACACGCCCCCTCACCACGAAAAATCTCCCTCTCCCAAAGGCCAAGGAAGAGATTTGCGTACGACGGCATTGTAATGCCAAAATTTGTGGATGGCCTAAAAAACGTTTATGGGTCAACTTTATACTTGTTTCAATAGTCTCCCTGGGAGACTTGAAGTTGCGATCAACTGATCGCTAGTGCTACAACATAGCAGGGCTATGTGTAGAAAGAAATGATCATCTCCTATGAACGCCGGCCACAGGTTCCATTCTTCCCTTGAGGTAAATAGTAGTGAGGTAATGAATAAACCACTGGGGGAAAAATGAAGAAAAACAGCAGAGGGGAACCGAAATAACAAATAATATAAAGTTTATAAGACAATAAATAATAGCAAAAAGATAATTATTTACAATATTAGGTGGGACAGAGGTATGACTCAAAACATAGATGGGGAATAAGATTAATGGGACACCATGAAGGGGTCACGTACTCCCTATAGTAGGAAGAAAAAAAAAAGTCCCCTGTACCTGTGCTCCTTATTGGTAATAGCAACGAAATGTAGAATGTAAAAATATAATAATGCACAACATATAAATAATCATCTACAGCACATACTGTATTTAATATAAGGTAGATAACATGCAGTACATTAAAGTTAGTGTAGCAAAATATACAAAAAAGGTTACATACTTTTGTCTGTAATAATGAGACTAACATACATAGATGAAGGATACCAAGATACTCATAAATTACAGAACGCACAACCCATGGAAAGGGAAGAGGGCTCAGGAATCATAAAGAGGATAACAGTCATATGTTGTATGAAATGAGCAAAGAGGAGCACAGAAAGGGGCGTACACGCACCTCGACACGCTTTTCACCACACTGAGCGTCATCAGAAGTGACTAATGTTAAAAGATGGGTGCTATTTATGTGATGTAAAAGGATTGTGCAGCAAATCGGATGCTCTGCCCCTGTGATAACGAGGCCGAGTATGATGGGAGAGAGGATATTGTAATCACGCCCATCACCTCAGCAACACAACAACAAACCGTGCCACCACAGGGATAGAACAGCAAATGCGCATGGAGCGTCTGTGCTGATAGGAATAAGCAGATGAAGTACAGTAGCGAGGGTGAGTAGTGATAAGCAGGGCCGTATTTACACTTAGGCACTCGTGGTCCGGTGCCTAGGGCGGCAGATTGCAGGGGGCGGTGCCAGGGGAGAGTTTTTTTTGTTTTTTTTAACTTCCCTCCCCTCCCCCAGACTCCATATGAAACCCTGAGTCTTTGTGGGGGAGGGGGAGTGTCGCCGGTGCAGAGCGCGGTGCCGGCATTGCATTGCCGCCCGCATGTGCCTCGATGCTGAGAGCGCTCCTGTCGCCGGATCGGACAGGAAGCTGCTGGGAGCTGTACGGAACCCGCGCTTCCGGGTTCCGTACAGCTCTGTTCCTTCCTGTCCCGCGGTGGCTCCCAAGTGCTGCCGCTGCGGTGAGATGGATCCGGAGGACAGGGAGCTGGTGGAGGTGCAGCGGGTGGAGGTGCAGCCGGCGCCCCTGCACTCTGCTGCAGCTGCCGCCGGAGATCCTTGTGGAGATCTTCTCCTGCCTGCCCGGCACCAAGGTGCCGCCGCTCGCCCTGGTGTGCGAGCTGTCATGGTCAGTGGCGTACCGCCAATGGCAGCAGGCCACACGACTGCTATGGGGCCCGTGAGCCGGGGGGACCCGATAGCAGTCGCCCCCCTTCTGCAACCCCCGCTCCGCTGTTTGATTGCCACCGCCACTGTGTTCAGACATGGCCATGCGCTGTGCGGCTGTGTTTGGTAGTAATGACGGCAGGGGAGACACTGCGCCTTTAATTGTGCTTGTGTCGCCCCTGCCGCGTCATTACTACCAGACACAGCCGCACAGCACGCGGCCATGTCTGAAAACAGTGTCTGCGGGCGGCGTCAATCAAACAGCAGAGCGGGGGGTGCAGGAGGGGGGCCCCGATGGAGGGGGGCCCCTGTTTAAGGGAGGTCCCGATGGAGGGGGAGCCCTGTTTAAGGGAGGCCCCGATGGAGGGGGGGCCCTGTTGAAGGGAGGCCCTGATGGAGGGGGGGCCCTGTTGAAGGGAGGCCCCGATGGAGGGGGGCCCTGTTGAAGGGAGGCACCGATGGAGGGGGGGCCCTGTTGAAGGGAGGCACTGATGGAGGGGGGGTCCCTGTTGAAGAGAGACCCTGTGAGGTCCCTGTTGAAGGGAGACCCCATGGGGGGTCCTTGATGAAGGCAGACCCCATGGGGGTCCTTGATGAAAGGAGGCCCGGGGGGGGGTTCCTTGATGAAAAGAGGCTCCTTGATGAAGGGAGGCCCCATGGGGACACAGTTCAAGGAAGATCCTGTGGGGGGCCTTGACGAAGGGAGGCCTCGAGGGGGGGGCCTTGATGAAGTGTTGGCAATTAAGCAGCGCCGGCGGAGCAGAGGGTGCAGGAGGGGGGCCCCGATTAAGAGCCGGCAATCAAACACCGCCGGAGGTCATCCCTGTGGACATGCTGGGGGAGCGGTCTGGGCCCCGACGGCGAGTGGGCCCCTCTGATGGTCCAGAGCCTGTGATGGCCATCAGACATGCCGGCGGCCCTGCACAGCTGGACCGGACACAGGACAAGGGGCAGGTAAGTGAGGCTTGCCACCAGATTCCCCAGTCCCCATATTAAATAGATTTCTAATGTGTATTGTGTGTATGTCAGTGTGTATGACTGTATATATATACCGTGTGCAGAATTATTAGGCAAATGCGTATTTTGATCACTTTGATACTTTTTATACATGTTGTCCTACTCCAAGCTGCATAGGCTTGATAGCCAACTACCAATTAAGTAAATCTGGTGATGTGCATCTCTGTAATGAGGAGGGGTGTTGAGTGACTAATGACATCAACACCCTATATAAGGTGTGCTTAATTATTAGGCAACTTCCTTTCCTTTGGCAAAATGGGTCAGAAGAGAGATTTGACGGGCTCTGAAAAGTACAAAATTGTGAGATATCTTGCAGAGGGATGCAGCAAACTTGAAATTTCCAAACTTTTGAAGCGTGATCACCGAACAATCAAGCGTTTCATGGCAAATAGCCAACAGAATCGCAAGAAGCGTGTTGGCCAAAAAAGGCACAAAATAACTGCTCATGAATTGAGGAAAATCAAGCGTGAAGCTGCCAAGATGCCATTCACCACCAGTTTTGCCATATTTCAGAGCTGCAACGTTACTGGAGTATCAAAAAGTACAAGGTGTGCGATACTCAGGGACATGGCCAAGGTAAGGAAGGCTGAAAAACAACTACATTTGGACAAGAAACATAAGATAAAACATCAAGAATGGGTCAAGAAATATCTTAAGACTGATTTTTCAAAGGTTTTATGGACTGATGAAATGAGCGTGACTCTTGATGGGCCAGATGGATGGGCCAGAGGCTGGATCAATAAAGGGCAGAGAGCTCCACTCCAATCAGACGCCAGCAAGGTGGAGGTGGGGTACTGGTATGGGCTGGTATCATCAAAGATGAACTTGTGGGACCTTTTCGGGTTGAGGATAGAGTGAAGCTCAACTCCCAGACCTACTGCCAGTTTGTAGAAGATAACTTCTTCAAGCAGTGGTACAGGAAGAAGTCGGTATCATTCAAGAAAAACATGATTTTCATGCAGGACAATGCTCCATCACATGCATCCAACTATTCCACAGCGTGGCTGGCCAGTAAAGGTCTAAAAGAAGAAAAAATAATGACATGACCCCCTTGTTCACCTGATCTGAACCCCATAGAGAACCTGTGGTCCATCATAAAATGTGAGATCTACAGGGAGGGAAAACAGTACACCTCTCGGAACAGTGTCTGGGAGGCTGTGGTGACTGCTGCACGCAATGTTGTTCGAAAACAGATCAAGCAACTGACAGAATCTATGGATGGAAGGCTGCTGAGTGTCATCATAAAGAAAGGTGGCTATATTGATCATTAATTTTTTTGGTTTTTGTTTTTGCATGTCAGAAATGTTTATATACTTAACAAAAAAGTGTGAAACAACTGAAAATATGTCTTATATTCTAGGTTCTTCAAAGTAGCCACCTTTTACTTTGATGACTGCTTTGCACACTCTTGGCATTCTCTTGATGAGCTTCAAGAGGTAGTCACCGGAAATTATTTTCACTTCACAGGTGTGCCCTGTCAGGTTTAATAAGTGGGATTTCTTGCCTTATAAATGGGGTTGGGACCATCAGTTGTGTTGTGCAGAAGTCAGGTGGATACACAGCTGATAGTCCTACTGAATAGACTGTTAGAATTTGTATTATGGCAAGAAAAAAGCAGCTAAGTAAAGAAAAACAAGTGGCCATCATTACTTTAAGAAATAAAGGTCAGTCAGTCCGAAAAATTGGGCAAACTTTGAATGTGTCCCCAAGTGCAGTTGCAAAAACCATCAAGCACTACAAAGAAACTGGCTCACATGAGGACCGCCCCAGGAAAGGAAGACCATGAGTCACCTCTGCTTCAGAGGATAAGTTTATCCGAGTCACCAGCCTCAGAAATCGCAGGTTAACAGCAGCTCAGATTAGAGACCAGGTCAATGCCACACAGAGTTCTAGCAGCAGACACATCTCTTCAACAACTGTTAAGAGGAGACTTTGTGCAGCAGGCCTTCATGGTAAAATAGCTGCTAGGAAACCACTGCTAAGGACAGGCAACAAGCAGAAGAGACTTGTTTGGGCTAAAGAACACAAGGAATGAACATTAGACCAGTAGAAATCTGTGCTTTGGTCTGATGAGTCCAAATTTGAGATCTTTGGTTTCAACCACTGTGTCTTTGTGCGACGCAGAAAAGGTGAACGGTTGGACTCTACATGCCTGGTTCCCACCGTGAAGCATGGAGGAGGAGGTGTGATGGTGTGGGGGTGCTTTGCTGGTGACACTGTTGGGGAGTTATTCAAAATTGAAGGCATACTGAACCAGCATGGCTACCACAGCATCTTGCAGTGGCATGCTATTCCATCCGGTTTGTGTTTAGTTGGACCATCATTTATTTTTCAACAGGACAATGACCCCAAACACACCTCCAGGCTGTGTAAGGGCTATTTGACCAAGAGGGAGAGTGATGGGGTGCTACGCCAGATGACCTGGCCTCCACAGTCACCAGACCTGAACCCAATTGAGATTTTTTGGGGTGAGCTGGACCGCAGAGTGAAGGCAAAAGGGCCAACAAGTGCTAAGCATCTCTGGGAACTCCTTAAAGATTGCTGGAAGATCATTTCCGGGGACTACCTCTTGAAGCTCATTAAGAGAATGCCAAGAGTGTGCAAAGCAGTCATCAAAGCAAAAGGTGGCTACTTTGAAGAACCCAGAATATAAGACATATTTTCAGTTGTTTCACACATTTTTGTTAAGTATATAATTCCACATGTGTTAATTCATAGTTCTGATGCCTTCAGTGTGAATGTACAATTTTCAAAGTCATGAAAATACAGAAAAATCTTTAAATGAGAAGGTGTGTCCAAACTTTTGGTCTTTACTGTATATATATAAATATATTTATGTCTTTTTTATGTGTTTTTAAGAATGTGTTCAAATATGTATGTATCTGTGTATGTGCTTGTCTGCATATGTATGTGTGCATATCTGTGTACCATCTGCATGTCTGCGTGCTGTGTGCGTGTGCGTGTACGTGCATGTTTGCATATGTGAAGGGTGAGGGGGCAGCCTTTGCCCTGTGTTGTATACCTACATTTCTCCGCTGTATCTGTGCATCATGAATGCTGTATGTATTAAAGGGGCCACTGAGACTCTTTCGCTCGGGGCCCACGAAAACCTGGAGCCAGCCCTGGTTGAAAGCAATGATGGAGGAGGGATAGTCATATGACACTCTCTCTCTCTCATCATTCCTCCTCTGCTTCTGACGCAGTGGGGTGATGACGCTCCACGCTCTGTCAGACAGTGGAGCTGGCAGCTGCTGAGGTGATGACAGAGACGCGCTGCAGAGACTGAAGCAGCAGGGAACGAGGAGCGGTAAGTATGTATTTATTTATTTATTTTTGTAAATCAGTGAGTATTGATAATACTGGAGGACTGGGGCTGAATTTTACCCTATGGTGAGGACCATGCACACAGTATAATGCACTCCCCATGGTCCTCCACCCAGTATAATGAACTCCTCATGGTCCTCCACACAGTATAATGCAGTCCCTATGGTCCTCCACACAGTATAATGCAGTCCCTATGGTCCTGCACACAGTATAATGCAGTCCCTATGGTCCTGCACACATTATAATGGCCTCCCCATGGTCCTCCACACAGTATAATGCATTCCCCATGGTCCTCCACACAGTATAATGCACTCCCCATGGTCCTGCACACAGTATAATGCACTCCATGGTCCTCCCATACAGTATAATGCACTCTCCATGGTCCTGCACACAGTACCATGGCGAGTGCATTATACTGCGTGGAGGACCATGGCGAGTGCGTTATACTGCGTGGAGGACCATGGCGAGTGCATTATACTGCGTGGAGGACCATGGCGAGTGCATTATACTGCGTGGAGGACCATGGTCAGTGCATTATACTGCGTGGAGGACCATGGCGAGTGCATTATACTGCGTGGAGGACCATGGCGAGTGCATTATACTGCATGGAGGACCATGGTAAGTGCATTATACTCAGTGGAGTGTGGAGAGGTGTAGGGGCCATTATACTGTATGTAGGCCCACTATACTGTATGTAGGCCCACTATACTGCATGGAAGGCTGTGTGGGGGTCACAGTTGGGGGATTATACTGTGTTGGGGGTCACCATAATTTGCCCTGGGAGTTGAGGTGGGGTACAGTAGGCAGGGCTGTGGAGTCAGTAAGCCAAACCTCCGACTCCTCAATTTCCATGACACAGACTCCAACTGCGACTCCCTCATACACTGCTCATGTTTAAGTGATACATTTACTGTAGCACAGATTCATCTCAGCTAAAAGTCTAGACCCTTAATCAAGAATAGAACAGACATTTATAGGACATTTCATAACTTTCTCAAATTCTTATGAAAAAAATATTCCCCACAAACTGCATTGAATTACTGTACCCAATTTATTAATTGCTGTGCAAAGGCTGGAAAGTTGTGAGATCTGCTCTTCTGTGCCCCCAACAATTATTTACATTTTTCTTTTGGGGGGGGGCCCCAATTAGAACTTCTGCTATGGGGCCCCATGATTCTTATGTATGCCTCTGGTCATGGTGGTACATGGCGGTACACTGTGCACAGCACAGAGCTGAGGACATGGTGGTACACAGTCTCCCGCCGCCTTAAAATCGGTCCGTTTCTCATCCAGGAGAGTCGGATGAGTGTCATCGGTTTTTTGGTCTGTTTGGCATGCAACTGCTATGCAAGTGTCCGACATTTTTCTCAGATCACATCCGAGTGCTGTCCGTGTTCAATCTGTTTTTTTGTCAGCAGCTATTACTGTATAATCATTTACAGGAACGTGTTTTACAGTGTTCTCTGCTGCAGAATGAGAATGTACCAGTGAAAAAAATGGATGCCTCTTGGATGGTCCGTGTGCGGTCCGTGATTTTGTCGGACCATAGACTTGCATTGGCGAGTCTCATACTGTCGCAGCATGTTGCAACTTTTTTCTCATCCTGAATCAGGATGAGAAAAAAGCGTCCGACACTCACCAATGTGCTCTCAGACATTTATTAACATTGGTCCGACTGCAATGCGATAGAATCACGCATTGCGCTCGCCTAAGTTTCACGCCAGTTTGTCCGTACCCTAATAATAAAATCCATATAGTAATCCTGCAATGTCTGCTGGACATGATATGGGGAGGGTTTATGACTCAGTTGGTACACACTCCATACTTCTTATTAACTAGTTAATGCTCTCTTGTCCACCGCAATGCAGTGTCAAGAGGAAGACAGCGAGACGGCCAGCAACATCGCATCAGGGAGCCCCTGACCTCGAAATAGAAGATCCTCAGATCCTGGTATTGTGACATAATATTAGGACTAATATTTTTTGCATTTATATTACACTATGAACTCCACAGCACTTTACAGACATCATCAACACTGTCCCCATTGGGGTTCACAATGTAAACATCCTATCAGTATGTCTCTGTAGTGTGGTTGGAAACCCATGCAAACACTTGGAGAATAAACTTGCACATAAACCAATTAAAATCATTAAAAGATTATTATTTTTTCTATTTTTCTCAAGGTAGTCTCTCTGCAGGATTTTACCCCTACAAACCTTTTATATGTGCTACCTGGAATGTGGGGGGAGAAGCTACATGAAACTTGGGCCGCGACAGGGGGCAAGATTGTCTGCGATTGGGGGGTTCCGAGGGAGAGGGGATTGTATGCAACGGGGCCGCGACGGGGGGGCGCCACCGCTAACAGTGCCTAGGGCAGCAGGAACTCCAAATACAGCCCTGGTGATAAGGACTTAATTGCTAAGAAAAAGAGGTAGAAAGAAAATTAGTTTATTTTATAAATATAATATCTAGAAAAAATATATGTGTGAAATAATTACAGTATATAGAAAAAAAAGAGAAAATAAAAATACAGAATAAATAACACTGGACCCAAAAATAAATATGATGACAAAAGGAACATAAAAATACAGAATAAAACAACAATTTTCACAAAATATTAGTGCAATATAATAAATAAGGATATGAAACAATAAAGTTAAGTTATATCATTAGCAATAAGTTCAAAGTGATAAAACAATGCGATGAGGGGGATGAAGTGAATTGTGAATCCATCTCTGCGGTATCCAAAAAAGCTCAGTTAAAGATGTATAACATCGTTATGCACAGAAGGGTATGAGGAAGAAAACCTATGGTAATAGTAGAAAAAATATAATTAAACCAAAAAATAAAAATAAAATCCTTTGGGATTACAGTTGTGAACTTCTGAAAAATGTCTGGGAATCAGGGTCGGACTGGGCTGGCGGGATACCGGGAATTTTCCCGGTGGGCCCCACCCCCCGCTGCAGAGGAGAGGGGGAGAAGAGAACAAAAAAAAATCCTGCGGTTTTAAGGGGCACGGGCCCTTTAAAAGCGCAGGCACAGTGTATGCAGGGACGCGCGCACGCAGCGTTCATTACCTGAACCACCGCGGCGCACGTCCCAGTGAAGCAGCTGAAGCTGCGTGTCTCCCTTCGCCGGCCGGCGTATGACGTCATCGTCATGCACCTGCTGTGAAGGAGGCGCGCAACTCAGGAGAAGGAGGACACCGCACAGGAGCGCAGGAAGGTAAGAGGTGTGTGTGTGTGTGTGTGTGGGTAATGGTCTGGACCCACTGGCTGGACACACAAAGGGGGGCCCAGCTGGACACACAAGGGGGGGCCCAGCTGGACAGACACACAAGGGGGTAGCCTGGCTGGATACACAAGGGGGGAGCTGACTGGACACAAAAGGGGGGATCCTGGCTGGACACACAGGGGGGGAACCCTGGCTGGACACACAAGGGGCAACCCTGGCTGGACACACAAGGGGGGCCCAGCTGGACACACAAGGGGATAGGCTGGCTGGACACACAAGGGAGGAGCCGACAGGACACAAAAGGAGGGGGTCCTGGCTGGACACACAAGGGGGGAACCCTGGCTGTACACACAAGGGGGAACCCTGGCTGGACACAAAAGGGGGAACCCTGGCTGGACACACAAGGGGGGGCCCAGCTGGACACACAAGGGGGGGCCCAGCTGGAGACACAAGGGGGGCCCAGCTGGACACACAAGGGGGGCCCAGCTGGACAGACACACAAGGGGGTAGCCTGGCTGGACACACAAGGGGGTAGCCTGGCTGGACACACAAGGGGGTAGCCTGGCTGGACACACAAGGGGGAGCCGACTGGACACAAAAGAGGGGGTCCTGGCTGGACACACAAGGGGGAACCCTGGCTGGACACACAAGGGGGACCCAGCTGGACACACAAGGGGGGACCCAGCTGGACAGACACACAAGGGGGTAGTCTGGCTGGACACACAAGGGGGGAGCCGACTGGACACAAAAGGGGGGTCCTGGATGGACACACAGGGGGGAACCCTGGCTGGACACACAAGGGGGGCCCAGCTGGACAGACACACAAGGGGGTAGCCTGGCTGGACACACAAGGATGTAGCCTGGCTGGACACACAAGGGGGAGCCGACAGGACACAAAAGGGGGGTCCTGGTGGACACATGAGGGGAAACCCTGGCTGGACACACAAGGGGGACCCAGCTGGACACACAAGTCGGTAGCCTGGCTGGACACACAAGGGGGGAGCCGACTGGACACACAAGGGGGGAACCCTGGCTGGACACACAAGGGGGGAACCCTGGATGGACACACAAGGGTGGGAACCCTGGCTGGACACACAAGGGGGAGCCAACTGGACACACAAGGGGGGCCTGGCTGGACACACAAGGGGGGGCCCTGGAAGGACACACAAGGGGGGGGCCCTGGCTGGACACACAAGGGGGAGCCCTGGCTGGACACACAAGGGGGGGCCCTGGATGGACACAGGCAAGGGGGTATGGGCAGGAAGGGTATATGGGGGGGCAGGATGGACACATGGAGGCAAGGATGGATATATGGGGGGCAGGCAGGACACATGGAGGCTAGGATGGATATATGGGGGGGCAGGCTGGATACATGGAGGCCAGGATGGATATATGGGGGGGGGGCAGGCTGGAAACATGGAAGCCAGGATGGATATATGGGGGGCAGGATGGATATATGGGGGGCAGGCTGGACACATGGAGGCCAGGATGGATATATGGGGGGCAGGCTGGACATATGGAGGACAGGATGGATATATGGGGGGCAGGCTGGACACATGGAGGCCAGGATGGATATATGAGGGGGGAGGGGGCTGGCTGGACACATGGAGGCCAGGACAGATATATAGGGGGGCAGGCTGGACTCATGGAGGCCGGATGGATATATGGGAGGTGGCAGGCTGGACACATGGAGGCCAGGATGGATCTATGGGGGGGGCAGGCTGAACACATGGAGGCCAGGATGGATATATGTGGGGGGACAGGCTGGACACATGGGGGGCTAGGATGGATATATGGGGGGCAGGCTGGACATATGGAGGACAGGATGGATATGTGGGGGGCGGGCTCGATACACGTGGGCTAGCATAAATATATGGAGGGGCACGCTGGATATATGGGGGGTGTTAGGATGGATATATGCAGGGGTTAAGGGCAGTATGGATATATGAGGGGGCAGGCTGGACACATGGAGGCCAGGATGGATATGTAGGGGGAGCAGGGTGGACACATGGAGGCCAGGATGGATATATGGGTGGGGAAGGCTGGACACATGGAGGCCAGGATGGATATATGGGTGGGGCAGGCTGGACACATGGAGGCCAGGATGGATATATGGGGGGGCAGGATGGATATATGGGAGGGGGTGTCAGGATGGATATATGCAGGGGGGAAGGGCAGGATGGATATATGGGGGGAGGCTGGACACATGGAGGCCAAGATGGATATGTAGGGGGCAGGATGGACACATGGAGTCCAGGATGGATATATGGGGGGGCAGGCTGGAAACATGGAGGCAAGGATGGATATGTGGGGGGGCAGGCTGGCCACATGGGGGGGCTAGGATGGGTATATGGGAGGGGGCAGGCTCGATACACGTGTGCTAGGATAAATATATGGAGGGGTCACACTGGACAAATGGGGGTCAGAAGGGACATATGGGGGTGCCTGGCTAGACAAGGGACTTAATTACTGTTTGGGGGCCAGATTGAGGAACATACTTTATTAGTTTATGGTGGCCAGTGGGGAACATTATTACTTTAGATTCCAATTATTATTATTACATTATTACTTCTGTAATATAATTTACTTTTTAGGAAATTGTTTTCCATGGGATGGGACAAAAGAGGGGTCCTGTTACTGTGCAAGACGGCACTATGTTGCTTTTTTTCTTCAACTAGTGTAGTGTAGAAGTCGGGGGGAAAAGTGGGAATATTCTCTAGAAGAGATCAGTTATTGATAACTGTGTGTTATTTTCTGCAGAGATGATTCCTGGCTGGAAGAAGTGATGGCGGACTGTGCCAGATGAAGAAGAAAAGCGAAGATGAAGGACTTCACCTAGAGACATCACTGGTGAGTCAGTGTATTACATGTACACTTACACTACACACGTGGTCAAAATTCTTGGTACCCCTCGTTTAATGAAAGAAAAACCCACAATGGTCACAGAAATAACTTGAATCTGATAAATTACAAATTTTTGAAAATGAACAAATGAAAGTCAGACATTGCTTTTCTGCTTCCACAGAATTTAAAAAAAAATTAAACTCATGAAATAGGCCTGGACAGAAATGATGGATCTTCTTAACTTAATATTTTGTTGAACAACCTTTTGAGGCAATCACTGCAATCAAACGATTCCTGTAACTGTCAATGAGACTTCTGCACCTCTCGACAGGTATTTTGGCCCACTCCTCATGAGCAAACTGCTCCAGTTGTCTCGTGTGTGAAGGTTGCCTTTTCCAGACCCAATGTTTCAGCTCTTTCCAAAGATGCTCAATCGGATTTAGGTCAGAGCTCATAGAAGCCACTTCAGAATAGTCTAATGTTTTCCTCTTAGCCTTTCTTGGGTTTTTTAGCTGTGTGTTTTGGGTCATTATCCTGTTGCAAGACCCATGACCTGCGACTGAGACCAAGCTTTCTGACACTGGGCAGCACATTTCTCTCTAGAATCCCTTGATAGTCTTGAGATTTCTTTGTACCCTGCACAGATTCAAGACACCTTGTGCCAGATACAGCAAAACAGCCCCAGAACATAACAGCCTCCCCCATGTTTCACAGTAGGGACAGTGTTCTTTTCTTGATATGCTTCATTTTTCCGTCTGTGAACATAGAGCTGATGTGCCTTGCCAAAAACTTCCATTTTTGTCTCATCTGTCCATAGTACATTCTCCCAGAAGCTTTGTGGCTTGTCAACATGTAGTTTGGCAAATTCCAGTCTGGCTTTTTTATTATTTTTTTTTTTCAACAATGGTGCTCTCCTTGGTCGTCTTCCATGAAGTTTACTTTGGATCAAACAACGATGGATAGTACGATCTGACACTGATGTTCCTTGAGCTTGAAGTTCACCTTTAATCTATTTAGAAGTTTTCCTGGACTCTTTTGTTACCATTCATATTATCCGTCTCTTTGATTTGTCATCAATTTTCCTCCTGTGGCCACGTCCAGGGAGGTTGGCTACAGTTTTTCTTTCATTAAACGAGGGGTACCAACAATTCTGACCACGTGTGTATATAGTATATACAGAGCTCCTGTGTATGTCACTGGTGATCACTGTATTACGTATACACTATATACAGAGCTTCTGTGTATAATATCACTGGTGACCACTGTATTACCTGTACACTATATACAGAGCTCCAGTGTATAATGTCACTGGTGATCACTGTGTTACCTGTACACTGACACTATATACAGGGCTCCTGTGTATAATGTCGCTGGTGGTAATAACAGTGCTGTTAGTATTGTGGTTTGTATTCATGATCAGTATTGTAGTATTTGGTCACTTTGGGGTGGTAATATGTGGTCTGGTCATGGTGTGGCGGTATTTGTTCCTTGTATGTGGTATTATTCGGTCACTATGTGGTGGTAATATGTGATCTAGTCATGGTGTGGCGATATTTGTCTCTTTTGTATGTGGTATTATTGGTGTTGATATAGTGAACTGTGTTGTGTATGGCGGTCATTTTGTTCTTGCTGATATGAACTAGGAAAAGATTTTTTTCCATTAGGCCACAGCCCCACCATTAGTATTTGGTTAATATTTTTTCTCAGGAGTCGCTGCCAAAACAAGGAGTGGGTGATAAATGCGGAATTGGTGCACTTGTTTCTATTATACCTTTTCTCTGATTGTTCCTCACCTGGTTTTGGCTCCCACTCCTGAGAAAAAATACTGACCAAATACTGATAGTGGGGCCGTGACCTTAGAGATTAAATACTTGGACCAGAGCGTCAGAGATGCACTTACAGGGGTTCTCTGGTGAAAACAAGTAATCACCTCTCCACAAGATCAGTGATAATATTGATTGGTAGGGGTCTGACTGCTGGGACACAATCGGCAGAATGTGAAGCTTTTCTCCCCATTAGACTGGAGCGGCATGTGAGATGCGACCACTGATCCATTCATTCCCTCAGTGACTGTGAGCGCTGCTCTTTTTTGGAAGCCCCCCAAGAGAATGAATAGAGCTGCGGTCAGACGTCCCAGCAGTCGCTGCATTTTAAAATGGGGATAAGTGTCCTGTCAGGGATGAAACTTCCCCATTTTTCTGATAGGTGCGTTTTCCAATGTTCGGACCCAAACGATCAATAAGTGATTACCGATCCTGTGGATCCCATGGATCGGTGATAAATTGTTTTAACCAAAGAACCCCTTTAATGCAAACTACCGTAATTGTACATCCCAGTTAGTGTCGCACAGTAGATGTGCAGGAGCCTCCAGTCAATACTCCACTATAACAGGGATAGCGGATAACAGATATTTGCATATGGCTGTAGGTGGGCCCCTAGAATCAGTTCTCCCTGTGGGCCCCAGACACCCCAGTCCGACCCTGCTGGGAATAGTTTTCAATTTGTCTAAATCTTGAAAGTTAGACGCATTTTTAATGTCACAAACATGTTCTTGATGCATGCACTTTAAGGGATCTTAGTCGTAGTCTTGCCTATATAAATAAGGCAAAGAACAACTGGCATGATAAATGACCTTCTCTGTATCACATGTAATGTAATGAACTATCTTAAATATCTTATCTCTTTTGGGGATGGACAATTCCATAGTCCTTAAAGGGAACCTGTCACCAGATATATCAACTAAAACTATGACCTTATTCAGCGCCTGTGCTGCATTCCATAAATGTTTATACAACCCCCTGACTCCCCCTGTTATCCCCCAAAAAATGTTTTTAAATTCTCCCGCACTGCATGGTAATGAGGTTGGTCCAGTTCGATGGGTGCTGTTTCAGGCCTCTCCAAGTAGGGTGAAATTGTGAAAAAACTGCAATTCCAACATTGTTTTTTCAGGTTTTGCTTTTACGGCATTCATTGTACAGTAAAGATAACCTGGTAAGATGATTATCCAGGTCAATACAATGAAAGAAAATGCCAAACTTGTATCGTTTTTTTTTTTAATTTTTGTAGTGAAAATAAATTTCACAAATTTTAAAAATTGGTTTTGTTGCCATTTACTTTTATTTTTCCATTGATGGACTTGTGCGAGTATGTGTGTTTTGCTTCCCAAATTGTAAATTTTACTGATATAATTTTGGGATCACGACAGTGATCAATTTTCATTGTATTTTTTGGTGGAACTGCGGTGACTGCGATTATATTATATACTGTAATACCACCATGATTTGCAGTATATAGTATAAATTGCGCTCCTCTTTTCATGAGCACCTTTTCTTTTCGCTGAAATAGACAGAACAGGACTTGACATACTCATAATTAGCAAATTAAGATGGACTTAGTCTGGAAATTTCCAGTCAAATGAACATTGGGTTTACCATTGTGGCAATGAAAAACGAACATTAAATTATGTTGCTTTTATTCTCAGCCGGCATTGTCCTGAAGTACAATGCAGTCAGTGATAAGTGTCATCTCAATATGTCTACAATGAACACCAATCCATGTCATAGTTATACAGGTCTACTCAACAACAAGAGATGCCAAGGAGTAGGACACTGAACTATTTTCCGATCAAGTTCAAGAGGAAATCGACAAGATGCCAAAACAAAACTTACTCATCGTTGTAGAATGCAAAACTGGACCACAGCAAACGTGTAATCTTTGTTGGAAACTTTGGAGCAAAGAATGGGACCTATAAGAATTAGATTGACTACATATGTGTTCGCCAAATATTGAGGTCATCGATCATTATCGTGAAAACAAGGTAAGGAGCTGATTGTGGAACGGATCATGAACTTTTGCCATCAAAGATTAGAGTCAAGCTGTGAAAATGGACTAGACAACAGGCCGTTTCCAACTTTGATTGGACTTTGATTTGACCAACATACCTGATGTTTTTTGGAACGGCCTGCACAATCGATTTACATTACTGGACACAGATGAAAGAAAGCTTAAGGAATTATGGACACATATAAAGACTATTATTACTGAAGAAGACAGTAAGACAATAAACAGGAGGCAGAAAAGCCCTCCACAGCCATTGGTAACAGAAGAGACCCTAAAGATCATAGAAGGACAAATGGCAAAAGTATGAGGTAAAAAAGCAGAACACCAATAACATCAGTAAAAGACTAAAGAGAGCCATTTGAGCAGACAAAGAACTTTATTACCAAAAGATATGTACAGAGATAGAAAGTGAATAGAAGAAATGAGGGGTCGCTCACTGTATCGTATGTCAGGGTGCTCTGAAGAAATATATTTCCAAAGATAACAAGAGAAACTTCGGCACTCCAATATAGATGCAAAAATTATTTTATTGGAAAAAAAAGACATGGGAAATATCCTGTGCACACCCCATACTATCAGCAAAGGCCCTGAGAAAGACCATATGAGGTCAAAAAGTTGGCATGCTTATTTCCCACAGGTTTTTTTTCCAATAAAATAATTTTTGCATCTATATTGGAGTGCCGAAGTTTCTCTTGTTATCTATATCCAGAGATAGAAAGTGAACATCTGAGGGGCAGACCAAGAAGGCATACCTAAAGATCAAAGAGATACGAGGAAAATTTCAACCAAGAGTGGGCGTGTTGAAAGATGATAAATTTCCTAAACCAGAATAGATCAAGGAAAGTTGGAGAGAGTATATAGAGCACCGCTAGAAGAACGACTTACACTGGAAATGATAGAGAGCCGAACATCCTGAAAGACTAATTCACTGCTGCGATAAAGATTCTGTTAAACAACGAAGCACCTGGATCTGACATTATTCTAATAGACCTAATAAAATCTTCTGAAGCAGCAGTTGATGTCATCACATGGCTGTGTCAACAGATAAAGACAACTTTAGGCTATGTGCCCACGATGCAGAAATGCTCAGGATTTTTTCCTGAGCATTTCTGCATCTCCCTGGCAGAAAAAACGCATGCGGATTGTACATGCGGATTGTACATGCGTTTTCCTGCCAGGGACATGCGGATGTGAAGCGTTCTTCACTTCCATTTCCGCATGTGGGTTGACAAGCGCTTTCCAAGCGATTTTAGCATCACTTGGAAAGTGCTTGTCAACTTGGTCACACTATATAAATCCATGCAAACGGCATGGATTTATATACTGTGACCTTAAAGAATGGTAAAAAATAAAAAAATAAATCTATACTTACCTTCTCATTGCCCCCGGAGTCGTTATTCTCTCCATCCTGGCTTGCCGGCAACTCGCGGTACACTACACTGAAGGACCTGCCGTCACATGACTATGACATCAGCGCAGGTCCTTCAGTCCACCGCGATCTGCCGGCAAGCGAAGACAAGGAGACCGGGGGCCATCAGAAGGTAAATATCATATTTATTTTTTATTTTATTTTTGTTTTACAGGTACTATGGTACCCGGGTCTGGAGGAGACGTTTGGATTCCACATGTACAGATCCAGTGATGCGGAATCCAAGCATTCCAATGAAAGTCAATGGCGGCAAAAACGCAGTGCTTCCACAAAATAATTGGTAGTGCTGCGTTTTTTTCCGCAATGTTAACCCGCAGCGGAAATTTCCACAGCATGTGCACAGCACATGCCGATTATCATTGGGTAACATGGCAGGCCTTCTACCATGCGTTTTTTGAGCGTTTCTGCAGCGTTTTTGTCGCTGAGGAAACGCTTAAAAAACGCATCGTGGGCATACAGCCTTATTATTATTATTTATTATTATAGCGCCATTTATTCCATGACGCTTTACATGTGAAAAAGGGGTATACAGTACAGACCAAAAGTTTGGACACACCTTCTCATTTAAAGATTTTTCTGTATTTTCTTGACTATGAAAATTGTACATTCACACTGAAGGCATCAAAACTATGAATTAACACATGTGGAATTATATACTTAACAAAAAAGTGTGAAACAACTGAAAATATGTCTTATATTCTAGGTTCTTCAAAGTAGCCACTTTTTGCTTTCATGACTGCTTTGCACACTCTTGGCATTCTCTTGATGAGCTTCAAGAGGTAGTCACTGGAAATGGTTTTCACTTCACAGGTGTGCCCTGTCAGGTTTAATAAGTGGGATTTCTTGCCTTATAAATGGTTTTGGGACCATCAGTCGTGTTGTGCAGAAGTCTGGTGGATACACAGCTGTTAGTCCTACTGAATAGACTATTATAATTTGTATTATGGCAAGAAAAAAGCAGCTAAGTAAAGAAAAATGAGTGGCCATCATTACTTTAAGAAATGAAGATCAGTCAGTGCGAAAAATTGGGAAAACTTTGAAAGTGTCCCCAAGTGCAGTTGCAAAAACCATCAAGCGCTACAAAGAAACTGGCTCACACGAGGACCACCCCAGGAAAGGAAGACCAAGAGTCACCTCAGCTTCTGAGGATAAGTTTATCCTAGTCACCAGCCTCAAAAATCGCAGGTTAACAGCAGCTCAGATTAGAGACCAGGTCAATGCCACACAGAGTTCTAGCAGCAGACACATCTCTTCAACAACTGTTAAGGGGAGACTTTGTGCAGCAGGCCTTCATGGTAAAATAGCTGCTGGGAAACCACTGCTAAGGACAGGCAACAAGCAGAAGAGACTTGTTTGGGCTAAAGAACACAAGGAATGGACATTAGACCAGTGGAAATCTGTGCTTTGGTCTGATGAGTCCAAATTTGAGATCTTTGGTTCCAACCACTGTGTCTTTGTGCGAAGCAGAAAAGGTGAACGGATGGACTCTACATGCCTGGTTCCCACAGTGAAGCATGGAGCAGGAGGTGTGATGGTGTGGGATTGCTTTGCTGGTGACACTGTTGGGGATTTTTTCAAAATTGAAGGCGTACTGAACCAGCATGGCTACCACAGCATCTTGCAGCGGCATGCTACTCCATCTGGTTTGCGTTTAGTTGGACCATCACTTATTTTTCAACAGGACAATGACCCCAAACACACCTCCAGGTTGTGTAAGGGCTATTTGACCAAGAAGGAGAGTGATGGGGTGCTACGCCAGATGACCTGGCCTCCACAGTCACGAGACCTGAACCCAATGGAGACGGTTTGGGGTGAGCTGGACCACTGAGTGAAGGCAAAAGGGCCAACAAGTGCTAAGCATCTCTGGGAACTCCTTCAAGATTGTTGGAAGACCATTTCCGGTGACTACCTCTTGAAGCTCATCAAGAGAATGCCAAGAGTGTGCAAAGCAGTCATCAAAGCAAAAGGTGGCTACTTTGAAGAACCTAGAATATCAGACATATTTTCAGTTGTTTCACACTTTTTTGTTAAGTATATAATTCCACATGTGTTAATTCATAGTTTTGATGCCTTCAGTGTGAATGTAAAATTTTCATAGTCATGAAAATACAGAAAAATCTTTAAATGAGAAGGTGTGTCCAAACTTTTGGTCTGTACCGTATGTACTGGGAGACTAGGTCAGAGATATATGGAGAAGACAGGTTGTGAATGGCTTTGTATGCCATGGTTAGGGTTTTAGAGTTTTGAACTGGAGTCTCTGGGCAATGGGGAGCCAGTGAAGAGATTGACAGAGAGGAGAGGCCGGGGAATAGTGGCGGACAGGTGGATTAGTCAGGCAGCAGAGGTTAGGATAGATTGGAGAGGTGCAAGAGTGTTGGAAGGGAGGCCACAGAGCAGGACGTTGCTGTAGTCGAGGTGGGAGATGATGAGGGCGTGCACTAGTGTTTTTTGCAGATTCATGGTTGAGGAATGTGCGGATCCGGGAGATATTTTTAAGTTGGAGTCGGCAGGAAGAGGAAAGGGCTTGGATATGTGGTTTGAAGGAGAGTTCAGAGTCCAGGGTTACCCCAAGGCAGCGAGCTTGAGGGATTGGGGAGAGTGAACAGCCATTGACGTTGATAGATAGGTCAGTTGGGGGGGTTGAATGAGATGGCGGAAAGATGATGAATTCTGTTTTGTCCATGTTAAGTTTTAGAAATCTAGCAGAGAAGAAGGATGAAATAGCGGACAGACATTGTGGGATTTTGGTTAGTAGGGAGGAGATATCGGGTCCAGAGAGGTAGATCTGTGTGTCGTCGGCATAGAGGTGATAATGAAAACCATGAGACTCTATGAGCTGTCCCAGGCCGAAGGTGTAGATGGAGAAGAGTAGGGGTCCTAGAACTGAACCTTGGGGGACACCGACAGATAGGGGGTGAGATGAGGAGGTGGTGTGTGAGTGGGAGACACTGAATGTCCAGTCTGTTAGGTATGAGGAGATCCAGGATAGGGCCAAGTCTGTGATGCCGATAGATGAGAGAGTCTGGAGTAAGAGGGAATGGTCCACTGTGTCGAAGGCAGATGACAGGTCCAAGAGGAGGAGGACAGAGAAGTGTCGCTTGGATTTGGCAGCTAGTAGCTAGCTGGTGACTTTTGTCAGTGCAGTTTCAGTAGAATGGTGCGATCGGAAACCAGATTGCAGGCAGTCGAAGAGGGAGCAGTAGGAGAGGTGGTAGGACAGTTCAGAATGGACGTGTTATTCCAGTAGTTTTGAGGCATAGGGGAGAAGTGATATGGGGCGATAGCTAGTCAGAGAGGATGGGTCAAGGAAGGGCTTTTTGAGGATGGGCGTGTTTGAGGCATGTTTGAAGCACGAGGGGAAGACCCCAGTTGTTAGTGACAGGTTGAAAAGGTGGGCTACGGTTGGGATGAAGATAGTGATAAGGTTTGGGATGAGGTGGGATGGGTGTTATGATCTGCTACAGGGACTAAGGAAAGACAGGAGATCTGTCCCTACAATAGAACTAAACTAGATCCCTACGATGTAACGGGGAACCTGATCCTGCGATCAGACCCGCTAAAGTCCTCGGCTAGTCTGTACGAAGACCTATATATGTGAGGGAGGGATCCCTACAAGAACTAGGGACTGGGATATGTTGGACACCTCCTAGCAGAAATAGTAGCAGTCAAAGATAAACACACAACAAAAAGCATAGAGGTCAGAAGACCTAGCAAAACTAACAGAGAACGGCAACAGAGCACCAAGCTAGCTCAAGAGTAGTAAATACAATGAAGTCCAGCAAGGCCAGGAGGGCGGAGCCGGATTAAATAGGCAAAAATGGTCATGTGACCAGCAAACTAAAAAAAAACTAACAGGAGAGTTCTAACAGTACCCCCTCTTCTAAGAGGATCCTCCGGATCCCCTAGGCCCAGGCTTACCAGGAAACCTCCTGTGAAAAGCTCTGACAAGTCTGGAAGCAGAAACATCATCCGCCCTCACCCATGAGTTATCCTCAGGTCCGAAACCCTTCCAAGCGACGAGATACTGCAAACTCCCTCTATACCGTCTAGAATTTAGGATGCGGGAAATTTCATATTCCCCGTCCTCCACCACCGGAGGAACAGTGGCAGAGGCGTCACCATCAGACACATCAGCTTTTTTCAACAGAGAAACATGAAACACCAGGTTAATCTTCCAGGACGTAGGAACCTCCAACCTAACAGCAGATTGGTTAACTATCTGAAGCACCTTAAAGGGCCCTACGAACTTGGGACCCAATTTTTTAGAAGGAATCCTCAATCGCAGATTCTTAGAGGACAACCAAACCATGTCACCAACAGCAAACAAAACCTCTTGCCGTTTCCTATCAAAGTACCTCTTAGATTTTTTGTTAGCCTCCTGAAGATTACCACGCACATCCGTCCAAACTCTCTCCAAATCACCGGAAAAACTCTCCTCCTCAGGCACAGCCGAAACCAATTTGGAGAATGACCCAAAAGACGGATGTCTCCCAGAACAACAAAAAAAAGGCGAACACCCAGCAGAAGAGGATGTATTGTTGTTAAGAGCAAATTCAGCAAGTGGCAGAAACTCAGACCACCCCTCTTGATTGTCTGCCACAAAACAATGCAAGAACTGCTCAACATCCTGGTTCTTCCTTTCTGTCTGGCCATTAGACTCAGGATGATATCCGGATGAAAACGACAAATGAACTCCCAACCTGTCACAAAAGGCACGCCAAAAACGAGCCACGAACTGAGGTCCCCTATCAGAAACAATGTCAGTAGGAACACCATGTAGTCTGACAATTTCCTTGACAAAGGCCTTAGCGAGTGTCTTAGCGCAAGGCAGTTTGATGAAGGGAACCAAGTGACACATCTTGATAAAACGGTCCACGATCACCCAGATGACCGTGAAACCTTCAGAGGGGGGAAGGTCAGTAATAAAGTCCATAGCCAGATGTGTCCAAGGTGCACTAGGAACCTCCAGAGGGCAAAGCAACCCCGCAGCAGGAGCATGCGAAGACTTGGATCTAGCATACACAGTACATTGGCGCACCCACTTAATGACTTCCTTCTGCCATCCAGGCCACCAAAAACTGCGACCCACAAGTCTCTTGGTCTCAGAAATTCCTGGATGACCTGCCAACCGAGACTCATGACACTCAACAAACAAATCTCTCCTAAAGGTCCTAGGCACAAACAACCTCCCATGGGGAGTGTTAGATGGGGTACTCTCCTGAGCTTTAAGAATCTCATCCTCCAAAACGGAGTCCAAAGCAGCAATCACAACACCTTCTTGTAAAATGCTCTCCTCTTCCTCCTCAACACCGACCATGGGAGAAAAGCTGCGAGACAAAGCATTCTTGGTACCCGGGATGTAAGTAACGGAAAAATTAAACCGCGAGAAAAAAAGTGCCCACCTAGCCTGACGGGCATTCAAGCGCTTGGCAGCATCAAGATAGATCAGAATTTTATGATCAGTGAAAACCTGAATGGGAAATGCAGCACCTTCCAAGAGGTGACGCCAGTGTTCAAATGCAAGTTTAATCGCCAGCAATTCCCGATTACCAATATCGTAATTAAGTTCAGTCTCAGAAAATTTTTTTGAAAAAAAGGCACAGGGATGTACTCCATCCTTGTTTTCCTGAGACAACACCGCACCGACCCCCACCGAAGAAGCATCAACCTCAACCAAAAACGGCTTAGTCACATCAGGCTGCATAAGGATGGGAGCAGAGGTGAACCTCTCCTTTAGAAACACAAAAGCTTCAATGGCCTCAGAAGTCCACTGAACCGCATTAGCACCTTTCCTGGTGAGATCGGTCAGCGGTTTGACAATAATAGAAAATTTTTTTATGAATTTTCTGTAATAATTGGCGAAACCCAAAAACCTCTGTATCGATTTCAAACCAATAGGCCTAGGCCATTCCTGCACAGCTTGAACTTTAACCGGGTCCATCTCAAAACCTTCACTGGAGATAATGTAGCCCAAAAAACTATTTCTCTGTACAGCGAACTCACATTTCTCCAGCTTAGCAAAAAGCTAATTGTCCATTAATAACTGTAATACCTCAAATACGCTCCGCCAATGAGACTCCAGATCAGGCGAATAAATCAGAATGTCATCCAAATACACAACCACATTTTTGCCGATTAAAGGTCTAAGGATGTCATTAATAAGATTCTGAAAAAATGCTGGAGCATTGGTAAGACCAAAAGGCATCACCAGATTCTCAAAATGACCCACAGGAGTGTTAAAAGCAGTCTTCCATTCATCACCCTCCTTCATGCGCAACAAATTGTATGCCCCCCGGAGATCAATTTTAGAGAACCACTTGGCCCCCACTAACTGGTTAAATAAATCAGGAATCAATGGCAGTGGGTAAGGATTGCGTACAGTAATTTTATTAATCTCACGAAAGTCCAGACAAGGACGTAAACCGCCATCTTTTTTTTTTACAAAAAAAATCCAACAGCCACAGGAGACTTGGAAGGCCTAATGTGACCGGCGGCCAAGCTTGTCTGTATGTATTCCTCCAGAGCCTTTCTCTCAGGAATAGTAAGATTAAATAAACGACTTTTAGGAAGAGTCGCTCCAGGGACAAATTCAATGGTACAATCATAGTCTCTATGGGGAGGCAAAATTTGTGACTCCTCCTCAGAAAAAACTCTCCAAAAATCGTGAATAGGTACAGGTAATTCCCCTTTTTCCACTGCAGCAATACGTCCGTTACAACACTTGTCATAACACTTAGGGCTCCAGGACTTAATTTCATTGGTAGACCAATCCAGTACAGGATTGTGCAATTTTAACCAGGGTAACCCCAATATTACTGGAGAAGGCAAATTATCCAATACCACCAAATCCAAATTCTCTTGATGAATACCATTAATAGTGAGGGGAAATTCACAGACCTTATGAGTAACACTCTTCAAGGGAGAGCCATCAACAGAAACCACAGCAATAGGGGATGACAAAGTTTTAGGTTCTAATCTAAGTTTTTCCAAGAATCCCCCATCAATCACATTCAGAGTAGAACCACAATCCACAAATACCCGAAATTCAATTAATTCATCCTGAGCAGCGGTAGTAGCAGATAGGAATACTCCCTTAGAATTTAAACAGGCAATACGTGCATGACTGACCATTTTTTTTTCTTTCTTCATACGAAGCACACAGTTCTTAATAAAATGACCAGAATTTCCGCAATAGAAGCACAAGCCTTCAGAAAGCCTGCGGTCTTTTTCCTGAGAGCGGGGTGCCATCGCCCCAATCTCCATCGGCTCTCCATTGTCAGCACAGACCCTCTCAGGACTCGGAGCTGACATAGCAGAGGATTTGCTCTCATTAACCCTTGCACGCAGTCTCCTGTCCACCCGTATAGCTAATTGCATTGCCTCCTGCAAGTTTCCAGGTGTGGGATAAGCAATCAGTAAATCCTTAACCCTTTCACCTAGCCCTGCAAGAAACAAGCTTTTCAAAGCTGAATCGTTCCACCCCACCTGGGCAGACCACCGACGGAAGTGAGAACAATATTTTTCCACATTACCTGATCCCTGCCTCAAACGTCTCAATTCAGACTCAGCAGATGAGACACGATCAGGATCATCGTACAACAAACCCAAAGCAGAAAAAAAACTATCCACTGATCTAAAGCATGGATCACTAGGTTGGAGAGAGAAGGCCCATCCCTGAGGATCTTTGTGCAAAAGTGACATTATGAACCCTATGCGCTGTGATTCATCACCAGAGGATCCGGGTCTCAAATGAAAATACAATAACCAAGCATTTTTAAAAGAAAAAAAATCTTGTTGTTCACCAAAAAATAAATCAGGCAGACGTACCTTTGGTTCCACAAAATGTGCTCCAGAACAGCTACTCACGTGTTGTTGGAGCTTGGCCACCTCCAGAGAGAGTCCCTGCAAGCGTTGAGCCAAATCTTGAACCGAGACCATGATGGAAAACTGGAGGTCTTTCCTTAGAGAAATTTTTTTTTTTTTTTTTAGGGCTGGACTTACTGTTATGATCTGCTACAGGGACTAAGGAAAGACAGGAGATCTGTCCCTACAATAGAACTAAACTAGATCCCTACGATGTAACGGGGAACCTGATCCTGCGATCTGACCCGCTAAAGTCCTCGGCTAGTCTGTACGAAGACCTATAGATGTGAGGGAGGGATCCCTACAAGAACTAGGGACTGGGATATGATGGACACCTCCTAGCAGAAATAGTAGCAGTCAAAGATAAACACACAACAAAAAGCATAGAGGTCAGAAGACATAGCAAAACTAACAGAGAATGGCAACAGAGCACCAAGCTAGCTCAAGAGTAGTAAATACAATGAAGTCCAGCAAGGCCAGGAGGGCGGAGCCGGATTAAATAGGCAAAAATGGTCATGTGACCAGCAAACTAAAAAAAAACTAACAGGAGAGTTCTAACAATGGGATTGGGTCAAGTTCACAGGTGGTTAGGTGTGATTTGGAGAGTAAAGAGTAAAGTTGATCTTCCGCAATGGTGGAGAAGGTGATTATGGAGGAGGAGGATTGAGTAGGTGTGGGGAGGGACTGTGGGGACTTTAGGCAAAAGCTTTGTCTGATTGCCTCATTCTTTAAGCAGAAAAGTGATACTAAGTCTTTGGCTAAAATAAGAGGAGAGGGAGGAGGTACTGAGGCACGGAGGAGAGAACTGAAAGTGTTGAATAGCTGTTTAGGGTTGTGAGACAGGGAGGATATGAGAGATCAGAACTATGTGTGTTTTGCTGCAGTGAGTGTGGACTTGAAGGTAGTGAGGGACTGTTTGAATGCGATGAAGTGCTCATTGGAGTGGGACCTTTTCCATCTACGTTCAGCAACCCTGGAGGCCCGTCAAAGTTCTTTAGTTAGGCTAGTGTGCCAGGGTTGTCTGTTGATTGTGTGAGCTTTGGTATGTGTGAGGGGGGCGACCAAATTGAGAGCTGCAGCTGTTGTGGAGTTGTATAAAATGGCAGCAACATCTGCATCATGCAAGGACCTAATGTCTGTAAGAGGGATTTAGAGAGAGTGTAGGACAGGGTGTTTAAGATTTCTGCGAGGGTGTGCAAGTTTGTGGAGTGGGGAGAGTAGAGAATGTAAGTAGTTTGCGGTCAGGTAGAGGGAGAAGTGAGTTATATAGGTTAGATAGGGAACAGAGGTGTGTGAAGATGAGGTCCAGCGTGTGGCCATCTTTGTGGGTGGCTACGGAAGACCACTGATTAAGGTCGAAGGAGGAAGTGAGGGATAGAAGCTTAGAGACAGATAAGTGAGAAGTGTCAATGGGGATGCTGAAGTCACTCATGAGGATAGTGGGGATGTCAACAGAGAGGAAATGAAGAAGCCAGGTGGTGAAGTGGTCAAAGAAGGCGGTGGTTGATCCTGGGGGGTGGTAAATGACAGCCAGTTGGAGGTTGGAGGGGGAGTAGATGTGCACACAGCGCACTTCAAAAGAGGGGAGAGTAATAGAGTGCGGCAGTGGGATTTGGGTGAAGGAGCAGTTTTCTGATAGGAGAAAACCTATTCCTCCACCATGCTTGCCGGTGGGGCGGGGTGTGTGGGAAAGGAGGAATCCACCACATGGAAGTGCAGCAGGAGAGGCCGTGTCAGATGGGGTGAGCCAGGTTTCAGTGATGCAGAGGAAGGAAAGCTTGTTAGTCATGAAGAGATCATGAATGTAGGAAAGTTTGTTGCAGACAGAGTGAGCATTCCATAGAGCTCCTGTTAAGGGGACTGCGGAAGCGGGGGCTGGGTGGATGGGTATAAGGTTAGAAGGGTTACGAGAGTTTGGGATAGATCATGGGTAGGAGAGGGATGTGATTGAAGGGATGTGGTGAGGAGGGCCTGGATTTGGAGAGATGTCACTGGCAGGAGGAGCCGAGAAATTGTTAGTAGGTGGGAGCAGGAGAGGGCATGAGGTGGCTGTCTGTTGTTTGGAGACACAGGATTGAATGTTGAGGAAGAGTTCTGAGGAGGAGGTGAGATGAATGGGGAGGATGGAGGGAGAGATGAAGAGTTCCTTACTAGGTGTAGGGATTAGGGGAGGTTGGAGAAGGTGAAGGATTAAGGGGGTGAGAGTGAAAACAAAGACAAACATTGTTTACTGTGACTTAGTATCCAGTTACCCTCAGTTCACTTCAGGTTCAATTCAGGATTAATTCATATTTCTCACACTTAAGCAATGGACACACTTAGATGAATAATGGAAAAGGCCAAAGAATGCAACAAGATCTATTTTTGCTTTGTTGACTACAGAAAAGCCTTCAACTGTGCTAATCACCAAAAACTGTGGAATACCATGAAGTATATGGGTGTGCCAACTATCTGATCAGCATTATTAGGAACCTTTACATCGACCAAGAAGCAACAGTCCGAACAGAACACAGCGACATGGTACGGCTCAAAGTAGAGCGAGATGTCCGTCAATGCTGCATCCTGTCACCATTTCTCTTCAATCTATATGCAAAAGCTATTTTCAGGAAGGCTGGACTTGCCAAAAAAGAAGAAGGAATCAAAATTGCTGGCTGAATCATCAACAACCTTAAAAAGTTACTCCAGGGAGATAAAAAATTATTCCAATGGCCCAGCCGTCATAAACAATAAGCTTTTAGTAGCAGCAGCTAGCCTCCTAATGTATCCTTCACTGCAGTCTGAGATGAGGGGGTGTGGCCTGCTTCCGGTTTCTAGTAGCAGCAGCGGTTTCTGATAATGTCTCCTTGTCTTCAGGGCTACGAGCGGGGAACAGGTCACATCCCCTCATCTTGGATTGCAGTGAAGAAGGAGACATTATCAGGGGACTGGCTGCTGCTACTAGAAGCAGGCCACGCCTCTTGATCTGTGAAGTAAAGACCCATAAGGGAGGGGGGAGCAGTGAGGAGCAGCTCCAGTGTCACATGGAGTTACAGGTACTCAGAGGGTTACAAACAGCACTAGTCACGTTATCTTTATTGTTTGTAAAGACTTATTACAGAGTGTCAAGATAGAAACCTCGAACATGGGACTGCAATTCAATACAAAGAAGACAAAGATATTGACTACTGCCAGGTACGACCGGGACACATTTGAGATGGATGGTAATGAACTGGAAGTTTTAAAGGACTTCAACCTACTCAGATCAATGATCACTCAAGATGCAGATGATGTCAATAGGAAAATAGCAAATCAACAATGAAGTCACTGGACAAGGTCTTCAAATCAAGGGACATTTCACTGGCGATGAAGACATGGCTTGTACATAGTTTGTTCTTTTCTGTGGTAAAATATGAATGCAAAACCTAGACGATAAAAAAACATGACAGAAGAATTGACGCCTTCAAAATGTGGTGCTGGAGAAGGATGTTATCAATACCATAGATGGCAAGAAGAACAAACAAATCAATTTTGGAACAAAACAAGGCAGACATGTCACGGGTAATAGAAAGTCGCTTTAGATGTAGCTGTAGAAGGTCACTGCACTTGGCATTGCAGACACCTTCTTAATCCTTTTTCCTTTAAGACCCAGTGGCGACCTCCCTCCTGTTGCTGTTTGACATACCCTTGCATGGGAGTTAAAAACTCTAAGTTTGCTCCAGGCAATTGCCAGTGATACTTTTATGTACAGGCTTGGAACACTAGCTGTTGGCTGACTTCTTCTCTGGTGCCCTTGGAGGACAGTTGGCATTTCCCCTCTGGTGTCTGCTCAAGCTAAATGAATCCCCTTTGTTTGTCTACCTTGTCTTTAGTTTGTAGTGGGGCATGACCAGTGCTCACCCCACCCCCTCTCTATCTAGGGCCAAGCTCTAGGGATATACAGGGTTTAGGGTCCTGCTCAGCGACTGGTGTGGAACCAATATAGGGAAGGTAGGGTAGGCAGGGTGATATTAGATCTCCCTAAGGGTCTCCACTCCCCCTTTCCCTAGTGTTTGGGCTTCCTCCCCCTCTTCCCTTCGTGTTGCACTTAGTCTTTCCCACACCTTGCGTGAAACATGTCACTCAAAGCTAGGATCACGAAGCTACGACTTGCTTACTTTCGACACATCATATGAAGACAGCAATCACTGGAGAAGGACATCATGGTCATCAGTGCAGCAATCTGATGGATTCACTCTCTCGTGAGCATTAGGCATTAGTAGCGTTCACACAGCCAATGCAGGTTTGGTCCAAACAAGTGCAGCTTTAACTGCTTTCCACAGGTTGCATAGCATCAAAACAGACTCCTAAGCATAAATCCTTAGTCTTGTCCAGGTGCTAACTAAACAATACAGACCCTGGCTACTCATACACAGCTAAGATAGCCCCAGCCTGGTCAAACGAAACAGCTATTGTTCATAGCAACCACTGATACTTGCAGTTCTCTGCACACGGCTTGTGCAGAGCAGACTCTTTTCAGAGACGGATTCTGGCCAGTCTCTCTCTTTAGCTCCAAGACACATCCAGTCTGGTCAGTTTCCTTGAGTTGACTGACTAAGGAGAACAGCTAGCCTAGTTATGTGCAGGGCTAGCCAGGTAATCTTATCAGAACATGTAGAGCTAGGATTTAACTTCTGTATTTGCTACAGAGCCTTTAGAACATATCACTCCTAAAAGTAAAATTTTGCTGCGGACATTCAGCCTTCTGAAGTTGTTCTTGAAAGGGTTAGTTTGCATAACATGATGTCTGTCATTTTCCTTGACAAAATTAGCAGTTTGCCAAGTGTGTTTTTCATACTATTAAACCAGTCATATCAGACAAAAAAAGTTAATAAATAACATTTCCCATAGGTCTGCTTTCTGTCAGCATCATTTTTCAAAATTCCTTTTATTTTGTTACAATTTTAGAAAACTTAAAATTTTAGCAGCAGTTCTATAATGTTTACATTTTTTTAAGCAAATATTCACATTTGAAGTGACTTAGAGGGGTCTATACAGGGCCGGCTCCAGGTTTTCGTGGGCCCCGAGCGAAAGAGTCTCAATGGGCCCCTTTAACACATACCACGATTCATGATGCACAGATAAGGCAGAGAAATATAGGTATAGTACAATGCCAAAGATTTCACTTACATTACATGAGTGATATATATTGTAAATTCTACAATAGTTTATGTTATGGATCCGAGTGGTGGAACCTCTGTGCTGAGGTGCAAGAAGGGACCAGAGAGGCGTAACTAGGTATCAACTCGGACTGACCAAGGTCGCATGGCGGCTCTATCAACTCCCTGAACCAGGAAAGGACCGAGCAGAGTGGCCAGGTGCTACTCTGGGCCAGTCCTTGTATGAGAGCAGGTGACTCCTATGGGTCAGAAGGCGGGAACTGACCGGTGCAGCAGATGAGCACAGCAGGCAGGCTGACAAGTAATCTGGGTAGACGGACTGGCAGACACCAGAGGTAACTGGCAGGAGCCTCCAGGTGGGCTGGCTGGTAGGCACGGCAGGTAACTGGTACATTCTCTGGATAGGCAGGCAAGCCTGGCCCATAGACAGACTGGCGGGTTTGGACCGTAGGCAGACCGTCGGGCTGGAGAGTGTACTTGGCTGGCAAAGACAGGTAGTCAGGCTGGCGGACTGGACTGGTAGTCAGCATGGCAGACTGGACTGGTAGTCAGGCTGGCGGACTGGACTGGTAGTCAGGCTGGCGGACTGGACTGATAGTCAGACTAGCAGTGGGACCTGAGGGCTGAAGCAGAGTTTAGAACACAGAGCTGCAACCTTGCATGGGCACCTCCATTTTGGAGGAGGTGCCTTTTATATGAGAAGTCCTCCGGCCATTGGCCGGGGACACCTTAGGACGGTGCACGCGCAGCCCCTTTAAGAGGGAGGGAGCGCGCGCACCCTAAGCACAGTGCCTGGGAAGCTGCGCGCGCCGGCAGCAGCAGGAGAGCCGGAAGACGCCGGGCCAGGAGCACGGCGGTAAGGGGGACTGCGTCTCTGCCTGTCAGGGGGCAAGGATGCCGATGCTACAGTACCCCCCCTTTACACCCCCTCTTTTTTAGGCCTGAAAGACATTTTCTAAGGAGAAGCGGGGCGTGGATGTTCTCCCTAGGTTCCCAAGTTCTCTCCTCTGGGCCAAACCCCTTCCAATCCACCAGAAAAAAGGTTTTTCCTCTTACCCTCTTGGTGGCCAGAATGTTCTCTACCTCATAGACGTCCTCAGCGGAGACCGGAGCTGAGGAGGTACCTGGATCATCGGAAAAAGAATTAAGAACTACTGGTTTGAGGAGAGATACGTGGAAGGAGTTGGGAATCCGTAAGGTGGCCGGGAGTTTTAACTTGTAGGCCACTGGATTGATTTGCTTGAGGACTTCAAATGGACCGTTGAACCATCGACCCAACTTATAGGAGAGTATTTTGAGAAGAACATGTTTGGAGGAGAGACTCCGCGGCAGGGTTGTCCACTGAAGCAGAGACGGGAAACGGAATCCGGGGATGTTGACCGTAGACCACAAAGAACGGGGACTTGGAAGAAGATTCGCTCTCATGCTTGTTATAGGAAAACTCAGCCCATGGTAGGAGCTCTACCCAATAGGTATGGTGAGCGTTGACGAAGTGCCGGAGGAAGCTGGTAAGGAACTGGTTGATACGTTCCACTTCGCCATTGGACTTTGGATGATAAGCATAGGAGAAATCCAGGGAGACATCCAGCAGCTTACACGTAGCTCTCCAGAAGCGCAAAGTAAACTGGACCCCAGGATCAGACACAATGTGAAGGGGTAGGCCGTGGAGACGAAAGATGTGATGGATGAAGTCCTTAGCCAGCACAGATGCAGACGGGAGACCAGGCAGAGGGATAAAGTGGGCCATTTTAGAAAAGCGGTCAGCAACCACCCAAATGACAGTACAACCGGCAGAAACAGGGAGATCAGTAATAAAGTCCATAGCAATGTGTTGCCACGGGGCAGCAGGTACAGAAAGAGGCAGGAGACGACCGGCTGGAAGATGTCTGGGAACCTTGTTGTGGGCACAGGATGAACAGGCCGTGACGAAGTCTACAACATTCTTGCGCAGGGAAGGCCACCAGTAATGCCGGGTAATGAGCAGGAAGGTGTTCCTCTGGCCAGCATGGCCGGCTAGTTTAGATCAATGACCCCAGTGAAGAACCTTCTTATGATCCGGAACCGCTACAAACGTCTTACCGGGTGGGAGACGAGACAGGTCCAAGGGAGCCACATTCATCACTTTGGAGGGATCGATGATATGCATAGGCTCCTCCTCTTGATCGGAAGACAGGAAGGATCGGGACAAAGCATTGGCTTTAACGTTCTTGTCCGCAGGGCGGTAATGTAGCGTAAAGTTGAAACGGGCGAAGAACAAAGACCACCGGGCCTGACGCGGATTGAGTCTTTGGGCATTTTGTAGATATGCCAGGTTTTTGTGGTCAGTGTAGATGACCACCGGGTGCAAAGCCCCCTCTAGCAGGTAACGCCACTCCTCCAGCGCCAATTTGATGGCTATCAGTTCTCGGTCTAATATGGAATAGTTGCGCTCAGACGAGGAGAAGAGCTTGGAGAAGAAGCCGCAGGTTACCATTCTCCCGGACGGAGATTTCTGTGTGAGCACCGCTTCGGCTCCGGAAGAGGAAGCATCAACTTCCAGAAAGAACTGTTTGTTGCAATCCAGACGGTGCAGCACCGGGGCAGAAGAGAAGGTTTGTTTTAAGGAGAGGAAGGCCTCCTCTGCTTCGGACGTCCATTCCTTAGGATTTGCTCCCTTACGGGTGAGCGCAGAGATGCGCAGGAATCGCTGAATTACCTTCAACCCCTCTGGTCAGGGACACTTTAAGATGGCAGAGACCTTCTTGAGATCCATCCGTAGACCAGTCTTAGAGAAAACATAGCCCAGGAACGGAAGAGAGGTCTGCTCAAAGAGGCATTTCTCAAATTTTGCGTATAGGTGATTCTGCCTGAGCCTAAGCAGGACCTGACGAACATCCCTCCGGTGTGTGGGAAGATCTGGAGAGAAGACCAAGATGTCATCCAGGTACACCACCACACATGAATATAAGAGGTCACGGAAGATGTCATTAACTAGTTCTTGGAAGACCACTGGAGCATTATAGAGGCCGAAGGGCATCACACAGTATTCATAGTGGCCGTCCCGGGTATTGAATGCCGTCTTCCACTCATCTCCTTGGCAGATTCGGACCAAGTTATACACCCCACGAAGATCGAGCTTGGTGAAGATCGAGCTTGGTGAAGATCTTCGCGTCTTTAAGGCAGTCGAACAGCTCAGAGATGAGCGGCAGGGGGTATTTATTTTTGATAGTAATCTGGTTGAGTCCTCTATAATCGATACAGGGGCATAGTAAACCGTCTTTCTTTTTTACAAAGAAGAATCCAGCTCCAGCTGGGGAGGTAGATTTCTGGATGAATCCCCTAGCCAGATTTTCTTTGATCTACTCCGATATGGCCCGGGTTTCAGCCAACGACAAGGGGTAGATACGCCCACGGGGTGGAGTGGCACCGGGTACCAGGTCGATAGGACAATCATATGGCCTATGAGGTGGCAGTGTCTCTGCTTTCTTCTTGTCGAAGACATCTGCATAAGACCAGTAAGGTGCCGGTAGACCAAGTAAATTAGCTGGAGTAGACAGAGGTCGAGCTGGGCGAACCGGAACCAGGCAGGTCTCATGGCAATCTTGCCCCCAACGGAGAACCTCACCGGATTGCCAATTCAAAACGGGTTCATGTCTCTGTAGCCAGGGTAAACCAAGCAAAAGGAAATGAGAGAGTCCGGATAGCGCATGGAAAGAGATCCTCTCCGAGTGCAGCATTCCCACCTGAAGGGTTACAGGCTCAGTGACGAGCAAGATGGTCACCGGAAGGAGTCTTCCATCCACGGAAGCGACTGCCAATGGTTCAGCCAGAGGTTTGGTAGGAATTTGATACTTTTCTATAAGGGACTGAGAAATGAGATTCCCAGCGGCTCCGGAATAAAGGTGGGCGGTTTCAAAGAAACGGTTCTCTCCACAGGAAATAGAAATGGATAAAGTCAAGAACGGAGAGGATTTACTCTTGCCTAGGATGACCTCTCCGAGAGGTCCTAGACAATGAAGTTGAAACAACTCCCCTCGGCTCGGCGTGTTTCTTGGCAAGATTTGACCATCTTGGTCTGGTCGATCTGCATGGGTTCGGGCGAGCGTGCCCGGGAAGTTGCTGGTTGGGAGGCAGGTTTCTGGAAAACAGGAGCAAGATGAGGAAATCTTCTCTCCCGGGTAGTCTCCTTACCATGTTCCAGGAAACGGATGTCAATCCGGGTAGTTAGTGACACCAGGTCATCCAGGGTGGTAGGAATGTCCTGGCCGGCTAGCTCATCCTTAATCCAACCGGAAAGACCCTACCAGAAGGTGGACACCAGGGCCTCGTTCCAGGCAAGCTCAAAAGCGAGGGTATGGAATTGTATGGCATACTGGCCCATGGTGAGACTCCCTTGGCGGAGACGGAGCAATGAGGAGGCAGTAGAAGTCCTTCGTCCGGGCTCATCAAAGACCCTCCGGAAGGCAGTGAGGAAAGCCGGAAAATCGGACACCAGGGGATCCCCTCTCCTCCATAGAGGGTTTAGCTATGCCAATGCTTCCCCAGTGAGGTGAGACATGATGAACGCCACCTTGGCCTGGTCGGAGGGAAACTGATATGCCAGTAGTTCAAAGTGCAGGGGGCACTGGTTCAGAAAACCTCGACATAAGACAGGGTCACCCCAAAACGAGGAGGCGCAGAGAGCTGGGGTCCAGAGCTGGATGCCGTGGCACTGGTAGGCAGAGGCACCGCCGGAGCGGGTGTCGCTCGGCTCAAGGTGGACACAGGTGGGACGGACAGCGTGTCCAGGCGAGAGTTGACAGACCGCAGGTAGGTCAGGATGGTTTCCTGTTGGGATCTCTGACGAGAAACCTCCTGGTATAGGTCAGCAAGTGAAGGAGCCTGGAGGCCACCGGGTTCCATGGCTTGTGCAAACTGTTACGGATCCGGGTGGTGGAACATCTGTGCTACGGTCGCACGGCGGCTCAATTGACTCTGTGAACCAGGGAAGGACCGAGCAGAGGGGCCAGGTGCTACTCTGGGCCAGTCCTTGTATGACAGCAGGTGACTCCCACGGGTCAGAAGGTAGGAACTGACCAGTACAGCAGATGAGCACAGCAGGCAGGCTGACAGGTGATCTGGGTAGACGGACTGGCAGACACCACAGGTAACTGGCAGGAGCCTCCAGGTAGGCTGGCTGGTAGGCACAGCAGGTAACTGGTACATTCTCCGGGTAGGCAGGCAAGCCTGGCCCATAGACAGACTGGCGAGTTTGGACCGTAGGCAGACCGTCGGGCTGGAGAGTGTACTTGGCTGGCGAAGACTGGTAGTCAGGCTGGTGGACTGGACTGGTAGTCAGGCTGGTGGACAGGACTGGTAGTCAGGCTGGCGGACTGGACTGGTAGTCAGGCTGGCGGACTGGACTGGTAGTCAGGCTGGCGGACTGGACTGGTAGTCTGGCTGGGGGACTGGACTGAAGACTAGCAGCGGGACCTGAGGGCTGAAGCAGAGTTTAGAACACAGAGCTACAACCTTGCACGGGCACCTCCATTTTGGAGGAGGTGCCTTTTATATGAGAAGTCCTCCGGCCATTGGCCGGGGACTCATTAGGACGGCGCGCACGGCCCCTTTAGGAGGGAGGGAGTGCGCACGCCCTAAGCACAGTTCCCGGGAAGCTGCGCGCGCCAGCAGCAGCAGGAGAGCCGGATGACACCGGGCCAGGAGCGCGGTGGTAAGGTGGATGACGTCTCTGCCTGTCAGGGGGCAGAGACGCCGATGCTACAGTTCACAAATTGGCGAATACTCGCAGCTCACTGTGCATGCACTGGGGGATTCAATTTTTTTTCATTTTAGACCAGATAGTATAGTCCTCCATATAGTATAATGAGCCACTTTTATTAATCAATACAGTATAATGAACCCCATATATTGCTCCAAACAGAATAATAGATCCCATATATTGCTCCATACAGAATAATGGACCCCATATAATTCTTCATACAGAATAATGGACCCCATATAATGCTCCATACAGAATAATGGACCCCATATATTGCTGCATACAGAATAATGGACCCCATATATTTCTCCATAGAGAATAATGGACCCCATATATATTGCACCAT
This sequence comes from Phyllobates terribilis, assembly GCF_046119375.1. Classification (NCBI taxonomy): domain Eukaryota; kingdom Metazoa; phylum Chordata; class Amphibia; order Anura; family Dendrobatidae; genus Phyllobates; species Phyllobates terribilis. The sequence goes on along the minus strand of NW_027362763.1, from coordinate 337,407,872 downwards.
ACAGAATAATGGACCCCCGTATAATGCTCCATACAGAATAATGGATTCCATATAATGTTCCATACAGAATAATGGGACTCATATAATGCTCTATACAGAAAAAAAATAATCAAATACCTATCCTCGCTGCTCTGGACTCCTCAGCATTGCCGTCTTCCGACTATTTGCACTGTGACTGCTCAAACCAGAGGGCGCACTGTAGTGACGTCATTTCGCCCTCTTCCCTGAGACATCACAGAGTCAGAACACATGTAAGACACCGGAGCTGCGGAGGAACAGGGAGAGGTAAGTATTCCAAGTGCCGGGGCCCTGAGCAAGCGGGGGGCCCACTCGCGGGTGCTGGCACCAGGCCCCCCAACTCACGGGCCCCATAGCGCGTGGGTGTCCCCGAAGGTGAGTGGCCCCGCCACTCGCTCAGGGCTTTGGAACTTGGAACACTTACCTCTCCCGGTTCCTCTGCAGCTCCGGTATCTTATGCGTGTGCCATGTGGTGACGCCGACCCTAGGTCTATATTTCAGAAGATTTCCAAAAATGATATAATTTTAAAACCAACACCCCTCAAAGTATTAAGTAGTAGTGTTAACCTTTCAAGCGCTTCACAGGAATAATACAAAGTGGAGTGAACGGGCACAGTTTTTAACTGTCTTGGATATCATACCTTTTAATCACATGGAATAAAGATTACAGGTGCATCTCACTAAATTAGAATATCATCAAAAAGTTACTTTATTTCAGTTCTTCAATACAAAAAGTGAAACTCATATATTATATAGAGTCATTACAAACAGAGTGATCTATTTCAAGTGTTTATTTCTCTTAATGTTGATGATTATGGCTTACAGCCAATGAAAACACAAAAGTCATTATCGCAGTAAATTAGAATACTTTATAACAACAGCTTGAAAAATGTTTTTAAAATCCAAAATGTTGGCCTACTGAAATATATGTTCAATAAATGCACTCAATACTTGGTCAGGGCTCCTTTTTCATCAATTACTGCATCAATGTGGCGTGGCACGGAGGCGATCAGCCTGTGGCACTGCTGAGGTATTATGGAAGTCCAGGTTGCTTTGATGGCAGCCTTCAGCTCATCTGCATTGTTGGGTCTGGTGTCTCTCATCTTCCTCTTGACAATACCCCATAGATTCTCTATGGGGTTAAGGTCAGGCGAGTTTGCTGGCCAATCAAGCACAGTGATACTGTTGTTTTTAAACCAGGTATTGGTCCTTTGGCAGTGTGGACAGGTGCCAAGTCCTGCTGGAGAATGACATTTCCATCTCCAAAAAGCTTGACAGCAGAGGGAAGCATGATGTGCTCTAAAATTTCCTGGTAGATGGCTGCGCTGACTTTGGTCTTGATAAAACACAGTGGACCTACACCAGCAGATGACATGGCTCCCCAAATCAATACTGATTGTGGAAACTTCACACTAGACTTCAAGCAGCTTGGATTGTGTGCCTCTCCACTCTTCCTCCAGACTCTGGGACCTTGATTTCCAAATGAAAATTAGAACTCTGGGACCTTGTGGAGTGTGTCAATGACTGCCTTCTGGACACTTGTCAAGTCAGCAGTCTTCCCCATGATTGTGGAGCCTACTGAAACAGACTAAGGGGCCTTTTTAAATGCTCAGGAAGCCTTTGCAGGTATTTCTTGTTAATTATTTCAATTTACTGAGATAATGACTTTTGTGTTTTCATTGGCTGTAAGCCATAATCATCAACATTAACAGAAATAAAAACTTGAAATAGATCACTCAGTTTGTAATGACTCTATATACTATATGAGTTTCACTTTTTGTATTGAAGAACAGAAATAAATTAACTTATTGATGATATTCTAATTTATTGAGATGCACTTGTATACTTTTTATGACTTTGCCAAGTGGATCCTTTTTTTTCTTCTTATGGATTACCGATGATCAATGGATTTGGATGCACTTGTTAAATGGAATTACATTTTTTCATTTTTACAAGGGGTAATAGGAGAAAATGGACCTTGACTGCTATATAGTATATATAGCAGGCATTATATAGTATATATAGTGCAGGTAGTATACAGTATAAATTGCTGAGATACACAAAACACTGAATGTAGCAGCACAAACAAATAACCATATTCCGACCCACAAATAATCAGGTCCACAAATAATCATGTGCTTACTGTATGGACCAATGTAGAATGGCAGACCATTCGGTAAGACATATAACAAAAGAGAGAACCAGCGAATCATAGGTCAAAAAGAGTGACAAAGATATTTAATCATAAAAAACCTTTATTTAGAAGTTATGGTTAGGTGGCACTACATGCACCAGCATGACCGCAATGCAGAGCCAAGCATAAATACGACAAATTCAATAATGTGACTAATGCACTCCAATCACTGTGCAGGACTCAACATAGAATGAAAATTGTAGCAGGGAAAAGGAAAACAATGTGAATGGCAGGTAACCAAATTAGATGATCATGGATTACTCACTTAAGACCCATGGCATATGATACACATGTGATATCAATATAAACCATATAACAATTCAATTGACCATTCTCGTGCACCATATGTATGAATTTTAATAACTATGTCTAGGTGTTATTGTAAATGTCAAGTCCATGGCATCATAACCCATAAAAAAGAATTTTATACCTGCATTGTTGGTCCAGCTTAGTGGATGGCACCGTGCGGTACAGCCCCAACGCGCGTTTCGTACAAACGTCCTTCGTCCTTCGCATGACCATCACATGACTAAATGACGTCATGGAAGGTCCTTTTTAGAGCACCGGGAGCCGCTGAAGATACCGGACGCATCGCTAAGGAGACCGGGGGCCATCTGAAGGTGAGTATAAGGTTTTTTTATATATGTGACCAAGTTGTCAAACTCTTTTCCAAGTGATGCTAAAATCGCTTGGAAAGCGCTTGACAACCCGCATGCGAAATCGCATGTTAAAACCGCTTCACTTACGCTTGTCCCTGGCAGGAAATACGCATGTAAAATCCGCATGCGTTTTTTCTGCCAGGGAGATGCAGAAACGCTTAGGAAAAATCCGGAGCATTTCTGCATCGTGGACACATAGCCTTACCGACTCCACAGCCCTGGTCATTACAGCAGCTGATATCAGTAATTAGAAAGCAATCCTGCCACTTATTATTTTTCACTATCAGCTGCTTCAATTGATGGCCTATAAAAAGGTGTCTCATTAGCAAGGTGCCACACAAGAAAATTCTCATGATGGATAAAACCAGTGAGATGTTTTAAGACTTTCACAACCTTATTGTTTCAAAACATATTAATGGAATTTGTTACAGAATAATTTCTAAACTACTGAAGGTTCCAGTAAGAACTGTTGGGGTCAATAAGAACTGTTGGGGTCATAATCCGGAAGTTGAAAGAATATTATTTCAACATAAACCAACCATGACCAGGTGCTCCCAGCAAGATTTCAGACAGAAGAGTGAAAAGAATTATTCAAAGAGTTGTCCAAGATTCAAGGACAACCTGTACAGAGCTAGAGAAAGACCTGGAATCAGCAGGTACAATTGTTTCAAGGAAAGCAATAAATAATGCACTCAACCCCCGTGACCTGTATAAATGCTCACCATGTAAGACTCCATTGCTGAACCAAAAGCATGTTCAAGGGCGTTTAAAGTTTGGTGAACAACACTTACAGTGACTTATGAAAGTATTTACCCTATTGGCTTTTTACCTATTTTGCTACATTACAACCTGTGTTTAAATATTTTTGTAATCCGATTTGTGTGTGTGTAATGACCGGGGGTCCGAGAGAGATCCAGTGAGTCACAAACTGAGACGGAGACAGAAATAAACACTTTCTTTACTAAAACAGGGATTAGACTAAAATTCAGTACTGCATGAATCAATCTCAGGTTCTACCTGGGACACTGTCTCTACTAAATACAATCAGCAAAAGCTGAAATCAATGTGCCAATCTCAAGGTTTCCATCTTATGTGAAATATTCTAGTGATCTGGAACAATTTTACCTAAACACAAAGTCAGTCTAGTGAAGACGGTATATGGGGACCCCCTGAGATGGCACACTGAATACAATCCTACCACTATTACCAATAATAATGCATGAAACTATATCAATTGCTCTTATACCCTTATTATCAGGATACCCGGGTATCTTAAAGTTATGGTACCGTTAACCTCAGATGCAGTCTATCACAGGCCTGTGAATCACGGTGGCTGCAGCTAGTCCCGGAAAACTTTGGCGCCAAAACAAAAACAAAGTTCACAAAAACAGCAAAAATTCCTTGTCTTGTCGGCCGATTCTGAGCCCACACACCGGGGACTTTAGTCCTGTAGCCTCAGATTAAGGTATGGAAAGATCTCTTCACAAAGGCTTGTCAATATCCTCTCAGTAGAAATGGCACCAGGAACCTTCTTTCCTCCCGAATGTCTCTCACTCTTATCTAGTACACCAACCACGTGCTCCGTCACAGAAATGGATTCCTGAGTCCCTTCCTTTATCACTCGACACGTGACTCCTTCAGCGCAAAGTCTCTAATCCACTCAGCATGGACTTCCACAAAACTCCACAGAGCCACACAGCTTTCCCCAGCTCAGCACTTGTTCTTAAACAGAGAAAGGGGTAAACAAACTTCACAGGGAAGCGTGTAAAGACAGTGTCTTCCTGCAGCTCCATTCTCACAGACTTCCTGTCTAGCCTCTCACACCTCAGACACTCTTAGAACACACAGAGTTTCTTGCACTGCCCCTCCTCTGAGCTCAGCCAGGCAAAAGTCACAGGGTCCTAGTGCTCTCCTGCTGTTATCACATTTCACACTCTCACATGCCACCCCACTAGAGGTTGGCGTCCTCGACACACCTCCCCACTCAAAGTCGTCTTGTGCATAGCGCTGTGGAGGTATACCTGCCGTAGCTCGAGTAGTTCTCCTGAGACCCACCCCAACAGGTTCGGCTCCCGAGGGAGCAGAAGTCTCTTCAACGGGAGCCAATGAGGCTGCTCCCTCCTGAGGTGTGGCGCCCTGTGCCACATCATACGGATCAGGTAACTGATCTGATTCCCCATTCTCTGAAGGACATACCACATTCTCAATACTCTCTCCACACGGGGACAGATCGATCGCAGGGGGCAAGTAAGCAGGGGCGGAGGCAGACCCACCATCAAATTCAAGAGCATTACGGATGCCCACCCCTCGGGACACGGCCTGTGGTTCCGGGGAAACGGGGACGACATCTTTAAACCAGCACCGTTGTAGCATGTTACGATGAACATTACGGGATGGTCCCCCTGTCCCCACCGGTTCGACCTCATAGACTGGAATTTCAGGGCTCAGCCGTTTTTTGACCAGGTACGGAGTCGCCTCCCACCGTTCCCTCAGCTTTCCGAACCGTCATTTGATTCTCACCAACACTCTATCCCTCGGGGAGAAAGGCTCGGTTTGCACTGGGCGTGTGTCCCTATGGGTCACCTGACTGAGTCGATCACCCACCACCTGATACACCTGATACACCGACTCCGCCGTCTGATCTCTTGTCGGCACTGCTACAGCATACTTGGCGAAGTGGTCTGTCATTACCAAGCAATAGGAATACCCAGACGTTGAGTATCCTATCAGAACATAGTCAATCATGAGCAGCTCTAAAGGAGCGGAAGTCTTAATAGATTGCGTGGGCACCCGCTGCTCAGGGCTCTTACTGAGCCCACAGACCCGACACTGCCGACACGCCTCTGTCACCATCTCCCCCAATTCAGGACAATAGAGGACTCGCTGTAGCCACTGGAGTGTCTTTTCACTCCCAAAGTTGGCCCGCTTCTCATGCGCCTCGCGAGCGACCACCAGACCCATCCCCATAGGGATTACTAGCTGGTACCGGTGCTGCAGCTCAGCTGGCAGGGAAGAGGGGAGTAGTAGTGTTTTGCAATACACCAACCAGACTAACAAGGTAATACAAAGCAGGGATAAAGGAAAATACCGCTCATACAAATATATGCACACAAACAATAGAGGATAACACCGGTGAGTGGAGGATGGGGAAAAACCAAAGTAGGAGAAGGAGAGTATTACCACACAACCAAAACCACGCAACAGTCTTAGCTAAATCCACCAAACGCCTTCTCAAACAACAACAAACCAGAGCCCAGTATACATAGGAGCGGGGAGTTGCTAACAGTGAACAGCTGCAAGTATTAAGGCAGGTAAGCTCTGTTGTCAACAACTTTGTTGTTAGGTATCCCAGGACCAGGGGCTCCTTTCCTGTCACTAACGCTAGGGGCGCCCTAGCAGGCCCTGTTCTCTGAATTACTTCTGAAGGTGAAGACGCCGGGGCCATGTACCTTGTACTGCTAAAAGAAACCTGCACTGTTTAATATAAAGGTGAAAGGCTTCTAATGAGTGCAAGAGTAGGAGGGATCAGATGCTGTGGTCTTCTGGCTCTTCTCTGTCGCGGTAAACCTGTGACATTGTGACGTAGGAAAACATGAAAAATGCCAAGGGGTGTGAATGCTTTCACAAGCCACTGCAGAGAACACTGTGAAATACAGGGAGAACATAGTCTGGTCAGATGAGACCAAGCACTGCATATCACCACAAAAACACCATCCCAACAGTGAAGTTTGGAGGTGGGAACATCATGGTGCGGGGCTGTTTTTCAGGATACGGCACTGGCAAACTTCATGTAATTGAAGGAAGAATGAATACACAAATGAAACAAAACATTCTTGAAAAAACTCTGCTGCAATTTACCAGGATGATGAAGATGAAATGAAGCTAGACATTTCAGTAAGACAATGATCCCAAACACACAGCTAAGGAAACTCTCAATTAGTTTTAGAGAAAGAAAAGCTGATAACGTTTTTTTTTTATTGCACCACTGGAGTGGTGCTCTAAATGAAAGTCCCCTGTCTGATACTCACCTGCCACCACTTTCATTGGTTTCCAGCATTGCTCTGGTCGTTCTCTGGCGAAATGTGACCTGCTCGCAGCTTCACTGTGTCATGGAGATGCGCGGAGGTCACTTTTAAATACAAGTGTTTGAGAGCCTAGTTCTGGCTCACATAAACTTGTGTTGAGAGCGTGTGATGTAGTTTATGATTTCAAACTATTCTAGCTAAATCTGTGCTCCAAAAGCCAAATAGCGCTCTTTCCTTCTCAGCCCTGACGAGTGGCCAAACAGTATAGTATATTTTCATGACATATAGGGCATCACTGTATTCGGGAGAATTTGCGCGATAAATTGTGGAATTCAGCTTCACCAATTAACCCTTGTGCAACTGACAAATTTGCAGCAAATAAAAAATAATAATTTTTAAAACTAAAATGTTATAATTCCATGTCCTGATGTTATAAAATTCTGTGAGGCACCTGTGGGTACAAAATACTCACTACACACCTAGATGAAATCCTTAAGCAGTGAAGTTTCCAATATTGGGTCACCCGGGTAGGTTTCTGCTGTTCTGGCACCTCAGGGACTTGGATAATGGAGCCCACAATCTATTCAAATAGAATTTGCGTTCTAAAGCCAAGAAGCGATCCTTCCCATCCGACCCCTGCTGTATGCTTAAACAGTAGTGTACAACCACATATGGGGTATATGTGGTACTGCCACATTTCGGAGAAATTGCATAACAAATTATGGGTTCCAATTTCACCTATTAACCCTCGTGGAAATTATAACATCTAAATGTTATAAAGTTTTGTGAATCACCTGTAAGTTAAAAATGCTCAGTACACCAGCAGAAGAATTCCTGGAGGGGTCTAGTTTCCAAAATAAAAACAGAAAAACTGGCCAGCACTCCCAAAACAATAGGTGTGAACAGGTGCTTACTAGGAGCAGTTACCTACATATACAACTATAATTATGCGAACATGAAATATATGACATTTGAATAGCATTACTGCTGTAGAAAAATAGAAATAAATGAGAAACCTTAGCTCATAAATTGGCTAATTCATGTGTACCTGGTAGCCACAGTAAGGCGTTTCTCAAAAATACCAGGACCCTATTAATGTGAGCTTCTCTCTAAGTTACTATGTCTGCTTGTGTGTGAGATAATAAGATCCTGCTGTAATTAAAATCGCCTGTAATTTTTCTACAGCAATAATGCTATTCAAATTTCATATATTTCATGTTCGCATACTTAGCTTTACAGTGTGCTGCTTTGTTTGTTAGTGTGGCATCCTGGTACCTGTTCTACTTCTGCTAAATGAGACAGTTGTAGTGTTGTACTAGATTTGTTCTATTGTGTGTGCGGAGTTAGGGAATATAAAACATTGCATTGTAAATTGTTCTTCCTTGCATTGTAAATTGTACTTTCCTGCCATCTGCTGGCCAATGTGTGTATATGATGTAATGATTATTCTCCTCATAACAAGTGGTGGCCATAGCAACGGCTGGGAGGAGTCTCCCAGTTCAGGGCTCTCACTCTGACTAGAACGCTGGTACAAACCAGGTGTGGGCGGTTCCTGCTGCCTCAGGAAGATTGAGGAGAGACATTATTCTCTCAGAGAAGAGTTTTCAATGCCAGTCTATGCTGAGGGGACATTTTTCCTCACATAATCTCCTTCACAAAAAGAGTGAAAGAATGCTGTACATGGACTCTCCTGCTCTCTGGTTATTCTGATTGCTTCTAGCCAGGACCAGATCCACGTGGCTGCCACGCCACCGGCTTTGCTTACTCCTACCCCCTGCAAGAGGGAACGGTGGGATAAAAACAGTGAGTACATCCACACTTTAGTGTGTTTTCCACAGAGAGCCAATCTGTGAAGGTCCCTCCATCAGTTTAATATTTCCTGGACTGCGCATAGCATTTCCTGTACAAGCAAGTGTACTCTTATACATTGTATTCCTGTACTCTTCTCCAGCCGCCCTGGACAGTAACAATGCTTGTCTCATGAGGAGAAAACCATAACTTCCGCATGCATGATATACTGTGAACTTTGCCTGTAAGAGAGACTGTACCTCGTTACCTCCTTCAGTAAAATTGTTATGTTTACAAGTTCACCTGCGTGTCTGGCTGCTTGAGATTGCAGGAACATCACGGGCACTCCAAAACCTGCACCCAGACACCACCACTACAGGAGTGCCCCCAGGAGATCTTATACCATCCACAAGTGCTACCTTCCGCTTTTGAAATTGTTGTGGACACGAGGGAAGCGTTGAGGGGTCCAGCGACCCACTTCAGCTACCGTGACATTATTATCTGCTGCCAGTGAGGCTACACACCCCAGCTGGCCCTTCTGCAACATCTGGCGCCTCCCCAGTGGCTCACCATACTTTGTGGCGTCATGAACAGGATTCATCTGTGTGCCTGTATCAGAGACTTTGTCCAATTGTGAGCAGTCACCTCAGTATCTACATCATGAGTGAACCAAGCAACAACAGCCAAGCTGGTGCTAGCAACCCTGCTGTTCCCATCGCATGCAACATGCCGTTCTCTGTCCCATTTTATCCTGGGACACCCTGGTTGGAACGCTACAAGGGGGAGCTGCACACCTTCAGGGACTTCCGTGACAAGTTGCTGGCTCTCTTTCTGTTTTACCCCCTCTCTCCAGAACAGCAAGTGCAGATCCTTCTGGGTCAGCTTGAGGGTGCTGTTATGATCTGCAACATAGGCTAAGGAAAGAAGGGGAGAGCTGTCCCTACAGTAAGACTAAACTGAGCCCCTACGTTGTAGCGGGCTACCTGTTCCTTGTGAACAGACCCGCCTTTGTCCTCGGCTAGTCTGAACGGAGACCTATAGAGAAAGGGAGGGGTCCCTAAAGGAACTAAGGACTGGGACAAAAATGGGACACCTCCTAACAGAAGTTGTTGCAGAGCAAAAGATAAACTGACAAACAGTACTAGAGGTCCCATAGGACCAAGCAAACTAGAGATAGATAGGCACAAAAGCACCTGGCTAGAGAGACAGTCTAAAACAACACTGAAGTCCAGCAAAGCCAGAAGGGCGGAGCTGGAATATATAGGCAGATGGTCACGTGACCGCAAAACACAAGATAGAAACAAAAACAAAAAGGAGGGTTCTAACAGTACCCCCTCTTTTATGAGAATCCTCCGGATCCACCAGGCCCGGGCTTATCCGGAAATCTCCTGTGGAAAGCTCTGACAAGTCTAGGGGCAGAGACATCATCCGCCCTTACCCAGGAGTTATCCTCGGGACCAAAACCTTTCCAAGCGACGAGATACTGCAATCTCCCTCTATGCCCTCTAGAATTCAAGATACGGGAAATTTCATGTTCGCCGTCTTCCACCACCGGAGGAACTATGACAGTGGCATCCCTATCCGATACATCCTCCTTTTTCAACAAGGAAACATGAAACACAGGATTAATCTTCCAGGAGGTGGGAACCTCCAACCTAACAGCAGACTGGTTAACCACCTGAAGCACCTTAAATGGCCCCACAAACTTCGGACCCAATTTTTTAGAGGGAATCCTCAACCGCAGATTCTTTGAGGACAACCAAACCATGTCACCCACAGTAAACAAAACCTCTTTACGCTTCCTGTTGAAATACTTCTTGGACTTTTTGTTAGCCTCTTGAAGGTTACAACGTACATTAGTCCAAACTCTCTCCAAATCACCGGAAAAATTCTCCTCCTCCGGCACCGCCGACCCCAATTTGGAGAACGAACCAAAAGATGGATGTCTCCCAGTACAACAAAAAAAAGAACACCCAGCAGAGGAGGATGTATGGTTGTTAGGAGCAAATTCTGCGAGTGGCAGAAACTTGATTGTCTGCCACAAAACAACGCAAAAACTGTTCAACATCCTGGTTCTTTCTTTCAGTCTGTCCATTAGACTCAGGATGATAACCAGACGAAAATGACAAATGGACTCCCAACCTGTCACAAAAAGCACGACAAAAGCAAGTCACAAATTGAGGTCCCCTATCAGAAACAATGTCGGTGGGAACGCCATGGAGCCTGACAATTTCCTTAACAAACGCCTTAGCGAGTGTTTTAGCGCAGGGTAGCTTAATGAATGGAACCAAATGACACATCTTGCTAAAACGGTCCACGACCACCCAAATGACAGTGAAACCCTCGGACACAGGAAGGTCAGTAATAAAGTCCATTGCCAGATGCGTCCAAGGCACACTAGGAACCTCCAGAGGGCAAAGGAAAAAAGGGGAGAGCTGTCCCTACAGTAAGACTAAACTGAGCCCCTACGTTGTAGCGGGCTACCTGTTCCTTGTGAACAGACCCGCCTTCATCCTCGGCTAGTCTGAACGGAGACCTATAGAGAAAGGGAGGGGTCCCTAAAGGAACTAAGGACTGGGACAAAAATGGGACACCTCCTAACAGAAGATGTTGCAGAGCAAAAGATAAACTGACAAAAGGTACTAGAGGTCCCATAGGACCAAGCAAACTAGAGATAGATAGGCACAAAAGCACCTGGCTAGAGAGACAGTCTAAAACAACACTGAAGTCCAGCAAAGCCAGAAGGGTGGAGCTGGAATATATAGGCAGATGGTCACGTGACCGCAAAACACAAGATAGAAACAAAAACAAACAGGAGGGTTCTAACAGGTGCTGCTTCCAGGGAAGTTTGATCCTGGCCCCCAACAGAGAAGAAAACGCTTGAGCAAATCCTTGCAAAGCTGAAGGATGCATTTGAAGTTACATCTATCTCTGAGGTCAAGATGAGATTCTTTGCAAGACGATAACAGCCAGAAGAGACCTTACGGGACTATGCTCTATCCCTCCAAGAGGCTTTCTCTGCTGTTGTACAGGTTGACTCCCGTGAAAGTGTGGATAGACCGCTTCATAGAGGGGACGGGCTCTTAACTGTCGCAGAGCCAACTTCGCATGCTTGCTGCACAACATCCCAACTTCACCTTTGCAAACTTCAAGACCCTAGCCATCCGTGTCCTCGGCAATGAATATGTACAGGAAAATGATGTCCCCTTTGCTCATTTAGCTGGGTCTATTCCTGCTGCCCTCCATCTTTCCAGATGACATCGTCAGGTACTATGTAAGCTACACAAGCTGCACAGACTCCTGCTCTGGACTCCAAGGCATCCCTTGAGGCAAGTGTAGATGACATTGCCAGAGAACTCGAACAAGTCTCTCAACAGATCAAAAATCTGATTATTTCACCTTCGCGCTCCAGTGAGCAAGCCCAGGACAGAACTCTCTCTCCTGAGCCTCCACCCAGAAGTCTACCTCCAGTCAAAGCTGCTCGCCGCAAGAGACCTTTCTGTCAGCACTGCCACAGATATGGACACACCGAGGCCCAGTGCTATCAGTTAAATGGGCCACCCCCGAGGTTGAGGACCGCCCCTCGGGAGGAAGAAGAAAAGGTCCAAAGGGAACATCCATGTGGGTGCCTCGCTTCATCTCACCCTGCCCGCACATAACTGTCCAGGTAAACGGTGTCCCTCTGGAAGCTCTAGTCGACACCGGATCACAGGTAACTACTTTGCAGAAGCAGGCATATCTTGAACATTGGGACTTTAGTGATTTAAATAACCCTCCAGATGTCTGTATGAACATTATAGCTAGTAATGGTCAACCCATATCTCACCAGGGTTACTGGGAGCCCACTATTCGGATTGGGTACATTAAGTTCCAAAGACAGGGTGTCATTATAAATGATGTAGAGGATGAGGGTTTTGCTGTAATGGTTCTAGGCATGAATGTTCTTAGAAATTGTTTCCCAGAAGTGTCGTCTGCCTTGCATGCCTCTCTCCCTACAGCTACATCTTCTGATCAGCAGACCATTCAGCATGCCATAAGTGTGCTTGTCGCCCAGCAGAAATTTGCAAATAGCAAGGGTGAAATTTGTTGTGTTCACCTCCGAAACACCCGACCGGTGATTCTACAGCCTAGTTCAGAAACCATGGTATGGTGCCGTGCCCGACCAGGTATTGAAAATCAAGATTATCAGGCTCTCCTCTAACCAATCCTGCTAGAAGGACAACCATTAGTGAAAGCTGCTCGCAGCATTATCATTATCAACAAGCATTCAGTAAGCACCCATTGAATTTCGGTAAGACTACTCTGATTCAGCATCGAATCCTCAAAGGTGATCATCCTCCCATCAAAGAGCGACATCTCCCATACCACCTGAAGTACTAGCCTGTCAAGAAAATGCTTAACGACATGAAATAGGCTGATGTCATACGTGAAAGTCAAAGCCCTTGGGTCGCACCGCTGGTCCTTGTGAAAAAAAAAGATGGCTCCATCCATTTCTGCGTGAATTACCGCAAATTGAACAACATCACACACAAGGATGCCTATCCCTTGCCACAAATTAAAGAGTACCTGACTGCTCTCGGATCTGCCTCCTATTTCTCTACTCTTGACTTAACCTGCGGATACTGGCAAGTTCCCATGGCGCCAGAAGACAGAGAGAAGACTGCCTTTACCACACCAATGGGGCTTTTTGAATTTAACTTTATGCCTTTCGGGCTTTGCAATGCCCCTGCTACGTTCCAACGGCTAATGGAGAGATGTCTTGGCCACGAAAATATTCAAAGTGTCCTCCTTTACCTTGATGATGTCATTTTCTATTCCTAGACATATGAAGACCACATTCACCATCTGTCTGAGGTCTTCAAGGTACTAAGCCAACATGGCCTCAAAATCAAGCCTTCCAAATGCCACTTGCTAAAACCATGAGTCAACTATCTTGGACATGTGGTAAACATGGAAGGGGTACAACCTGACCCCGACAAAATTGCTGCAGTTCAAAACTGGAAAATGCCCACTACCGTCAAAGAAGTCCGAAGCTTTTAGGGATTTGCAGGCTACTATCTCCACTTTATTCCTCACTTTGCTCAAGTTTCTGAACCACTTACTGAGTTGCTATGGGGATGTCCCAAGGAAAACTACAACCGAAGGCTTCCAGTAGACTGGACAAATCATCAAGAACAAGCATTCCAAACACTGAAAGACCTTCTTAACCAGCCACCTATTCTGGCCTATCCTGATTACACTCAGCCATTCCTTTTGTATACAGATGCTTGCCTCCAAGGGCAAGGTGCTGTTTTGTCCAAGGTCCAGGACAATAAGGAGTGTGTGATTGCTTACGCCAGCCACAGCCTCAGAGGAACTGAAAAGAATGACAGCAACTACAGTTCGTTCAAGCTTGAACTGCTTGCACTTGTCTGGGCTATTACAGAAAAATTCAAGGATTACCTGACTGTCACGCCCTTTACAATCTACACAGACAATAATCCACTAGCGCAACTGGATACCGCCCGTTTGGGAGCCATGAAACAACGGTGGTCTTCACACCTAGCGAACTACAAATTCACAGTCAAATATCGCAGTGGCAAATCAAATGTCAATGCCGATGTGTTGTCCTGGCTGCCTGTTGGAGAAGAACCACTCCGAGATGACATCTGGGAAGAGGTAGAAATGTCTCCTTTCTACTCAAGGTTTGCCTAACAGAGTGCGATCACTGCGTCTGCTGAAAAGGGAGAATCTCATTCCAAGCCACCTGTTGAACCTCTTCAAGAACCTTCCCTGTTGAAGAAATTACAAGAAGAGAGTGTTACAGATCCAGGTGGTGGAACCTCTGTGCTGCGGTGCAAGGAGGGACCAGAAGGGCGTAACTAGGTATCAACTCGGACTGACCAAGGTCGCACGGCGGCTCAATCGACTCCGTGAACCAGGGAAGGACCGAGCAGAGGGACCAGGTGATATTCTGGGCCTGTCCTTGTATGAGAGCAGGTGACTCCCACGGATAACTGGCAGGAGCCTCTGGGTAGGCACGGCAGGTAACAGACAGGAGCCTCCAGGTAGGCTGACTGATAAGCACGGCAGGTAACTGGTACGTTCTCCGGGTAAGCAGGCAAGCCAGGCCCATAGACAGACTGGCGGTTTGGATCGTAGGCAGACCGTCGAGCTGGAGTACACTTGACTGGCGGAGACAGGTAGTCAGGCTGACGGACTGGACTGGTAGTCAGGCTGGCGGACAGGACTGGTAGTCAGGCTGGCGGACTGGACTGGTAGTCAGGCTGGTGGACTGGACTGGTAGTCAGGCTGGCGGACTGGTAATCAGGCTGGCGGACTGGACTGGTAGTCAGGCTGGTGGACTGGACTGATAGTCAGGCTGGCAGACTGGACTAGTAGTCAGACTAGCAGCGGAACCTGAGGGCTGAAGCAGAGTTTAGGACACAAAGCTACAACCTTGCACGGGCACCTCCATTTTGGAGGAGGTGCCTTTTATATGAGAGGTCCTCCGGCCATTGGTCGGGGACTCCTTAGGACGGCGCGTGCCGCCCCTTTAAGAGGGAGGGAGCAACAGGCGACAGACTTCACCAAATACTCATTCCCGGAGAGATGCACGTGTCATCCTTGAAGCCTATCATGATTGCTCTGGCCATTTTGGTGTCCAGAAAGCTACCATCCGCCGAAGATTCTACTGGGTTGTATGAGAGGAGATATTGAAAGTTGGTGCTGAGAATGTTCCGCATGTAACATCACAAAAGATGGATGCAGAGATCAAAAAGCGCCCTTACACCCTATCAAGTCACAAAAAACAGGAGAAATTGTTGCTCTTGATCATGTAAAATTTGGCCCAACTCACTCTGGCTATATATATGCCCTCACAATGGTGGACCACTACACAAAGCTTTCCGCTATTGCTGCTGTCAAAGATCTTACAGCCAAAACTGCATCTGAAGCCTTCTATACCGAGTTCATCCAACACTATGGATGTCCAGACCACATCCTCACTGATCGTGAACCTGCCTTTGAATCTCAACTTTTCCACGAGCTGTGCAAGTACAGAGATTGCAAGAAACTGCGTACCACTGCTTACCATCCACAAGGTAATGGACTAGGTGAAAGAGTGAACCAAGTCATCATGAGTATGCTGCACACTGCTTCTGCCACCAAGGGTACTGAGTGGCCTGAGATTCTGAAAGATCTTGTCCACATCTACAATAACACAACCCATTTCTCAACTGGTCATACTCCATTTTATCTGATGTTCTGCCGACAAGGCCAGTTGCCTTCAGATTTGGCTCTAGGTGTACAAGTACCTAACACCATTAATCCTTTTCCACAAACAGACTGGGTGATTGAACACCGCAGACGTATGGCGGATGCCAAGGAAATTGTTGATTCTTGCATGGAAGAAGCACGAAGAAGACAACAAGAAGACTATAGTCCACATGCCCATGCCAAACCCATACAAATTGGCAACCGTGTCTGGCTCCGAAACAACCATCGGACTGGAAAATTGGCTCCATTTTGGGAAGTTGAACAGTACACAGTAACTGCTATACCCTTTCCATCGTCTGATGTGTACGAGATCCAAAATTGGTTGGAAACCCCAGACGGTACACAGAAACCACCTAAAACTGTGTCTCAAGGAAGAACTCCTGAGAGAGTCACTACTACCCAAGTCAACTTTGATTGGAACACAGAATCTTCCAGATTCATTAGAAAGACTGCCGAGCCTCGCTGAACTTATGTTATGTTCTGCTACCAGAGCTAAGGAAAGAGAGGAGATCTGTCCCTACGATAGAACTCAGCTTTATCCCTACGATGTAACAGGGGACCTGATCCTGCGATCAGACCTGCTAAAGTCCTAAGCTAGTCTGTACGGAGACCTATAGATGTGGGAAGGAATCCCTACAAGTACTAAGGACTGGGAGGAAAATGGGACACCTCCTAACAGAAATAGTAGCAGACAGACAAACAAACAAAATATATAGAACACTGGGGTCCGTAGACCAAGCAAACTAACAGAGTTAGATACAGAGCACAGGCTAGCTAGAAAGTAGTTATACAATGAAGTCCAGCAAAGCCAGAAGGGCGGAGCAGGATTAAATAGGCCAACAAGGTCATGTGACCAGCAAAGGAAAAAACCTAAGAGCAAGGTTCTAACAGTACCCCCCCTTCTAAGTGGATCCTCCGGATCCCCTAGGACCAGGCTTATCAGGAAATCTCCTGTGAAACGCTCTGATAAGTCTGGACGCGGAAACATCATCTGACCTCACCCAAGAGTTATCCTCGGGTCCGAAACCTTTCCAGGCCACAAGATACTGCAAACTACCTCTATACCGTCTAGAGTTAAGGATGCGAGAAATTTCATATTCCCCGTCCTCCACCACCAGAGGAACAGAGGCAGAGGCGTCACCATCCGACACAACAGCTTTTTTTAACAGAGAGACATGAAATACCGGATTAATTCTCCAGGAGGTAGGAACCTCCAACCTAACAGCAGATTGGTTGACAACCTGAAGCACCTTAAAGGGCCCTACAAACTTGGGACCCAATTTCTTAGAAGGAATCCTCAACCGCAGATTCCTAGAGGACAACCAAACCATGTCACCAACAGCGAACAAAACCTCCTGTCGTTTCCTATCAAAGTAGTCTTTAGATTTTCTGTTGGCCTCCTGAAGATTACCACGCACATCCGTCCAAACTCTCTCCAAATCACCGGAAAAATTCTCCTCCTCAGGCACGGCAGATCCCAACTTGGAGAACGACCCAAACGACGGATGTCTCCCAGAACAACAAAAAAAAGGCGAACAACCAGCAGAAGAAGATGTATGATTGTTCAGAGCAAATTCAGCAAGTGGCAGAAACTCAGACCACCCCTCTTGATTGTCTGCCACAAAACAACGCAAGAACTGCTCAACATCCTGGTTTTTCCTTTCTGTCTGGCCATTAGATTCAGGATGATATCCGGACGAGAACGACAAATGAACTCCCAACCTGTCACAAAAGGCACGCCAAAAACGAGCCACGAACTGAGGACCCCTATCAGAAACAATGTCAGTAGGAACGCCATGAAGTCTGACAATTTCCTTGACAAAGGCCTTAGCGAGAGTTTTAGCGCAGGGCAGTTTGACGAAGGGAACCAAGTGACACATCTTGCTAAAACGGTCCACGACCACCCAGATGACAGTAAAACCCTCAGAGGGGGGAAGGTCAGTTATAAAGTCCATAGCCAAATGTGTCCAAGGAGCACTGGGAACCTCCAAAGGACAAAGCAACCCCGCAGCAGGAGTATGTGAGGACTTAGATCTAGCACATATAGTACATTGACGCACCCACTTAATGACTTCCTTCTGCCATCCAGGCCACCAAAAACTGCGACCCACCAGTCTCTTGGTCTCAGAGATTCCGGGATGACCTGCCAACCGAGATTCGTGACACTCAACAAACAAATCTCTCCTAAAGGTCCCAGGCACAAACAACCTCCCATGAGGAGTGTTAGATGGGGCATTCTCCTGTGCTTTAAGAATCTCATCTTCCAAAACGGAGTCCAAAGCAGCTATCACAACACCTTCTTGTAAAATGTTCTCCTCTTTCTTAGCACCGACTATGGGAGAAAAACTGCGAGACAAGGCATCCGCCTTAACATTCTTAGTACCAGGGATGTAAGTAACGGAGAAATTAAACCGCGAGAAAAACAGTGCCCACCTAGCCTGACGGGCATTCAGGTGCTTGGCAGATCAAGATATATCAGATTTTTATGATCCGTAAGAACCTGAACGGGAAATTCCGCACCTTCCAAGAAGTGGCGCCAGTGTTCAAATGCGAGTTTAATAGCCCATAATTCCCGATTACCAATATCGTAATTCAGTTCAGTCTCCGAAAATTTTTTTGAAAAAAAGGCACAGGGATGTAATCCATCCCCGTTATCCTGAGACAATACTGCGCCAACCCCCACAGAGGAAGCATCAACCTCAACCAAAAACGGCTTAGTCACATCAGGCTGCATAAGGATGGGAGCAGAGGTGAACCTCTCCTTGAGATACACAAAAGCTTCAATAGCCTCAGAAGACCACTGAACCGCATCAGCACCTTTCCTGGTGAGATCGGTCAGAGGTTTGACAATACTAGAAAATTTTTTTATGAATTTTCTGTAATAATTGGCAAAACCTAAAAACCTCTGTATCGATTTCAAACCAATAGGCCTAGGCCATTCCTGTACAGCTTGAACTTTAACCGGGTCCATCTCAAAACCTTCGCTGGAGATAATGTAACCCAAAAAACTAATTCTCTGTACAGCGAACTCACATTTCTCCAGCTTAGCAAAAAGCGAATTGTCCATTAACAACTGTAATACCTCACGTACGCTCCGCCAATGAGACTCCAGATCCGGCGAATAAATCAAAATGTCATCCAAATACACAACCACATTTTTGCCGATCAAAGGTCTAAGGATGTCATTAATAAGATTCTGAAAAAATGCAGGAGCATTAGTAAGACCAAAAGGCATAACCAGATTCTCAAAATGACCCACAGGAGTGTTAAAAGCAGTCTTCCATTCGTCACCCTCCTTCATGCGCAACAGATTGTATGCCCCCTTAAGGTCAATTTTAGAGAACCACTTGGCCCCCATTAACTGGTTAAACAGATCAGGAATCAATCGCAGTGGGTAAGGATTGCGTACAGTAATTTTGTTAATCTCACGAAAATCCAGACAAGGACGTAAACCGCCGTCCTTTTTTTTTACAAAAAAAAATCCAACCGCCACAGGAGACTTAGAGGGCCTAATGTGACCGGCGGCCAAACTTGTCTGTATGTATTCCTCCAAATCCTTCCTCTCAGGAATAGTAAGGTTAAATAAACGACTTTTAGGAAGAGTCGCTACAGGGACAAATTCAATAGAACAATCATAGTCTCTATGGGGAGGCAAAACCTGCGATTCCTTCTCAGAAAAAACTCTCCAAAAATCCTGAATAGGAACAGGCAATTCTCCCCTATCCAAAGCTGCAATACGCCCGTTACAACACTTGTCATAACATTTATGGCTCCAGGATTTAATTTCACTGGTAGACCAATCCAGTACAGGATTGTGAAATTTTAACCAGTGCAATCCCAATATTACTGGAGAAGGCAAGTTATTCAAAACTACCAAATCCAATTTCTCATGGTGAACACCATTAATAGTGAGAGGAAATCCACAGACCTTGAGAGTAATATTCTTCAAAGGGGAACCATCCACAGAAACCACAGCAATGGGGGATGATAAAGGTTCGGGTTTTAAATTGAGTCTTTCCAAGAATCCCCCATTAATTACATTCAGAGTAGACCCACAGTCAACAAACACCCGAAATTCCATTAATTTTTCCTGAGCAATCGTGGAAGCAGCTAAAAATACACCCTTGGAATTTAAACAGGCAATACGGGCATGACTGACCATTTTTTTTTCTTTCTTCATACGAAGCTCACAGCCTTTAATCAAATGACCAGATTTTCCACAATAGAAACACAAGCCTTCAAAAAATCTACGGTCTTTTTCTTGAGAGCGAGGTGCCACCGATCCAATCTCCATCGGTTCACCACTGTTAGTACACACATTCTCATAACCAGAAACTGACATAGCAGAGGATTTGCTCTCATTAACCCTTGCACGCAGTCTCCTATCCACCCGTATAGCTAATTGCATAGCCTGTTGCAAATCTTCAGGTGTAGGATAAGCAATTAGCAGGTCTTTAACCCTTTCATTGAGCCCAGCAAGAAATAGACTTTTCAGAGCAGAATCGTTCCACCCTGTTTGAGTAGACCAACGACGGAAATGAGTACAATATTTTTCCACATTACCTGATCCCTGTTTCAAACGTCTCAACTCAGTCTCAGCTGATGCGACACGGTCAGGATCATCATATAATAGTCCCAAAGCAGAAAAAAAACTATCCACTGATCTGAAGCATGTATCACTAGGTTGCAAAGAAAAGGCCCACTCCTGAGGCTCTTTGCGCAAAAGTGACATTATGAACCCTATGCGCTGGGATTCATCCCCAGAGGACTTGGGTCTCAAACGAAAATACAATAAGCAAGCGTTTTTAAATGAAAAAAATTCTCGGTGTTCACCAAAAAATAAATCCGGCAAACATACCTTAGGCTCCAAGAAATGTGCTCCAGGACAGTTACTCACGTGCTGACGGAGCTCGGCCACCTCCAGAGAGAGTCCCTGCAGGCGATGAGCCAAATCCTGAACCGACACCATGATGGAACAGAAAAATCTTTCCTTAGAGAATTTGCAGGCTGGACTTACTGTTATGTTCTGCTACCAGAGCTAAGGAAAGAGAGGAGATCTGTCCCTACGATAGAACTCAGCTTTATCCCTATGATGTAACAGGGGACCTGATCCTGCGATCAGACCTGCTAAAGTCCTAAGCTAGTCTGTACGGAGACCTATAGATGTGGGAAGGAATCCCTACAAGTACTAAGGACTGGGAGGAAAATGGGACACCTCCTAACAGAAATAGTAGCAGACAGACAAACAAACAAAATATATAGAACACTGAGGTCCGTAGACCAAGCAAACTAACAGAGTTACATACAGAGCACAGGCTAGCTAGAAAGTAGTTATACAATGAAGTCCAGCAAAGCCAGAAGGGCGGAGCAGGATTAAATAGGCCAACAAGGTCATGTGACCAGCAAAGGAAAAAACCTAAGAGCAAGGTTCTAGCAACTTATCTTCGTTCCACAATTTGCGTTTCCTGGCTATTGTCAGTTCATTCCTACATCAACAGGGAATACTTTTCTTCCACCTGAAGAAACCACAGAACCTGAACTAATCTACAGCCAATGGACAGTACCTCTGAGGCGCTCTGAGCGGAGTACCAAAGGTATCCTACCTGCTCAGTACAGGGACTACGTACTTCACCATATATCCTTCTTGAATGATATGCCCTTTTGACATTTATATACTCAGATTTACCAGTTTAATATGTGTTTTTTTTCTAGTTAATATAGCAGTTCAAGGACTGTGCCTGGCTCACAAAGCCAAGAAATCTTAAACTTCATTAACCCCATTTACATGTAACAGTATTATAGTTATTACTAAGAATGTTGTTTATGCTCATGTTTATCTACTATTGCATTTTTCCTAGGTATGGACATTTACATCAAATGCCTAGAGACTCTATCCCAACAATGTTTCTGAATATTTCTCATGTTCACATCCTACGTTGGTTTTACTAGTAATTATTCCATTTTGCCATGCACTTGTGTATAGCACTTTTTCCTCTGTATCTCTAACTTTGTCATTTGTACAAGGCTTCACCCTCCAACTGTTCGCCGAGGACGGCTTTTCTTAAGAGGTGGAGTATGTGGCATACCGGTACCTGTTCTACTTCTGCTAAATGAGACAGTTGTAGTGTTGTATTAGATTTGTTCTATTGTGTGTGCGGAGTTAGGGGATATAATACATTGCATTGTAAATTGTACTTTCTTGCCATCTGCTGGCCAATGTGTTTATATGAAGTCATGATTATTCTCCTCACAAGTGGTAGCCATAGCAACGGCTGGGAGGAGTCTCCCAGTTCAGGGCTCTCACTCTGACTAGAACGCTGGTACAAACCAGGTGTGGGCGGTTCCTGCTGCCTCAGGAAGATTGAGGAGAGACATTATTCTCTCAGAGAAGAGTTTTCAATGCCAGTCTATGCTGAGGGGACATTTTTCCTCACATAATCTCCTTCACAAAAAGAGTGAAAGAATGCTGTACATGGACTCTCCTGCTCTCTGGTTATTCTGATCGCTTCTAGCCAGGACCAGATCCACGTGGCTGCCACGCCACCGACTTTGCTTATACCTACCCCCTGCAAGAGGGAACGGTGGGATAAAAACAGTGAGTACATCCCCACTTTAGTGTGTTTTCCACAAAGAGCCAATCTGTGAAGGTCCCTCCATCAGTTTAATATTTCCTGGACTGTGCATAGCATTTCCTCTACAAGCAAGTAAAGGGAACTCTTCTCCAGCCGTCCTGGACAATAACAATGCTTGTCTCATGAGGATAAAACCATAACTTCGAATGCACAATATACTGTGAACTTTGCCTGTAAGAGAGACTGTACCCCATTACCTCATTCAGTAAAATTGTTATGTTTACAAGTTCACCTGCGTGTCTGGCTGCTTGAGATTGCACAAACATCATGGGCAGTCCAAAACCTGCACCCAGACACCACCACTACAGGAGTGCCCCCGAGGGGTCCTATACCATCCACAAGTGCCACCTTCCGCTTTTGAAATTGTTGTGGACACGAGGGAAGCGTTGAGGGGTCCAGCGACCCACTTCAGCTACCGTGACATCATTATCTGCTGCCAGTGAGACTACACACGACAGCTGGCCCTTCTGCAACATCTGGCGCCTCCCCAGTGGCCCACCACAATTTGATTCCAAAATAAGGTCACTTGTGGGGGGTTTCTGCTGTTTTGGCATGTCAGGGGATCTGCAACTGAGACATAGCATTCACAATCTATTCCAGACAAATTTACGCTCCATAGAACAAATAGTGATCTTTCCTTTCCGAGCCCTGCCATGTGCCCAAACAGTAGTGGTTGACCACATCTGGGGTATCATCGCACTCAAGAGAAATTGTGTAACACAATATGGGGTCCGTTTTCTTCTTCTATTGTAAAAATTACAAATTTGAGGTTAAAACAACATTTTAGAGGAAAAAACATTATTTTCGTTTTCACATCCACATTTTAAAAAGTTCTGTGAAGCACCTACGGGTTCAACAAGCTCAACACCCCTACCCCCCAGATGAATTCCTTGGTGAGTCTAGTTTCCAAACTTGTAGGAGTTTCTGCTTTGTGTTACCTCAGGGGCCCTGCAAATGGGACATGTTATTTGCAATCTATTCCAGCCAAATTTACATTTCAAATACAAAATGTCGCTTCTTCCCTTCCGAGTCCTCCCGTGTGTCCAAACAAAACTTTTTGACTGCATGTGGGGCATCGCCGCACTCAGAAGAGAGTAGGTAACAAACTGTGTGGTCCACTTTTTCATGTTACCACTTGAAAAAGTAAAAAGTGATGATTACTTAAGGCTAATTTGATTTTCCAGAACCCACGACAGCACCGTACGAGAGAGGAACCGCCCACAAGGACAGGAAACCTACAGGTTTAAAAGGGCGGAGCATCTCCTCCCGCTTCAGTGGTTTACAGAGCATTAGAGGCCTCAATTTGGTTAGTAAGGTAGAGAAAATACACACATTGATATATACACTATATATATATATATATATATATATATATATATATACACACACATATACACACACACATACACACACACACAGGTGCATCTCACTAAATAAGAATATCATCAAATAGTTAATTTATTTCAGTTCTTCAATACAAGAAGTGAAACTTATATATTATATAGAGTCATTACAAACAGAGTGATCTATTTCAAGTGTTCATTTCTGTTAAAGTTGATGTTTATGGCTTACAGCCAATGAAAACAGAAAAGTCATTATGTCAGTAAAGTAGAATACTTTATGACATCAGCTTGAAAAATGATTTTAAAATGAGAATTGTTGGCCAACTGAAATGTATGGTCAGTAAATGCACTCAATACTTGGTCGGGGCTCCTTTTGCATCAATTGCTGAATCAATGCGGCATGACATGGAGGTGATCAGCCTGTGGCACTGCTGAGGTGTTATGGAAGCCCAGGTTCCTTTGATAGCAGCCTTCAGCTCGTTTGCATTGTTGGGTCTGGTGTCTCTCATCTTCCTCTTGACAATACCCCATAGATTCTCTATCTATGGGGTTAAGGTCAGGCGAGTTTGCTGGCCAATCAAGCACAGTGATACTGTTGTTTTTAAATCAGGTATTGGTACTTTTGGCAGTGTGGACAGGTGCCAAGTCCAGCTGGAGAATGAAATTTCCATCTCCAAAAAGCTTGTCAGCAGAGGGAAGCATGAAGTGCTCTAAAATGTCCTGGTAGACGGCTGTGCTGACTTTGGTCTTGATATAACACAGTGAACGTACACCAGCAGATGACATGGCTCCCCAAACCATGACTGATTGTAGAAACTTCACACTAGACCTTCAAGCAGCTTGGATTGTGTGCCTCTCCACTCTTCCTCTAGACTCTGGGACCTTGATTTCCAAATGAAAATTAGAACTCTGGGACCTTGTGGAGTGTGTCAATGACTGCCTTCTGGAAAATCTGTCCAGTCAGCAGTCTTCCCCATGATTGTGGAGCCTACTGAAACAGAATAAGGGACCTTTTTAAATGCTCAGGAAGCCTTTGCAGGTGTTTTTGTTAATTATTCTAGTTTACTGAGATGACTTTTGTGTTTTCATTGGCTGTAATCCATAATCATCAACATTAACAGAAATAAACACTTGGAATGAGTTTGTAATGACTCTATATAATATACGAGTTTCACTTTTTGTATTGAAGAACTGAAATAAATTAAATTTTTGATGATATTCTAATTTAGTGAGATGCACCTGTGTATATGTACAGTATGTATACATATATATGATATCTCCTCTGAGGCGTCTTTTTTTAAGCTAAACAAGCTCAACTTTTCCAACCTCTCATCATAAGAGAGCCTTACTTCCCTTTCAGTAATCTGGTTGACAGTCTTAGAACTAATTTCCCAATATTTTTTTTAGATGTTGGCGACAAAAATTGGATCGGATTATTCTAAATGTGGCCTTACAAGTGATTTATAGAGGGATAACAATACATTGGGATCACAGGATTTTATCTCTTTTTTCTATACTCTCTCGATATTTTCTTTTCTTTAGCAGCTGCTGCCTTACATTGAATACTGCTGCTCAGCTTACTTGTAACCAGAATACCCAAGTCCTGTTCTGTAGTTCCTATTACATTTCATGTATGCCTCTTCATGAATTAGGACCATCGGAGAAGTCACATGCACCTCACCTTTAATCTCACTTCAGTCGGGGACTAGAGTAAGATTTCTGCATAGCGAACGCCACTGCTCATCCATGTTTTGACAAGCAGCGGTAGTTCCGCCACTGTTCCTCCCAAGCTCCACCCACTTTGTTGGAGCAGGGTTAAAATGGCCAAGAACGCCAAAAGTCTCGAAATTTTAGCGCAGCCTTTAGTTTCACCAAAATTCTGAGTTTTTAACCCCTTAGTGACAGCCAATTTTAACCTTTAACATAAATAACAGTTTCCACATGTCTGTTTTATATCTGCATAATTTTTCAAACATTTTATTTTGTTAGGATGTTAGAGGGGTTAAACGTTTAGCAGCAATTTCTAATTTTTTCAAGAAACTTGCTAAACCTGTTTCTTTAGGGACCTATTCAGATGACTTTTGAGGGGCCTATATATTGGAAACTCCTCAAAAGTGGAGGAAACCGCACTCTCAAATACTTCAAAACTGCTGTCAGGAAATTTTTTAACCCTTCAGTCCTGCATAGGAATTAATGCGAAGTGGAATGAAAAAAAATATATTGTAACTTTACCTCTCACATGTTGCTTTAGCCCCAATTTTTTCACTTTTTCAATGAATATCACAAGAAAATGAACCCCTTAATTTGTTACCTAGTTTCATTTGAGTGCACTGATACCCCTCATCAGAAACCTCTGGGGCTCAGAAAGGAAGGCGCACCATTTGAATTTTGGAACACAGATTTGGCTGAAATACATTGCATTTGCAGTGCCCCTAATGTGCCTAAACAGCAGAAACCAACCCACAATTGACCCCATTTTGGACGCTACACTCCTCAAAGATTTTATCCATGGGTATAGTAAGCACTTTGAACTCACAGATAGTGCATAGAATTTGATACCATTAGGTCGTCATATTAAAATTGTCATGTTTTTCACGAAAATGTTGCTTAGCCCAAAATTTTCCAATCCCCACAACAGCACCGTATGAGAGGGAGAGAGAATCCTCCCCCAAGGATAGGAAACCTACAGATTTAAAAGGGCGGAGCCTCTCCTCCCTCCAGTGGTTTCCTGTCCTTGGAGGGAGACCTACAGCGAGGATGCCGAGATTCGTCTCTCTCCCTGGTTGGGGGAATAAGGTAATCCCCTGGTGCGGCTACCCAGTCCCCTGTCACCTGCACAGGCCGTCGCGGGAGTTCCCGGCGGATCTCCTGAAGTTGGGAGGCACGGGGTCGCAGTCCACAGCAAAAGCCTGTCAGGACCCCGGAGCGCTCTGGTCCAGTCATGCAGCATCGCCGGCAAGTGCAGCAGGAGGAAGTAGATGGTGGTGACATCACTTCCGGGGGCGCGGCTACTGCAGACGGCAGGAAATTTGAAAAAATGGCGCCATCTGGGTATAAAATATCCTCCAAACATCCAGTGTTTTGGTGCAGAAAATGGAGGAAGAAAGCCAAATTAAAAGGAAGGAGCTGACAGCAGTCAGGTTAGCATTAGTAAAAGCCACACCGGACCTAAAGAACCAAGGTGTAAAGGTTCTTTCAAACAACAAAACAGCAGTCTTCTATATAAACAAACAAAGAGGCACAAGGTCCAGATCACTGATGACAGAAGGACAGAAACTGTTAGCATTAGCAGAGAATCATTTTTTGTCCCTTTCTGTGGATTATCTAAAAGGGAATGTCAGCATAAGAGCAGACTGTTTGAGTCGGCATCAATTTGATCAGGATGAGTGGTCACTAAACCAGTCTGTCTTTTCGAAAAATAGAGCTACGGGGGACACCTCGGGTAGATCTTTTTGCATCCAAGACCAATAGGAAGGTGCAAAAAAAATTCTCCCTAGACCCAAGGGAATCCCCATATGGGGTGAATGCTTTGACCCACAAATGGACACAGGAACTAGCATATGCATTCCCACCAATCTCCCTGATCCCGGTAGTACTAAGAAAGATCAAGTCGGACCAAGCCGACGTAGTTTTAGTTGCACCCTTTTGGTCCAAAAGGACATGGTTCACTTGGTTAAAACTAATGGCAGTGGGGGATCCATGAGTTCTTCCTGAGATCCCGGATTTGCTATCTCAGGGCCCAGTGGTGTGCCCTGAGTTAGAGAAGTTTCATCTGACGGCGTGGCGTTTCAGCGGCAGCTCCTGGAATCAAAAGGGTTTTCAAAAAACCTGACCCATACCCTCATGGGAAGTAGAAAAAAGGTGACAACAAAAATTTATGCAAGGGTCTGGGAAAAAATTTTTGAGTTTTCAGGAATATCACTTTGTAAATAACCCCGTGCCATGGGTAGAATTCTGGAATTTCTACAAAAAGGATTGGAGCTGGGATTATCGGTAAACACCCAGAAAGTGCAGATATCAGTCCTGGATGTTTTGTTCAAGCAAAAAATTGCTCATAATCAGGGGCGTACATAGGAATCATGGGGCCGCATAGCAGAAGTACTAATTGGGCCCCCCCCCCACCAAAAAAAAATGTATATAATTGTCGTGGTCACACAAGAGCAGATCTCACAACTTTCCATCCGTTACATAGTAATTTTCCCCCTGTTGTAGTCCTAGATCCCTCTTTCATTGCCCCATAAAGTGTCATGCCAACAAAAGTGTCCCCCAAACACGGTATGATACCCCCATGGTGAATTCCTCCACATGTGCAGTATAATGTCCCTACTGTACCCCACCTCAACTCCCAGGGCAAAGTTTGGTGACCCCAACACAGTATGATCCCCCAACTGTGACCCCTTAGAGCTAGACAGGATGATACGTAATAAGAGAGGGTGCTATACATAAAAAAAGGTGAAACTATATAACTAAGGACGGCGCTATACATAATAAGTGAGTACACTATATACTGAGTATGCTATACATAATACGGCTACATTCCTGCATCTGTGCGCAATGTCGGTGTGCTGCCCACTGTTACAGATGCATTGAGCATGTCCTATTCTGATCCTCAAAATCGGATCAGAATAGGACAGTCTCTGACCCTCACAGATCTCATTCTCAGATCCGTGATTTTCATGGATGTGTTATGTATCTATAAAACTCTACGAGTCCGTGGACCATGCGATAAATTCTGGCAGCACACGGACATTTCACACAAATGTGAGAATGCAGCCTAAGGGATTTTACAGATAACATTATCACTCCAAATCACACAGTGCAGATACAGAATAATATTTACATCCAGGAACTTACCGCTAACGTCTCATCTGATCAGAGTCAGTTTCTGCTGCTTCTTCTCCATCTGGTCAGACCTTCATGTCGACATCTCCCAGCCACGACTCATCTTGTCACGATGATCAGTACAGCCCTAAAAATAACAAGGTCACATATATATACTTGTGTCTCCCCCACACTGCGCCCCTGAATACAGATATGTACCCCACCATTAATATACTATTAGCCACTTTGTAATCAAAATACAAAGTGATCAGCAACTCTGTGCCCCCCCCATTAACTATAATCTCTGCCGCCCAATAATATAAATTATTTAGTCTCTGTGACTCTCCCCAATTAACTGTAAGGCTATGTGCACACGGAAAATATTCAAGGCTTTGCAGTACAAGCAAAGTGAAACCCCCATCATTGCTCTCTCCCAGCACCCCCATTATTGCTCTCTCCTAGCACCCCCATCATTGCTCTCTCCAGCCCCATCATTGCTCTCCCCATTGCCACCATCCCCATCATTGCTCTCCCCAGTCCCACCGTCCCCATCATTGCTTTCCCCAGCCCCATCATTGCTTTCCCCAGCCCCACCATCCCCATCATTGCTCTCTCCAGCTCCATCAGCCCCACCATCCCCATCATTGCTCACCCCATCGCCACCATCCCCATCATTGCTCTCCCCAGCCCCACCATCCCCATCATTGCTCTCCCCAGCTCCATCAGCCCCATAATTGCTCTCCCCATTGCCACCATCCCCATCATTGCTCTCCCCAGTCCCACCATCCCCATCATTGCTTTCCCCAGCCCCATCATTGCTCTCCCCAGCCCCACCATCCCCATCATTGCTCTCCCCAGCCCCACCATCCCCATCATTGCTCTCCCCAGCCCCACCATCCCCATCATTGCTCTCCCCAGCCCCATCATTGCTTTCCCCATCATTGCTTTTTTCTTGCATCTTCATAGTAAGTTTATAATGTGTAGTTATTGACCCGTAATGCTTTTTTAAGTCCCCTTTGTTATTAAATTGTAATTGTCTTTTTTAATGGTGATTAAGGGGTTAAGTACCAAATTCTCCCTTGGCACCTCCCATTGAGTTCCTTTGCTTTATGTATAAAAGTGCCTGTTTCTGCCATTTTCCCATAACTCCACCTGATGAAGGCAGCAGACCGCTGCAGAAACGCGTTGTGGGCATTAGAACTTCAATAAAGAGGTTTGTTTTATCCTTTTCCAGTGCGTTATCCAGTTTCTAGCGCCCCACTGACCACTTCAATTTGCACACTGATCATTGCTTTCCCCAGCCCCACCATCCCCATCATTGCTCTGTCCAGCTCCATCATTTCTCTCCCCAGCCCCACCATCCCCATTATTGCTCTCCCCAGCTCCATCAACCCCATCATTGCTCTCCCCAGCCCCACCATCTCCATCATTGCTCTCCGCAGGCCTACCATTTCATCATTGATCTCATCAGCCCCATCATTGCTCTCCCCATCGCCACCATCCCCATCATTGCTCTCCCCAGTCCCACCATCCCCATCATTGCTCTCCCCAGCTCCATTAGCCCCATCATTGCTCTCCCCAGCCCCATCAGTCCCATCATTGCTCTCCCCAGCACCACCATCCCCATCATTGCTCTCTCCAGCTCCATCAGCCCCATCATTGCTCTCCCAGACCCACCATCCCCATCATTGCTCACCCCATCCCCATCATTGCTCTCCCCAGCTCCATCAGCCCCAACATTTCTCTCCCCAGCCCCACATTCCCATCATTGCTCTCCCCAGCCCCATCATCCCCGTCATTACTCTCCCCAGCCCCATCATTGCTCTCCCCAGCCCCACCATTGCTCTCCCTCACCTCCCCTCATTCTCCTGTTCCTCTCCCCAACGTTTTAAGTAAAAAAAAAAAAACTTACCTCTCAGCACGCTCTCCTGCAGCATCCTCCTAGTTGCTGGCAACTTTCTTCTTGACCCAGGCGAGCGCTGCATGATGATGTCATCTAGCTGCACGCGTCTGTGTCAAGGAGGAAGCAGAGAACGGATCCCTCCAGCTCCGCTGCCATTTTCCTCCTGTCAGCAGCAGAGCTGCAGGGATCGCTCCCTGCCCGCCGCGTGCAGGGAGCAGCTGCACTGGCGGCGGTATGTCCTCCCCTGGACTGCTGTGGGGCCCCCTCGTGTCACGGGTCCCATAGCAGTCGCGTGGCCTGCTGCCATTGGCGGTACGCCACTGCTCATAATCCATAGATAATAAGGTTTGTAAAGTCAGTAAATAGATCTAGACCAGTGGCAAGACCCCCATTTGAACCTCTAAATGATATTTCAAATAAAAATCTTTACATATAAGACATTTTACTAGTGGCTCTAACTTCAGCCAGAAGGTTAGGGGAGTTACAAGCTCTATCAATTCACTAACATTCTCTCAGACAGAATAATCATTAGACCAGATCTAGCTTTCCTTCCAAAGTAGTCTCAAACTTTCACAGATCCCAGGAGATCATTCTTCCATCCTTCTGCGATAACCCCAAAAATGCAAAGGAAGTTAGTTTCCACACCTTTGATGTTAAGAGGTGTTTATTACAGTACTTAGAGAGTACTTCTGTAAGGTGGAAAACTACCTCTCTCTTTGTTCTTTTCCAGGGTCAAAACAAAGGCCAGGGAGAGTCTAAGGGGACCCTTGCTAAGTGGGTTAAATCTGCAATCTCTGTGGCCTACTCTTCAGGCGGACACCCCGTCCCTGAAAATTTGAAAGCTCACTCTACCAGAGGTGTACCCACCTCATGGGCAGAAAGGGACAATGCTACTCTTGAACAGATTTGTAGAGCAGCAAATTGGACCTCATCATCCACATTTTTCAGACACTATCGGTTGAATTTTGGTTCTTCTGATCATTCCTTTGGGAGAAAGGTTCTTCAAGTGGTGGTCCTTCCCTAAGGTTTCCTTTGTCATCTCTTGTATGGTGCTGTAGTGGGGATGGGAAAAATGATAATTACTTACCGGTAATTTTATTTTCCAGAACCCACGACAGCACTCTTCTTATTTTCTTCCCTAATATGGTTCTGGTTTCTTTTCTAATTTAGCAAATCGTGCACTGAGTGAAGCAGAAAAAAAAACGAAAAATGTGATTTAGTAAAGCCAGCCTTAGAGTAAAGAAGAATTTTCCTTAGTATGATGTGTGTATATATATATATATATATATATATATATATATATATACACAGTGAAGGAAATAATTATTTGATCCCTTGCTGTTTTTGTAAGTTTGCCCACTGACAAAGACATGAACAGTGGAAACGTTTCGTTCCTGTTGAGGAACTTTCTCAAGCACTTGAGAAAGTTCCTCAACAGAAACGAAATGTTGCCACTGCCATTATGACTATGTGTCAATAAATCACAGCTTGTTTTGAAGGCTGAAGTGCTGCCTTTGCTTTTGTGGACTATATTGAGGTTTGGTTGTGCCTGTAAGGCTCTGCACCCGCGATTTATACAGATAACCTGTGCTGCACCTTTTCCAATTTCCATATATATACACTCCCTGACAGAAGTTATGTCGCTTATCCATGTTATGTAAATAAAAGCTTATAACCTGATGTTAAATTCATCCATTGGTTTTATGAATTACTCTTTTGAAAGCTGAAACCCTCCCAAATTTATTTTAGGTTAAGAAAATAAATTGGCATTAATGCTGAAATATTGTTCATTTAATGAACACAGAATGGCCAGATTTTGGCAAGACAAAAGTTTTGTCGCGCACAGAAAGTAATGTGATATTCAAACAAATAATTATCTTAAAATACAAATATATGTTGCATAACATTGGTGAATGAAGTTGTGGTGCTATTAGAGTCATATTTAATATTTTGTGTGACTTCCATGAGCTTGAAGGACTCCATCCATGCGGTTCAACAATGATTCATACAATTTATTAATGAAGTCATCAGGAATAGCAAAGAATGCAGTCTTACGTGTCTCCCAGAGTTCATCTAGATTCTTTGGTTTTGTCTTCCAAGCTTCCTCTTTCATCCTACCCCAAACATGCTCAATGATGTTCATGTCTGGTGACTGGGCTGGCCAGTCCTTGAGCACCTTGATCTTTTTTGCCTGGAGGAACTTTGTTGTAGAGATGGATATATGAGACGGAGCACCATCCTGCTGCAGAATTTGACCCCTTTTATGATTTGGAATGTAAGAGGTAGCTAATACTTCTTGATATTTTAGGCTATTAATATTGCCTTCCACCTTGCAAATGTTTCGCACACCCCATACTGAATGTAACCCAGACCATGATCTTTCCACCACCAAATGTAACTGTTTTCTCGGTGTATTTTGGATCCATACGGGCTCCAGTTAGGTCTCCTGCAATATTTGCGGCGGCTGTGGTGTAATTCTACTGAAGATTCATCAGAGAAATCCACCTTCTGCCACTTTTACAGCGTCCATCTGTTAAGAAGGCTGTGGGACTTTGCAAATGCCACACAGTTTTTTTATTTGCCTTTTGTTTAGAGCTGGCTTCTGGGCACTGATTCGACCATGGAGGCCATTTCGAGACAGAATTCTACTAACTGTTCTAGTTGACACAGGGACTTGAGGTGACCAGGCCTGTTGGAGCTCTGCTGCAGTGGAAGAGGCGCTTGCTTTGGATTTTCTAACCAACAAACGTTCCTCCTGAGCAGTTGTCTTGCGGGGTCTGCTGGACCTGGGCTTGTCAACACATCTCCAGTCTCTTCAAATCTTTTTTTAATTCTTTGTACTTGATGCTGAGACACATTAAAGATGCCAGCCACCTCTGCTGTGGATCTGGTCTTCAGCCTCTTGATAATGAAGGCTTTGGTCGCAGGGTGGATGTTTGGCTTGTTGTCAGAGCTCAAGTTGCAGTTCAAGTGAAGGTCTGGGGTGCTGGGTTTTTTTTTATACACACCCACTAATTAATCGATCATTTACTGAGCACTGGTGAGGATGTAAACTAGGATTGGGTGCATTATATGACCAGGTGACAAAACTTTTGTCTTGCCAAAATCTGACCATTCTGTGTTCATTAAATGATCAATATTTCAGCATTGATGCCAATTTATTTTCTTAACCTAAACCAAATTTGGGAGGGTTTCAGCTGTCAAAAGAGTAATTTATAAAACCAATGGATAAATTTAACGTCAGGTTATAAGCTTTTATTTACATAACATGGATAAGCGACATAACTTCTGTCTGGGACTGTATATATACACCTGTGAAGTGAAAACCATTTCCGGTGACTACCTCTTGAAGCTCATCAAGAGAATGCCAAGAGTGTGCAAAGCAGTCATCAAAGCAAAAGGTGGCTACTTTGAAGAACCTAGAATATAAGACATATTTTCAGTTGTTTCACACTTTTTTGTTAAGTATATAATTCCACATGTGTTAATTCATAGTTTTGATGCCTTCAGTGTGAATGTACAATTTTCATAGTCATGAAAATACAGAAAAATCTTTAAATGAGAAGGTGTGTCCAAACTTTTGGTCTGTACTGTACATATGTGGTCAATACAAAAGTACTGACACATGACTTATTCCTTCTGTCATAGAAATATGTGTAGTAGAAGATATTAACATCTCTATGTCACATGAAATTGCAGGGGCAAAGATGGCTGACAGTCCCAGTGACAGTGTCCCTCTCCCTCCTCTCTTATCCCATTTACAGTAAGGAAGCAGGAGCTAGCAATCTAAAAGCTGACTTTATGTAAAATGGCATTGTACAAAGAGAAGTGCCAACCTAATTAACATGCAAGAGAACTTCTTGTAAGACTTACAACTTGCAGGTAATTGAGACAGGAGAAGTCCTTTCAGAGAGTTGGACAGCAATATAGACTTGTGTTGACACATAGACAGTGAAGTGGAAGAGACCTTTTGTCCACCGGAAATACATTGTCAGTTCAGGGGAAATATTTTACATCTACACTGGACACCTTTTTGTCTCTGTGAGAGAAGTGGTTCATCTGCTAGACGCAGAAGCACCAAAATAAAATATAGAATAGGGGAATTTCTATATCTGATTGTGATGAGATATATTTCTAGTGGCAGGGCTAATTGGGGAACAACATGCATATTTTTTCATATCTGTGAGTCCTGCCGATGAGCCGTAAATCAACAGTGCAAAAATAACTGATGGCAGCTGGGTCATGTTTGATCTCTAAAGAAAGATAAAATCCCGATGGAAAATATGGAGTCAGTCTCCAACTTCTAAGACCATAAGAGAGGAGTTCTCATAAGTTGGGGATTTTACAAAATCATGAAGAGCTGAGACCAGTCCATAACCTGGCCCATGTGAGATCATCAAAGGGGAGTGTGTGGGCTGGCGCAGGGGGCTGATAAAAGATCAAGCCGAATTATGATCTGGGTTCGTGCTGAGAGATACATTTTTCGTGTAAGCAGGGGCCACGTTCACGTAACGGCCAATCGAAGTGCTCTCCTTCGGCTAAACTGAATCGACTCTGCGATCGGTATAGTAAGTTCTTCTGTTAATCCCTTTTATTTTCTGTGACTGTATATGCTGTATTGTTTTGTCCCCTTTGTAAAATCTTTTGTATATTTTTTTCATAAACACTGCCTACCTTTGGATTAAATATAAAATTTAATAGTTCTGTTTCTTCTGTTCTGTAATCGTGCCTCACCCTGAAGCCATATACACTACCAGAAAGCAGGCGTCCAATCGGCCTGTATTTAAAAACAAACAAACACGGATTGGTGGTGGCAGCTAATAGTCTAACTTGGGTTATCGTGGAGTTAGCAGTGATCGCACGGCAGTATATACACATATTCTATGCACTGGAATCCGGAGGTGTATATGCCATATGCTCACTGTTATCTTTCCGATAACTAATTAGTGAGAACAGCCTGCGGTCCCCTCAGTTGATCGTCGGCCAATCATATAATTGACCGGATGATAGGGGGCAGCAGAGAGCTGTTCGCTCCAAAGATCACAGTGGGTGGTCTCTGTGATATTTGGGATCATACTTCCCTGACACCCTAGTAATGTCAGACACCTTTCAAAAAAGGACTGGATGATTTCCTCAGTACACATAACATGGTGGGTTATAATCTACAGAATGTAGAACAGGTGGAGAAAGGTTGAACTTAACGGACCAGTGTCTTTTTCCATCCTACGTAACTATGTAAGCAGATGACGACTCTCTGCTTTTCTGTCTCCATATACCGTATTTGCTTTTTTATGTCTCTAACATCTTACAGCACACTGTGGAGCAAGAGAGCAGAGGAGGGGCCAGGGCTGGTAGTGAAGGGTCAGGCAGCAGAGGAAACACTTTCCTCTTGCGGTGAGAGCGCTTACAGCCCACGGGCCACCGATTTACATATCAGCTTGTGCTGGGTATAGAAGTCTCTTGTGTAACATCCTGCACAGGAGTCTGTGACGTTACAACAGACGTTATTGTGTCTTACTGGTTGTATATAATATATAATACAGGCTGTACAAAGTGTGGGTACACACATACACACACACACAAACAAACACATATATATATTGTATATACACTGCTCAAAAAAATAAAGGGAACACATCCTAGATCTGAATGAATGAAATATTCTCATTGAATACTTGGTTCTGTACAAAGTTGAATGTGCTGACAACAAAATCACACAAAAATCATCAATGGAAATCAAATTTATTAACCAATGGAGGCCTGGATTTGGAGTCATCCCCAAAATTAAAGTGGAAAAACACACTACAGGCTGATCCAACTTTGATGTAATGTCCTTAAAACAAGTCAAAATGAGGCTCAGTATTGTGTGTGGCCTTCACGTGCCGGTATGACCTCCCTACAACGCCTGGGCATGCTCCTGATGAGGTTGTGGATGGTCTCCTGAGGGATCTCCTCCCAGACCTGGACTAAAGCATACGCCAACTCCTGGACAGTCTGTGGTGCAACGTGACGATCGTGGATGGAGCGAGACATGATGTCCCAGATGTGCTCAATCAGATTCAGGTCTGGGGAACGGGCGGGCCAGTCCATAGCTTCAATGCCTTCATCTTGCAGGAACTGCTGACACACTCCAGCCACATGAGGCATTTCTCCAAAGAAATACCACCCCACACCATTACTGACCCACTTCCAAACCGGTCATGCTGAAGGATGTTGCAGGCAGCAGATCGCTCTCCACGGCGTCTCCAGACTCTGTCACGTCTGTCACATGTGCTCAGTGTGAACCTGCTTTCATCTGTGAAGAGCACAGGGCGCCAGTGGCGACTTTGCCAATCCTGGTGTTCTGTGGCAAATGCAAAGAGTCCTGCACGGTGTTGGGCTGTGAGCACAACCCCCATCTGTGGACGTCGGGCCCTCATACCACCCTCATGAAGTCGGTTTAGCCATCAGCTTTTGTTTTGGCCACAAGATTTTTTAATCCGCCACCAGGACAAGGTAGGGCCCTACTCTACCCTACCCTATTAGACATTTCTTATTATACCCAATACTTATTTTAGGTATATTTTTATTTATGGGAATGTGTCACATACATTTTTTAAAATGTCCAATAATATTACATACAAGGGACAAATACCATCACACCATTACCAGACCACATATTACCACCACATAGTGACAGAATACTACAATACTGTGCACTAATAAAATAACTCAATACTAATATTACCATAAGTGACATTATACACAGGAACTCTGTACATAGTATACAGTGTATAGTGTCAGTGTACAGGTAACACAATGACTCACCAGTGACTTCAATAGTTGAAGTCCTTCATCTTCGCTTTTCCTCTTAATCCTGCACAGAAAGCCATCACTTCTTCCAGCCAGGACTCGTCTCTGCATAAAATAACACAGTTATCTAGAGCACAGCTTCCAGAGCCCATTCCCCAATTTTTCCTCAACCTCTACACTATACCAGATGAAAAAAAAAAAGCGACATAGTGCCACCCTGCACAGTAACGGGACCCCCACCCCCTCACTGAAAACAGTATCCTCAATATAATTCATCACAGCAGTAATAATATACTTTAATTAGCCCCTACAATAATAATGTCCCACATCCTGCCCCCATGTCTACATCCTGCCCCCATTGTCTCCATGTCTTCATCCTGCCTTCATGTCTCCATTTGTCTTCATCCTGCCCCCGTGTCTCCATCCTGCCCCCATTTGTCTCCATTTTGCCATTTGTCTCCATCCTGCCCCCATTTGTCTCCATCCTGCCCTCCGTCTTCATTCTGCCCCCATGTCTCCATTTGTCTTGATCCTGCCCCATGTCTCCATTTTGCCCCCCATGTCTCTCCATTCTGCTCCCCCATGTCTTTCCATCCTGCCCCCAATGTCTCAATTTGTCTCCATTCTGCCCCATGTCTCCATTTGTCTTCATCCTGCCCCCATGTCTCCATCCTGCCTCCATTTTGCCCCCCATGTCTCTCCATTCTGCCCCCTATGTCTCTCCACCCCCACTGCGCCTTGCAGCGCTGGGGTCCTGGGTTCAAATCCCACCAAGGACAACATCTGCAAGGAGTTTGTATGTTCTCCCTGTGTTTGCGTGGGTTTCCTCCGGGTTCTCCGGTTTCCTCCCACACTCCAAAGACATACTGATAGGGAATCTAGATTGTGAGCCCCGATGGGGACAGCGATGATAATGTATGTAAAGCGCTGCGGAATATGTTAGCGCTATATAAAAAATAAAGATTATTATTATTTGTCTCCATCCTGCCAAAATTTTGCCACATGTTTCCATTTTGCCCCCCATGTCTCTCCATTTTGCCCCCCCATGTCTCTCCATTCTGCCCCCCATGTCTCTCCATCCAATAGATTTTAAGTGAATGTGCGTCCGAGGACGTACGTTCACAGTGACTGAAAAGGAGAATGGCAGTGTGTACAGCACAGACAGTATATATACAGCGAAGGCAGTATTTACAGCGCAGGCAGTATATGTCACGCACAGTGTGGGAAAGACTAAGTGCAATACGAAGGCATGAGGGGGAGGGAGCCCAGACACTAGGATAAGGGGAAGTGGAGAACCCTAGGCAGATCTAATAACACCCTGCCTCCCCTACAGTCCCTATATTGGTTCCACATCAATCGCCGAGCAGGAATCCTAAGCTCTGTATATCCCTAGAGCTAGGCCCTGAATAGGGAGGGGGAGGGGATGATTATAGAGGTCAGTCCCCACTAGAAACTAAAGACAACAAGGGAGACAACCAAAGGGGGATAAAATTAGCTTGAGCAGATTCTAGCGAGATAACATCAGACAGCTATAGCTCCAAGCCTTCACAAGGGAACATGTGAATATCAACAGCGATCTCCTGCAACAAACTGACAGTTTTTAACTCCCATGCAAGGGTGTGTCAATTAACAACAGGAGGAAGGTAGCCGCTGGGTCCTAAGCAAGAAAGGTTAAGAAGGCATCTGCAATGCCAGGTGCAGTGACCTTCTACAAACAGATCCAGAGCGACTGTGTTACACCTGACACACCCGTTACAGTATGTATTACACAGGCAGTGTATACAGCACAGGCAGTATATATAACACAGGCAGTGTACACAGTGCAGGCAGCATATACAGTGCAGGAAGTATATATAACACAGGCAGTATATACAGTGCAGGCAGTATATACAAAACCGGCAGTATATACAGTGCAGGAAGTATATATAACACAGGCAATGTACACAGTGCAGGCAGTATATACAGTGCAGGAAGTATAAATAACAGGCAGTATATACAGTGCAGGCAGTATATACAACACAGGCAGTATATACAGTGCATGAAGTATATATAACACAGGCAGTATATACAGTGCAGGAAGTATATATAACACAGGCAGTGTATATAACACAGGCAGTATATACAGTGCAGGCAGTATATACAACACCGGCAGTGTATACAGCACAGGGAGTTTATATAACACAGGCAGTATATATAACACTGGCAGTGTATTCAGTGCAGGCAGCATATACAGTGCAGGAAGTATATATAACACAGGCAGTATATACAACACCGGCAGTAAATACAGTGCAGTAAGTATATATAACAGAGGCAGTGTATACTGTATAACACAGGCAGTGTATACACCACAGGCAGTGTATACTGTATAACACAGGCAGAGTATATAACACAGGCAGTGTATACTGTATAACACAGGCAGTATATATAACACAGGCAGTATATAATGTAGAACACAGGTATTATATACTGTATAACACAGGTAGTATATATAACACAGGCAGTGTATACTGTATAACACAGGCAGTATATACTGTATAACACAGGCAGTATATACTGTATAACACAGGCAGTATATATAACACAGGCAGTGTATATAACACAGGCAGTGTGTACACCACAGGCAGTGTATACTGTATAACACAGGTAGTATATACTGTATAACACAGGCAGTATATATAACACAGGCAGTGTATACTGTATAACACAGGCAGTATATACTGTATAACACAGGCAGTGTGTACACCACAGGCAGTGTGTACACCACAGGCAGTGTACACTGTATAACACAGGCAGTGTATACACCACAGGCAGTGTATACTGTATAACACAGGCAGAGTATATAACACAGGCAGTATATATAACACAGGCAGTATATATAACACAGGCAGTATATAATGTAGAACACAGGTATTATATACTGTATAACACAGGCAGTATATATAACACAGGCAGTGTATACTGTATAACACAGGCAGTATATACTGTATAACACAGGTAGTATATACTGTATAACACAGGCAGTATATATAACACAGGCAGTGTATATAACACAGGCAGTGTGTACACCACAGGCAGTATATACTGTATAACACAGGCAGTGTGTACACCACAGGCAGTATATACTGTATAACACAGGCAGTGTATACTGTATAACACAGGCAGTGTGTACACCACAGGCAGTGTATACTGTATAACACAGGCAGTGTGTACACCACAGGCAGTGTATACTGTATAACACAGGCAGTGTGTACACCACAGGCAGTGTATACTGTATAACACAGGCAGTGTGTACACCACAGGCAGTGTATACTGTATAACACAGGCAGTGTATACACCACAGGCAGTGTATACTGTACACCACAGGCAGTGTATACTGTATAACACAGGCAGTGTGTACACCACAGGCAGTGTATACTGTATAACACAGGCAGTGTGTACACCACAGGCAGTGTACACTGTATAACACAGGCAGTGTATACACCACAGGCAGTGTATACTGTATAACACAGGCAGTGTATACACCACAGGCAGTGTATACTGTATAACACAGGCAGTGTATACACCACAGGCAGTGTATACTGTATAACACAGGCAGTGTATACACCACAGGTAGTGTATACTGTATAACACAGGCAGTGTATACACCACAGGCAGTGTACACTGTATAACACAGGCAGTGTGTACACCACAGGCAGTGTATACTGTATAACACAGGCAGTGTGTACACCACAGGCAGTGTATACTGTATAACACAGGCAGTGTGTACACCACAGGCCCAGTAACGTGCACACTGCAGACCACAGCGCTATCTCCATGGAGAGAACCAGAACTACCACTTTATAACGACACTTCCTATGTGATCACAAGGCCGGGGCGGGCGGTGCAGTTTCGCCTTCTGCCTGCAGTCAGTCACAGGAGGAACAACAACGAGGTGTCCGGTCCTCCAGCTGTAAGACACCGGTAAGCCTGTCCGTCCCCGGGACTTTACCCCATGTTTCCCTCATATGGGCAGTGACAGGACCTGTGCGACACACACACTGGGCCGGGCGCAGGCTGGGTGGGACGGGCACTACTGACCCCAGCAGGACTAATGGCTGCGAACAGCACCGTCCATGTCCCGCTCCGCTCTGACCAGCCTATTATGGGAAGGTTAGAGAACTTCTAGAAACTTCCTGATGCCCTGTGATGGCAGTCATACTGCAGCTGTCCCCCCGCCATGCCAGCTCCGTATACAGCAGACTGTGCTTGCTGGGCTCTGTAGTGCGCCAGAGGTTGGATTGTCCATCAGCAGGAGGTCAGCCCGCACCTCTCCGAGGCTCAGTAACTAGTGGAGGCTGCACCATTGGTGCTGGGACAGTCAGTCCTGCCCGATCTACAGGTGTGGGGTTGGGCAGCTTTGGACACAGTTTTATTCTCTTAAATTCATGCATTTTTTGCTAAAAATATTTTTTGTAATTTTGGCTGTAGAGGCCAAACAGTGCACATCTTTCTTAACGAAACCGCATTGTAAAAATTACTTTTAGCCCCAAATGCATATAAGCAAAAAGCTGCCCCAAGAGGTGGAGAGCCCCTTTAATGGGAATCTGTCACCCTCTGGGACTTATCTGACCTACTACTATGTGCATACAGGTGATAGAAATGTAAAGCTATACATACCTGTATGCCTCATATTAGAGGTCTGCTTGCTTTGTAATAGCTTTTTATTAAATTAGTTTTGACAAGCTTCCCGTCCGGGGAACATGAAGAAATCCCGGCCTATTAGCTTCATTTCCATATTCTCCCCCTCCCCTGCACATCACAGGGCCCTTTTAATAAAAAGCTATTGCAAAGCAAGCAAACCTCGAATATGAGGCATACAGGTAAGTATAGATTCACATTTCTATCACCTGTATGCCCATATTAGCAGTCTGATGGGTCCCAGGGGGTGACAGATTCCCTTTAATGTTGTCCTAGGCTGGGGACACACGACCGTATAAATCGGTCCCATTCTCATCCAGAAAAGTGGGATGATTTCTTCTCCCTTGTCGTCCGTGTACAATGCTTCTTTTACTCGGCAGCTATTAATAATTTACAGGAGCATTTCTAGTTTCCTGTTACAGAATTGCAATATGTTCATTAAAATCTTCTGCGTTACTGTGGCTCGGTACAGCAGCAGATTTTTTGTGTTTTTATGCACCCATAGACTTGAATGGGTGAATCTCATCACACACGGGTTCAGTCCGTGAAGAAACATCGCTCCTCTGCACGGCCCTATTGAATAACACTGATCCGAGTACTATCTTTTGTTTTTTGTTTCACAGGCAGCACTTGGACTGAAAATACGCTTGTGTGAATGAGCCCTAAACTTAGATCTGGGACTTTAGAGATCCAGCAGATTAGTTTACATTAGGCCATTAATCTGTTCTGGGGCATTGTGTGGCTTTGGTTCCACCATTCTTTTTTTATATTAAATTTGTCTAATTGATTTGCAATAAAAGAAGGTACGATTTGCCCTAATTTTTGGCACAGATGCATTAGTACATGTGGGTCCATGTGTCTCCAAGGCCTCATCTACTTCTGTACATACCGCAAAAACTTATCCACATACCGGACACCGGGGGATAGAAAGTCTCTGCCAGCGGCAGCTCCTGGCAGGCTTTGCCCTTGGTGACTGGACTGGGTGAGATTTCTCCAGAAATAGATGAGTAGCCTGTGGCATCCAATCAGGTTCTGTCTCTCACTATTCAAACGAAAGCTGGAAGGTGAAACCAGCCACCTCATTGGTTGCTTAGTATTACTGCACCACTTTTTATTTGCAGTAGTTGCATTAAATCATTCACATTTTCTTTTATGCAAAAAAATAGGTCCTTTTTTTTTTTTAAATCAATGCAGGGTCGGATCATCCGTTTCTGGGCCATGTACCTGTTGATACCATGTGTGTGCCATCTCCTTATGGCTATTTTTACATTGCTGATGTTTCTGGCTCCGTGTGGAGCTCCATGTTCTCACCTGCGTAGCAGACGGTGCAGGAGCTGCCTGATATTCACCTGATCTAGTTCTGGCTGTAAAGCTGCATTTTTTTTCACGTGGACATATGGATTTACAATATGGTAAATTACACATGCAGATTTTCCTCACTTTATACATTTCTTTGGGGAAAATCTGCACATAAAACTCAGCGTCTTCGCAAGAGAAAAAAAGACATGTTGCGTATTTGAAAACTCACCAAAAACTCAGGAACTTAAAGGGGTTGTCTGGGACTTTAACATTGATGGCCTACAATTAAAGGGAACCTATCACATCTACTATCTAAACTGCCCCCATTGTGTTTTTAGTGATGCAATGTGCATCACTAACACACTTTGTTCATTAAAATCGTCTTTAATATAATGAGTAAAGCCCATTTTTATATAGTTATATCCTACCTGCTCATTCAGTCATAGGGGTGTGAGCCTCACTTTTAGTCATCGTTGGCACTGCCCACGCATTTGAATTGTCTGTGCTACCGGCTAGCTCTAACGTCACTATGTCATGTATTGTATCTCTGGGAGCCGCACATGCGCTGTGACGAGCGGCTCCTGCGCTAGCCAGGAGCACGGACAATTCAAATGCGTGGGCAGCGCCAACGATGACTAAAAGCGAGGATCACACCCCTATGACTGAATGAGCAGGTAGGATATAACTAGTGATGAGCGAGTATGTTCTGTTAACCCTTTCAGCGAGCATGCTCGTGTGCTCGCCGAGTATCTTCAGCGTGCTCGGGTGTTATGTTTTAGTCGCACTGTGTGCATGATTTGCGACTGTTTGAAAGCTTTAATACATGTGAGGAATGCCTGTTTCTTAGGCATTCCTCACATGTATTAAAGTTGTCAAACAGTCACAAATCATGAGCACTGAGTGACGAAAACATAACACCCGAGCACGCTGAAGATACTCGGCGAGCACACGAGCATGCTCGCTGAAAGGGTTAACAGAACAAACTCACTCATGACTGGATATAACTATATAAAGTGGGTTTTACTCATTATAATAAAGCTGATTTTAATGAAAAAAGCATGTTAGTGATGCACATTGCATCACTAACAACGCAATGGGGAAGTGTACATAGCAACTAGGACGTGACAGGCTTAGATAGTACAAAGGACATGA
Source organism: Phyllobates terribilis (assembly GCF_046119375.1). Taxonomy (NCBI): domain Eukaryota; kingdom Metazoa; phylum Chordata; class Amphibia; order Anura; family Dendrobatidae; genus Phyllobates; species Phyllobates terribilis. The sequence continues at coordinate 337,363,312 of NW_027362763.1, read as the reverse complement.
CGGTTCCCTTTAAGATTTGATTGGTTGGGGTGCAACACCTAGCACCCCTGCCGAACAGCCTTTCCCAGTGCCGGCCCGAACTGGTCATCTGTGGAGCTGCACAGCTTGGTCAATGGTATAGTGGCTGCAATCAGGTACTGCACATCTGCCCCCTATTAATTTGAATAGGGGGTGGCTATGAAGTACTCAGCCACTACACAGCTGACAGTGCTATGCTGCGCAGGCCCCCAGCATCGGGAACAGCTGATCGGCGGGGGTGCCGGGTGTTGCGCCTCCATCGATCAGACATTTATGACCTATCGTAAGGATAGGCCATCAATGTTAAAGGGGTTTTCTGGTCTAAAATGAAAAGCCTGCAGTCACTCTGTGTGACTAAATAGACAATGAGGGCGGGCACCACCCAAATAATCAAGAGAGGTCACCCCACAGCATATGAAGCAAACATGATTGAGAGCAAAGAAAAATACGCAAAAAACAGGGGATCTCTCAAAAAAAATCATCAAATATATTTTTATTAATACATGATATAAATGGACAACAAATAATTAAAACAATTAAAACAGCCCAAAAGCACATTATTACAGCCCATAAACTCCAAGTAAAGAGTCATGGTATACCCACGCTAACAACAGGTGTTACAATGAAGGTATAAATAACCGATTGGCCTATGAAATTAATTCAAGGCTATATCATGATCTGAAAATGAAAGTAGGCTAACCCTAGGGACTTGTTCAGAAAAAAGTATCTGTGACCAAACATAAAAGGTTAACCTGATCAATCCTAATAGGTGTCACATTTAAGGAAAAGACATAGCTAAGATAATATTCTGAACAAATAGGAAGCATGCACATAATTCATTGTTTAGCAAAGCTAATACAAAACCTGCATGATCAAATAAAGTTAGGGAGAAGCAACCCCCACACGTATCGCTAAAAGAGGTGCAGCTTCCTAACGGGCAATGGTGCAGGTTTTGTATTAGGTTTGCTAAACAATGAATTCTGTCCAAAATGCTGTGACTTCTGCCTATATATCAGTAAATACAATTCTGTTCCCTAGTAGCAGACTTGTCATACAGGAACGATTATAGAACCGATGGGGTATGTTAACACATGGCAGATATATAGCAGACATTTTTATAAACATGTTATAGATTTCTGTAAGGGCTATGTTCACACACGTTGTGTTTTGCAGCTTTTTTTGCTGCAGATTTTTATGCAAATTTTCAGCTGCCTTTTGCAGCACCAGCAAAGTCTACGAGAAACCAGAATTCTCTGTTCACACATCTTGTGTTTTGTTTGCTGCGTATATTCTGCCTTGGTTGGGTTTTTCGAAAATAGGTCATGTCACTTCTTTCAGAGTTTTTTCACCCATAGAAAGTAACGGGTGGTGAAAAAAAAAACGCACCAAAAAACGCAGGTAAATTTTTTTCAGCGTTTTTGATGGCAGAATAGAATGGGGTTCTTTTTTTTTCACAGAACTTTATGTACATGCATTAAATAGAGACAGAAGGACAGTGAAAAAACGTGGAAAAAATGCAGCAAAAACACAGCAAAAAACGCAGCAAAGCCTGCAGATTTGACGCAGCAGATTTCCTGCCAGAGATCAGTTTTGCTGCAGATTTCTGACTGAAAAAAACACAACGTGTGGGAACATAGCCTAAATCCCAATCAGTTGAATGGGAGAGTCGTTGAATTTCTGCTGCATATCTGCCATGTGAAGACCCTTTGTAATATACCAGAGGCACTGACCTTTCATATAAAAGATATATCACACGGACTGTTCTACTGACTCTACACCGCGTGCAGAATTATTAGGCAAATGAGTATATTGATCACATGATACTTTTTATACATATTGTCCTACTCCAAGCTGCATAGGCTTGAGAGCCAACTACCAATTAAGTAAATCTAGTGATGTGCATCTCTGTAATGAGGAGGGGTGTTGACTAATGACATCAACACCCTATATAAGGTGTGCTTAATTATTAGGCAACTTCCTTTCCTTTGGCAAAATGGGTCAGAAGAGAGATTTGACTGGCTCTGAAAAGTCCAAAATTGTGAGATGTCTTGCAGAGGGATTCAGCAGTCTTGAAATTTCCAAACTTTTGAAGCGTGATCACCGAACAATCAAGCGTTTCATGGCAAATAGCCAACAGGGTCGCAAGAAGCGTGTTGGCCAAAAAAGGCGCAAAATAATTGTCCATGAATTGAGGAAAATCAAGCGTCAAGATGCCATTCGCCACCAGTTTTGCCATATTTCAGAGCTGCAACATTACTGGAGTATCAAAAAGCACAAGGTGTGCGATACTCAGGGACATGGCCAAGGTAAAGAAGGCTGAAAAATGACCACCTTTGAACAAGAAACATAAGATAAAATGTCAAGAATGGGTCAAGAAATGGACTGATCAAATGAGCGTGACTCTTGATGGGCCAGATGGATGGGCCAGAGGCTGGATCAGTAAAGGGCAGAGAGCTCCACTCCGACTCAGACACCAGCAAGGTGGAGGTGGGGTACTGGTATGGGCTGATATCATCAGAGATGAACTTGTGGGACCTTTTCGGGTTGAGGATGGAGTGAAGCTCAACTCCCAGACCTACTGCCAGTTTCTGGAAGACAACTTCTTCAAGCAGTGGTACAGGAAGAAGTCGGTATCATTCAAGAAAAACATGATTTTCATGCAGGACAATGCTCCATCACATGCCTCCAACTACTCCACAGCGTGGCTGGCCAGTAAAGGTCTAAACGAAGAAAAAATAATGACATGGCCCCCTTGTTCACCTGATCTGAACCCCATAGAGAACCTGTGGTCCATCATAAAATGTGAGATCTACAGGGAGGGAAAACAGTACACCTCTCGGAGCAGTGTCTGGGAGGCTGTGGTGGCTGCTGCATGCAATGTTGATCGAAAACAGATCAAGCAACTGACAGAATCTATGGATGGAAGGCTGTTGAGTGTCATCATAAAGAAAGGTGGCTATAATGATCCCTCATTTTTTTGATTTTTGTTTTTGCATGTCAGAAATGTTTATTTCTAAATTTTGTGCACTGTTATTGGTTTACCTGGTGAAAATAAACAAGTGAGATGGGATTATATTTGGTTTTTATTAAGTTGCCTAATAATTCTGCACAGTAATAGTTACCTGCACAAACAGATATCCTCCTAAGATAGCCAAATCTAAAAAAAAAAAAAACACTCAAAACTTCCAAAAATATTACGTTTGGATATTTATGAGTCTTTTGGGTTGATTGAGAACATAGTTGTTGATCAATAATAAAAATAATCCTCTACAATACAACTTGCCTAATAATTCTGCACACAGTGTATATATGCAGCGCTCGGGACAGGGAATTGCCAGAATAATGACTTCATGACTTGGAATGATGATGTTGGAAACATTAGAAAGTATCTATTGGAGAAATGTGACAAAAGGAAGATATCACATGATGTTTATACACAGAATATACAGCAGCAGGATAACCCTAACCTCCAGAGCACAGGTCCTGCTTTCATGGTCTGGTCAAACAGGTTTTTGTACTTTATTAGAAGAGTAAAGTCTGCAATGGTTTGTTTAACTCCTTAAAGGGTCTTCCTAGCACTTTCTGATGGTACTTTGACCTCCTAAATTCCATGATCCTGATAATGATGGGGCCATAAGCTGCCTCAGTGCTGTGTCCTCTTCTGTTTTTTCCTGCACATCCCAGCTGTCTTCAGGGAACTTGAATGTAGCAGGGAAAGGATTCCAAAGTCTGATCCGTACTGATCATAAAGTGAGGTTTATTCTAGCAATGTGCAATCACTATGTGCTGAAAATAACCAAGTAAGGAGAGTCAGCCAGCAGATCTCAGAACTGCTAACAGCCCTACATAGAGTATGAGGAGAGCGGTATAAACATACCGGGGTGGTGGTCAGCATGTGTATTTATACTACTCTACCCTCCTTTGTATAGTGCATTTAGCAGTCTGGAGGGGCCTACAGACAGCTTTGAAAAGATGTTTCCCCATATGGACAACCTCGTTTTATTGTTCCTAATGTGCTTAGTAAAATGAAAGGGAATCAGTAGGATCCAACCTTCTAAGCCGTCCATACCGGCATGCAGGTCATATAAAATGTTACCTTGATACCTCAGATCTGATGTCTTATTCCAGAGAAATCCACGTTTTTTCATATATGTAAATGAGCTGTTTAGATCTTTAGTACGGATACTGATCTGCATGAGAAACGGCCTCCAGAACTTATTTAAATGAAAGGTGGTGTTGTTACCAGTGTGAGACATATAGATCAAAAGACTAGACTGTCAGTCAGTACATGTCTCACACTGGTAATGCCTCCTTTAATTTTAAGGAAATCTGTCAACACATTTGACCTAAACTATTAATATGGGCATACAGGTTATAGACTGCTGAGGAGAGTGATCCCTGCATGCCCCATTTCAGATGCCTTGTTGTGGTTAAATCATCTTTTATCACTTTATATAAATGGTGTTTCCAGGCTCTGGGGAGGACGCTGCCTGGAAGATGACTCTGCCTCCAGAGCTTATTTTACATGAAGGGGGATTTACCAGTGTGCATTGTAATGGTTACCAGTGTGATGTATAATGGTTACCAGTGTAATGGTTACCAGTGTGATGTGCGATGGTTACCAGTGTGATGTGTAATGGTTACCAGTGTGATGTGTAATGGTTACCAGTGTGATGTGCGATGGTTACCAGTGTGACGTGCGATGGTTACCAGTGTGACGTGCGGTGGTTACTAGTGTGACGTTCGTGGTTACCAGTGTGACGTGCGATGGTTACCAGTGTGACGTGCGATGGTTACCAGTGTGACGTGCGGTGGTTACCAGTGTGACGTGCGGTGGTTACCAGTGTGATGTGTGATGGTTACCAGTGTGATGTGTAATGGTAACCAGTGTGATGGTTACCAGTGTGGTGGTTACCAGTGTGATGTGTGATGGTTACCAGTGTGGTGGTTACCAGTGTGATGTGTGATGGTTACCAGTGTGGTGGTTACCATTGTCATGTGTAATAGTTACCAGTGTGACTTCTAATGGTTACCAGTGTGATGTGCGATGGTTACCAGTGTTACCAGTGTAATGGTTACCAGTGTGATGTGTGATAGTTACCAGTGTTACCGGTGTGATGTGTAATGGCCGCTCTCTGCTCTCCTGATCTCACTGCAGAGCTGTGTGTGATTATACCTGACACATCTGCATGTTCCTCTCAGCTTCCATCTCACAGGCAGACAGGGCTGCAATTTTGTTGTAATACAGCAGAGCTCAGAGAGCTGCAAAAATGTGTTTGCAAGAAGACAAAGTTCATTTCTCCTGTCCTGTGTTAGTTACTTGTCTCACACTGGTAACTCCCCCTTCATGTAAAATAATCCCTGGAGGCAGACTTATCTTCCAGGCAGCATCCTCCTCAGAGCCTGGAAGAGGTGATTTATATAAAGGGATAAAAGATGATTTAACAACAAGGCATCTGATGTGAGACATACAGGTATGACTTTTTTCAGCAGTCTATAGTCTGTATGACCATATTAATAGTTTAGATAGGTCAAATATGGAGGCCATTTCTCATTCAGATCAATGTTTGGCCCATAGATCCTAACAGCTCATTTACATATTAAGAAAAATGTGGAATAAGACTTTGGATCACAGATATCAAGATATTTTATTCAGCTTACTATAACCTACATGCCCATATTGACGACTTAGCAGGGTTGATCCTGCTGACAGATTCCCTTTAAAAGAAAGCAATGTTACCTTCTGGGTTGGCACTGCTCTGAGAGCTGTGTCTCCCTAGCAATTTGGTGACATTGTTTAGGTCATGTGAGTGCTGCAGCCTATTATTGGCTACTGATGGGTTGCAGCCTTTGTTCTATCTTACAGAACTGTGACTCCTGCAGCACATCAGCTGCAGGACAACCTCGTTTAATGGAGTCAGCAGACCTATGAAAGCTGCTGGCTGCGCCATACAAAGGCTCACCGGCCCTGTCATGATTTGTGAACATGTTTTACTGTCTCCATAACTCCCTGGCCACCTCTTCATTTATTTTCGAGGAATGTGCAGAAGCCACATGAATAAGTGGTATACATGTACAGTGGGGAAAAAAAGTAATTAGTCAGCCACTAATTGTGCAAGTTCTCCCACTTAAAAAGATGAGGCCTGTAATTGAAATCATAGGTAGACCTCAACTATGAGAGACAAAATGAGAAAACAAATCCTGAAAATCACATTGTCTGATTTGGAAAGAAATGTTTTTCAAATTTTGGTGGAAAGTAAGTATTTGGTCAATTACAAAAGTTCATCTCAATACTTTGTTATATATCCTTTGTTGTCAATGACAAAGGTCAAACTTTTTCTGTAAGTCTTCACAGGGTTGGCACCCACTGTTGCTGGTATGTTGGCCCATTCCTCCATGCAGATCTCCTCTACAGCAGTGATGTTTTGGGGCTGTCGCTGGGCAACACTGACTTTCAACTCCCTCCAAATGTTTTCTATAGAGTTTAGATCTGGAGACTGGCTAGGCCACTCCAGGACCTTGAAATACTTCTTTCGGAGCCACTTCTTCATTGCCCTGGCAGTGTGCTTGGGATCATTGTCATGCTGAAAGACCCAGCCACATTTCATCTTCAATGCCCTTGCTGATGGAAGGAGGTTTGCACTCAAAATCTCACAATACATGGTCCCATTCATTCTTTCATGTACACGGTTCAGTCGTCCTGGTACCTTGGCAGAGAAACAGCCCCAAAGCATGATGTTGCCACCCCCATGCTTCACAGTAGGTATGGTGTTCTTTGGATGCAACTCAGCATTCTTTCCAAACACGCCGAGTTGTGTTTCTACCAAACAGTTCTACTTTGGTTTCATCTGACCATATGACATTCTCCCAATACTCTTCTGGATCATCGAAATGCTCTCTAGCAAACTTCAGACGGACTCGGACATGTAATGGCTTAAGCAGGGGGACACGTCTGGCACTGCAGCATCTGAGTCCCTGGCGGTGTAGTGTGTTACTTATGGTAGCCTGTGTATTGTTGGTCCCAGTACTCTGCAGGTCATTCACTAGGTCTCCCCGTGTGGTTCTGGGATTTTTGCTCACCGTTCTTGAGATCATTTTGACCCCATGGGGTAAGATCTTGTGTGGAGCCCCAGATCGAGGGAGATAATCAGTGGTCTTGTATGTCTTCCATTTTCTAATTATTGCTCCCACAGTTGACTTCTTCACACCAAGCTGCTTGCCTATTGCCGATTCAGTCTTCCCAGCCTGGTGCTGGGCTACAATTTTGTTTCTGGTGTCCTTCGACAGCTCTTTGGTCTTCACCATAGTGGAGTTTGGAGTGTGACTGTTTGAGGTTGCGGACAGGTGTCTTTTATACTGATAACAAGTTCAAACAGGTGCCAGTACTACAGGTAATGAGTGGAGGACAGAGGAGCTTCTTAAAGAAGAAGTTACAGGTCTGTGAGAGCCAGAAATCTTGCTTGTTTGTAATTAACCAAATACTTATTTTCCACCAAAATTTGAAAAAAATGTCTTTCCAAATCAGACAATGTGATTTTCAGGATTTGTTTTCTCATTTTGTCTTTAAGCTGGTCAATGGGTTCTTTGGCAAACTCTAACCTTTGAAACATGTCTTTTTTTCAACAAAGCTACTCTACATGGGTTTCTTGCAAATAGTTTGTATTTATGTAGGCATCTTCTGATGGTTGCAGTACTCACAGGTAACTGAAGATCTTCTTTGATCTCCCTGGAGCTGATCATTGGATGCTTCTTTGCCATTCTTGTGTTTCTATGATCTATGAGGATGGTAGTATTTCTTTCCCTACCACGTGTTTTGGGTTTTGTTTTCCATTTTCAAGCATTGGGAATCTTTTTAGCTGAGCAGCCAATTATTTTCTGCACTTCTTTATATGTTTTCCCCTCTTCAATCAACTTTTTAATCAAAGTTCTTTCTCCTTTGGTACATTTTACTCGCTGAGCTAAGGCTAAAACCAGAAGGTACAACATTTGTTGCCCTCCTTCTTTAAATAAGGGCCATAATTGACACCTGTTTCTTCACAGAATTAATGGCCTCACTAATTGAACTCTGCATTGCTATTAATTAGAACACCCCTCTTTGATTAAATGAGTTAATTACACCCAATTAGCAGCGTGCATGTCATGACTGTTGATTCAGTTGGTTGCCCATTACTTGCCTACACCCAGTCAAGATTTTTTTCCCATGTTGTATAATCTTTTCTGCCAAACACAGTAATTAAACACATTAGTGATGTTAAACTGCTATTATTTTACACATAACTCTATGCAGAGTTGGGCTCTTTTGCTTCAATTTAAATTTTGGGATGGAAATTTGAACTTATGACTCCAGAATGATCCAGAACAGAAATATTCCTGTTCCTTAAGTCTTCTGGAAGTCACATTGTTACTAATCAGTGGTGCAAGAATATGAGAAATAATGGAAAGGGTTGCAAGGTTTTACCTGTGGACTAAATTAAAGAAGTCTCAGTAAAAATGTTTTCCCTAAAGCCTCCTAATTGTGTATGTGTTATGAGTGTATTAAAATACTTACCGTTCATATTCTTCCCTGATTTCCAGCACCGCTCCTCTTTTGCACCACGTGACTTGCAAACAGACTAATTGGCTCACACAGGGGTTTATGTGTGCAGCGTAAGTCACTCTCTCAGTGTAAGGCTATGGAGCCTCGTATTGGTTCTCATAGGCCTAAATCAGAATAGAAGCACCACCCCATGCAGTGTGAGCCTACAAAACTGAAGACCTTTCATGTTGACTGAAGAGGACCACTGGTGCTGGTAATCGGGGATTACAGTAAGTACTGTATTTTGGTATACTTGCATTACATCACATACATGATTAGGAGAGTTTAGGGAAAAAATAGTTTACTGAGACATCTTTAATCTACGTGTTAGGAGTCCAAGCCGCTTAGACAGTTTTAATATAGCAGAGAAATAACATAGGTCAGTCCAAAATAACTGCATCTGTAACATTTTGTGTTACCTACCCACCTAATCCCACTCTTGCGTCTGCGCTGTCAGGTGCCACCAGTCTGTCTCAGCGAGCAGTCCTGACAATGCGGGAGTCAGTGCTGACGTAATGGCCAAGTGGCGTGTTTGTCGCCCCAGACATCAGTGACCCAGTGTAAATTTTCTCATGCAGGGCAGCGTGATCACTGGCCAGATTAGCTGAATATACTTGTACTAGCTATTGAGCCCGTTCTACGCCCAGGTGGTGAGCATTTTTATTGGTATATGGTCTCCCATCCTGGTATTTGTGCTGCCCCCATCCTGGTATTTGTGCTGCCCCCATCCTGTTCTTCCATCCTGTTATGTGCTGCCCTCATCCCTATCCTGGTATGCATGGCACGCCTCATCCCTATCCTGGTATGAATGGCACCCCTCACCACTAATCCTGGTATGCATGGCACCCCTCACCCCCAATCCTGGTATGCATAGCACCCCTCACCCCCAATCCTGGTACGCATGGCACCCCTCATCCCCAATTCTGGTACGCATGGCACCCCTCATTCCCAATCCTGGTACGCATGGCACCGCTCATCCCCAATCCTGATTTGCATGGCACCCCTCATCCCCCAATCCTGGTTATTTGGCACTCCTCATCCCCCCCAATCCTGGTATGCGTGGTACCCCTCATCCCCCAATCCTGGTATGCGTGGTACCCCTCATCCCCCAATCCTGGTATGCGTGATACCCCTCATCCCCCAATCCTGGTATGTGTGGCCCCCTCATCCCCCAATCCTGGTATGCGTGGTACCCCTCATCCCCAATCCTGGTACGCATGGCACCCCTCATCCCCAATCCTGGTACGCATGGCACCCCTCATCCCCCAATCCTGGTTATTTGGCACTCCTCATCCCCCCAATCCTGGTATGCGTGGTACCCCTCATCCCCCAATCCTGGTATGCGTGGTACCCCTCATCCCCCAATCCTGGTATGCGTGGTACCCCTCATCCCCCATTCCTGGTATGCGTGGTACCCCTCATCCCCCATTCCTGGTATGCGTGGTACCCCTCATCCCCCATTCCTGGTATGCGTGGTACCCCTCATCCCCCAATCCTGGTATGTGTGGCCCCCTCACCCCCCAATCCTGGTATGTGTGGCCCCTCACCCCCCAATCCTGGTATGTGTGGCCCCCTCACCCCCAATCCTGGTATGTGTGGCCCCCTCATCCCTTTCACGCTGCACACATACAAAAAAATCCCACTTATACTCGCCTTTCTTCCCTGTGCTCCAGCGCTGCGGTGCCCTGTTCTGCCGGAGGCCGGGGGAGGAGTGTGACGCCGGAGTACGCGCATGCCCATACCGCGCTGTCCGGCGCCATTTTGCTGAAGACACACTGCAAATGTGTCTTCAGTAAAACGGCTCCGGATAGCGCTATGCGCATGCACCGACTCCAACGCCTTCACTCCTGCCCCGGTCTCCGGTGAGAGGAGAGGCGCCACGGCTACGCTCCTCCCAGTCAGGTAAGTGTGTAAGTATGGCGCCGGAGATCGCGGTATGCGTTCAGTGTCTATGCATACCGCGATCTCCGGCGCCATACACTCCTCTTACCTGTAACGGCTCCATGTGTTCTTCTGTCTGGAGCCAGACTGCGTGTCGCGCATGCGCAGTCTATAGAGGCTTCAGACAGAGGGACGCTTGTAGCGTTATATTATAGATTCTAATTAGGGTTTGTCGTCCGTCCAGTGACAAGGGCCAGTCATCAGACCAGTCACTGGACAGCTTTGGTGAGATACAGGGTGCCGGTCTCTATATAATCCTCCTTAGGTTGCTCTCACAATTTTTTTGAGCCTCTTCAGTCTTTTCACTGCTGTCTTAAGCAACCACTTAATTTTGCAAGGAAACAGCTTTTCACCTGCAAGACAGCACGACCATTAGCATTGGATGTACGGTTATAAAGGTGGAACAGCTGGTTCTCCTAGTCCCTGCTAGTAATAATATTGTTTTTCAGATCTTGGTATATTAATTTCTGCTATTATCCTGCCCCGGCTTATTTAGTTACCACTTTGTGAGTTGTCTGTGCCTTGTTTATTGTGTCTTGACTTTGGATTATTAACAATTGATTTTCTCTCTAATCTTGATCACCTAGTCCATCTGACTTTGTCCTTGGATTTGTTCCTGTGTTACTTGACCTGGCATGTTGACCAGTCTTTGACAACTTGCTCCACTGGCTTGCAGCTACTCTGTGGACCCAACCCTGGGGGCTCTATTTTGCATCCACATCCCTCTATAGGAGTTACAGCGTGAAGGCCAGGGTGCCTCTGGGACTTGCTAAGTAGAGTGGCTACTGTCAAAATCTGCCTGTGCCAAGCCTATTATAGAGTTGTCAGATTTCCTTGCATTGCTGCCTGCAACACATATGCTTCAGTAGACCCCACATAATGTATGCTGAAAGATTTTCTTGATGTATACTGTGGATGTTCAATGCGAACATAGTGTGTACAGAGCTTTACTAGGATGATATGCGAGTTTGTTGATTCCCATTGTGTTTTTTAATTAAAACATTGTGAATAGAGATGAGCAGACCCTTGGAAGTTCGGGTTCTGGTACCTGACCCAAACTTTAGTCCAAAGTTCGGGTACCAGAACTGTACCCAAACTTGAACCAGAACCCAAACCTCATTCAAAGAACTTTGGAGCAGGAAAATTATCTCTATCTCCTTCCCCCGAACTCTGAACATTAAAACGGACTTCCAGGAGACTAACTTTTAAGTACGGGTTCGCTCATCTCAAATTGTGAACACTACGTTTATGGACATCGATGTATAAATGCCCTAATCCAAAAATGTAAAAATACCACTGTAATCTGTTCAGTTTCTGCACAGTAGTTACTAAGTTTAATAACTGCTGGCATGTGTCATGTTTTGTAGATATATTTTATTTTAACAATGAGTAATTCAGAATATTAGAGTAGAGAATTAATCCAAGGATGTAACAAAGCTGTGAAGGAAGCTGTGACAGTGCACAGCCAACTAAACTAGAAAGACTTTTTGCCAAGGTGAACGCCTTCATCATACAAATGTATGCTGACTGGTTTATGTGTTTTTCCAAAACCTCTGTGTGACTGCTGCACAATGCTGCATTGTTCCGTGTACTATCAACTTCCACAACTACGGGCAATTCTGAAAATTAGAGAGTTGATGTTCCTGAAATTGTTTGTCAGGCCACCAACACAGGTCTGCTTCATGTCATGACTAGCTTCTGCAACCAGCATTTCTAGATGGTTTCATTGCTGATCTGATGTGTTATTCACTTAGTTTTCAGAAATGTCTCAGTCAGAGCAAAAGGATGAATTTCGTCCAGTGGCACTTGGATCACAAGATCTTCCGACACCTGCAGTCAACCAGGATGCCAGGAGTAAACTACCTGAAGAGGAGAAGAACAAGCCACAGAATTTAGAAACTCGGTCCAACCATCAGTATATCATGAGAAAGTTCTTTGTTGCCCGGGTAAAATAAAAATGTAGAGTGTATGGCTAAAAAAATGTACCGGTATGTCCGTTATGTAATGCGCTTCTTGCAAGTTATTGCACATCTCGGAACTCACCAGACTTTCTCCTCCCCACATCACAATGACTGCTTAAATAACATATTAATTAAAGTAGTCCATTGTTATCAACCAGAGCCCTGTGAACCTCCTCCTACATGCCGTCACCTCCAGTGCCTCTCATGCTTTGTTGACCCAACGCAAAGTCATCATTGTGTCATGGGTGCGTCACGCTGCGTCTAGTATTCAGAGCAGGCCCCGGGTTTGACGTCCGGTAGAATGAGGTTCACAGAGCTCTGGTCGGCAGCCACGGACTACTGTCACGGTAGTTTATTATTATTATCACACATCTAATATGATTACAAACTCTTCATTTCCCTTAGGCCTCGTTCAGAGAGCCATGTTGTTTCATGTCTGCAAAAAATATGTCATCAGTGTTTTGTTTCATAAGTGTTTGGTCAGATTTTACCATCAGTGTTTCATCAGTGATTTTCACATATGGATAAATAAATGACAAAGCTTCTTTGCAGTGTAAGTCACGGACAGCACACACACTGTACACTGGTGCCATCTTTGCTTGCTGTCTGTGATATTTATGAACCCATAGACTTGTATTGGTACTTTTCACCCGTGATGTTGGTAAAAAGCAGACATATCTCTAATTTTTGCACAGATATACTGTGCGCAAAAAATAGACATGTGAACAACCCATAGACTATAATGGTTGCATGTCCTATCCATTAAAACCTCTGATAAAACAGACATGACAAAAAGACCTCTGAATAAGGCCTAAAACTTCACTTCAGCAGCCCCTTGTACAGGTAACTCTGGGCCCGGATGAGAAAATAGTATATCTACAATAAATCCTGAAATTCATGTGAGGAAGTCAAGTCCATGGAGAAGGATCAAGTGGTCTTTAAATCCTTGAAAACCCTCCACTTGACTAATTTGTATAGAAGCCATAAAGAAAATTAGGACATGCCACAAGTATGTGGTTATTTAGGATACTTCTTGTGATTTGTATATATATTGTAAATGGTTTTGACTGGTCCCCTAAGCCTCCAGATTGCAGAAGGAGGGCTGGAACGTATTATGGTGGCAATCTAGTAATGTCCTTGTTATCCCAGGGCAACCTTTTATATATGTACTATAACCACTTTTATCTTGCCAGTTACTGTATGCAAATGACCCTTGACTAGTCGGGCGTGGTATCCCTTCCCACAGACTAGTCCTGCGGGTAGTACGCACCCCCGGGCATGATTGACATCCTTCCCTGCTATTCAAGTCGTTCCAGCACCGTTGCGATTCTTGTGTATGTAAGCGATATCCTCTCTGAGGGTCCCTTCCTTCCATTATCACTTTCTGGGCATGCGCGATGACTTAATGAAACCAGGGATAGTACACCCGGCTTTACTGCTCATTCTCAGGAAGGATGCTCGCCGAGGTTGTCGGACTGATGTGCAAGATTCACAACAGTACTGGGATGACTTGGACAGCAGGGGTGCGTGATTACAGGTACTGAGTCCAGACTAGTCTGGAGGCAGCAAGGCCATGCGGTCCTTGATCATTAGCATATGTCCTATGGCAAGATAAAACTTGTGTTGGCACACACATAAAAGGTAAGCCTGGGACAACCAGAAAACTCCTAGAATACCGAAAGATGACTCCAAAGTGTTATTATGGTGGACTGGAAGGCTCAGGGGATCCAACAGATTCCCTTTAAGAAACCCACCTAAATGACATAATCTACAGATGTGATGAACTTTGCTGCATTGTTCTATGCAACCATTAAAATAACATTGTATGTTGTGTATTTATATCTGGCACATGATGTGAATACATTTGGATCTTTCCGTCTCTATCTAACAGGATATAGATCCTACTTTGTTATTACAAGCCGAAGAACTTTGCATTCTTCATATTTATCCACCCAAAATACAATGGATTTCAGTGTTAGGGCAGAATCGTGACAGTAAGTCACAAGATATTTCCCGAAACCAACCACATTCCAGATTTTCTCGCCTTTTGTAACAAAAATGCAGATTATATTATAAAATACTTATCACTGAGCATACATGATGCATAACATGGATTTCTGAGATGAGACTATTTGGAGCAGCTGCTTCCCATTCTCCATATGTGCATATATACAAGTATTATTACATAGGATAAAGCATCATTCATCTGTTCCATACTGAATATTTAACATAGTGTTATGCCTTCGGGAAAAAAAGTGAAACAAAAATAAAATATTTTTAGGCTGGTATCAAAAGCATATTATAATCTAATCCATGCTATAACTAGGGCAAATCTAGTTTACTGCTCACTGTATAAATGTTCCCTGTCTTTCTTTCTTAGCCAGGAGCCTTTGATCAAGCTGTTGAGGATCTGACAAGCCAGCTGTTATCAAAGGAGAAGGAAATGGTTAATAGTGCCTGGCTGCTAACAGAGTGAGTATGGTATTGTGCCATTGCTTGTGTCAGTAGTGATGTGAGAGAGTATGAGGCATACTCACCATATGAGTACCCCAATTTACCATAACTAAAGTCAGCCAAGCCCTCTGATATCAGCAGGATTCGCCAACAGTCTAAGGCTATGTTCACACGTTGTGTTTTGCTGCGCATTTTGCACAGATTTTTATACAAATTTTCAGCTGTGTCTTGCAGTACCAGCAAAGTGTATGAGAAACCAGAATTTTCTGTTCACACATGTTGCTTTTTGTATGCTGCATATTTTCTGCCTTGCTTGCGTATTTGGAAAATAGAGCATGTCACTTCTTTCAGTGTTTCTGTAGCAGAAAATGCACCGGCGTATTTGCTGCGTTTTTTCACCCATAGGAAGTAATGGGTGGTCAAAAAAACGCAGCAAAAAACGCAACAAAACCTGCATTTTTTTAAGCATCTGTTTTCCTGCCAGATAAAAGTTAACAGCAGATTTGCAGCAGAGAAAAACACAGCCTTAGGCTATGTTCACACATTACCTTTTTGCGCATTTTTTGTGCAAATTAAAATCTGCTTTTTACAGTACCAGCAAAAGCTCTGAGATTGTACAGTTCTCATGCACACACTTGTTTTTCTGCACACACTTGTTTTTCTGCACACACTTGCTTTTTTTCCTGACAGTTTGGAAAACTGCAGCATGTCCATTCTTTCAGCGTTTTTGCAGCATTTTTTTCAGCCATAGAAAGCAATGAGTAAGAGCAGCATTTTTGCAATCTGTTTTTGCAGCATTTAGATTTTTTTTCTCCTGACTCCCAAGTATAGTTAAATTAGTGATAATTAAATTAGTGATATGTGTTAAAGTAAACAATGTCTGACCATTCAACTTCCCCCTGCTGTTTTTACCTTTTGCAATTGTGTATTTTTTCATGAACTCATAACCTTAGTTCATATCTGCGATTCATACAAGAATCTAGCTTTTTTGGTCAGAATAGTCACTATTTTTTCAAACACAAAAAAAAACCTTTTCACCCAAATTTGATCAAATTGCCTTTTTTTCCCCAAAAATGTTTTATGGTTTCACAAACATCTTGCATTGGTGGCCTATGACTTTGTATTGTTTATGCTTGCAAGGTGGTAACAAAGCTGAAGTTTGGGAACCTGAAAAATGTAGTAAAAAAAGACAACAAAAAGTCAGCAAAACTTGTGTTATGGCTGTGGCTTTTTTTTACTGCCAAGAGATCAGGTTTTGGCTCCAGAAACGCAGCAAAAAAAGCAACGTGTGAACGTAGCCTAATGTATAGGGAAGCCTCCTGACTCTCCCTAGAGAAGGATCCCACCTGTTGAATTTCAGCGGCGGATCCATTTGTTCTCAGCTGTGATGAGCCGCTGGCAGAACACAGCAGCCCTTGGTCTAGCCGAACGTTCCCCTGTATGGGGGAGTCGGCGGAGGTAGGTGTTGGCTGAAGTATATGGGGCCTTTAGTTGTCTTGAAGGCCGTTGCTCTCATTTTTGTTTGTTAGTGAGAATCTATGTGCTGTAAATGGTCTGGCACAATGAGAGTTGTGTGCCAGCTCGGCACTGGCACTGGAATCAAGTTTTCTATTTGTTTCTAGTTAAACATATCCCAAGTAGGTTGCTGTTGAAGAAACAGAATGACAAAAACATTGAACCGCCATAGCTGACACCTTAGTGTAGAATGGAGATATGCCTTGTAATTAAAGCAGGGAGCAGGTGGAGGGAACAGATTGTTGAAGGATACACTGAACACAATGTATCCGTGGAAGGAGGCATTTTACTTTTCTCAATGGAATAGTACTATATTTCATCTTGGACTATCCTGGCTGCAATTATTTAGGTGTCATATAGCACCTTTATGATAACTACACATCACTTTCCTTATGGAAATATCTAAGTGCATTTAACTCAGCTCCTTATTTCTTATGAATGAGTTGAATAGTCATCCATCTGCTGTTCAGTACAGAATCCATACAGTGACCTGTGCAAGAAACACGGTTGTTTATAAAGACTACACCCGATTAGGAGACCCCTTTATGATCCAGTCCTCACAGCAGCTCTGGCAGACTGGACATGTTGATGCGTTATGTAGATAGCCATAAAATAGTAAAAAATAGTGCCGTACGATGTTAGCCAGAAAAGTCTGTGATGTTAAATACTTTTGCTAAAAAAAAAGTTAGACATTCCTTAATTAGGCAAGTTTACAAATAAATGACTGAGGCACCATTAGAACATTTCTGTGCTTAATGCCCCACAAACACAAAATGAGCCAAACACACCAATTTTGGCATGACTGGCTGATCTTCTGTGCGTGAAGGCCCTCCAAATATGAACGATCAGACACTTGGAATTCAAAACACATATATATGAATTATCTGCAGTCAATCACTGGTTGCAGTGTTGATCTGCTACAGCAAGTGATAGGTTGCAGTGGTTCCATGTCTATGGGGGACGTCTTTGCTGCAGCAGAAAGTACAGAGGCTGTTGGGAAACCGGGAAGCTGAATAGGTGCAGTGAAAACTCCATAAGGTTAAGTATGGCTTCTTTCATTACCTTAACCCATTCTGAGCAGTTAACGTAAGCTTGGCCAGATAACCCTTTAACATTGTGCTGGTCTTTAAGTCATTTATTTGTAAAATTCCCTGGTGTAGGGGTATCTGTGCTCTTGAAGCTTGAGCATATGATTTTTCTGGATAGCCAATAAAGGTGTAACTCATGTATTAGTTTTGTGGTTTTTGACATAAAGATATTCACAGTAATATCACATGGATGACATTTAATTTGAAAAGTGGCATGTAATAGTAGCGGCCGCTGCAGGGGAAGTTTTTTAGCAGCCGATTACTTGTGTGGAGATTAGCCAGTATCCTGGGCAATCAGCTAATTGCAACATTAAAAGGAACCTGTCAGCTTCTCAGGCCTCCCAAGCCACCACCATGTATTCATTGATCGCTTTATATAATTCCTAATGTTGAAATGCATGCAACAAGCAACAGACTTATTATATGCTGGAGGAATTACATTGCGGTGTCAGCAGATGGCGCTGTTGATGCTTAATAATATGTAGTGTATCTTAATTGTTTCTCTTGTTTAAACTGTCACTGTCTAGTATAGCAGCCATCTTAGGCTGTGTCGTGTTTTCCTCTCCGTTGATGATTTGTATAGTTCCTGTATGTCACAAGTAAATTATGGTTTCTCCCATAAATGTCTGATTGCTGTTACTTCTGCTGAAGTCAAACAAATCTGCAACACCTAATAAGCCACTTTTTGTTTCTTTATAGATTTTTGAATATGTGTAAAATCAGTTTTATAACTGTGCTTGTGATATTCTGTTTAGTTAGTGACTAGTCATAGGTTCATTGTTTTTCCCAGACTAATCATCCCACTAATCATGTTATCATGTCCCTGTGGGTTTGAGGGACCCAGTTTGGAAGAGCAGCGTCACTCCCGGCTCGTTGAAAATGCCTGCCTCACCAGCAATGTGAAGGTGGGTGTACACTACTCTTGCCTAGGGAGGCAGCAGTGACGTAGGACACGGCCAGCCATGAGATTTGCAAATAGCCGGCGGTAACAACTGTCTGTGTCCTACATTTTTGTTGCCTCCCTGGGCACAGGCAGTGCGTCGATTAAGCTGGGGCATGTACACTCTACAAATCTGTACCTCCCCGGTAGTGTGTGGTGAAGCCGGGTGTACACTTCCCAGCTTCATTGACGCACTGCGTGTGCGCATGTAGCCAGCCAGTCGTTACCACTGGCTATTTGCAAATCTTGTGGCTGTCTGTCTCAAAGGTCACTGCTGCCTCTCTGGGCATGAATAGTGGGCCGATGAAGCCGGGGCGTGCACACCCAGCTTCACTACACAATGCCAGAGAGGCCAGAAGTGACCCTGTTTTTGCAAATCGGGTCACGCACTCCCACAGTGGTATGATAAGTGGGATGACCATCCTGGGACAAACAATACCCACACGACTAGTCATCCACTAATTAGTGAATTGCAAGCCAGTTATAAAATAGATCTTTGAATATACCTAAAATCAATAAGGGGCTTGTTAGAAAGTATATGAAGGGATTAATAAATACATGATGTGGATTTGGGGTCCTGGGGAAGCTGATAGGTTCCATTTAACATCTTTTTCAAACAGCTTATCTTTATGAAACGACTTCTTTTAATTTTTTTTTTTGCAAAATCTTTAATCTAAAGCTAGCCGTTCTATTTGTACTGGACCTTTATGTTGCCCTCTCACTAATTTGTCTTAGTGTTAGGTACACTGATTGCAGCCCTGTGCTTTTTTTCTGCAATCAGCATGGGTGTTGTGGCTAAACTCAAATTTGTCAGTGCTGTGAGGCAGGTCTATAATACATTCATAAAATGCATGCACCTCCAACCTTTGACTGAAAGAAATGGGTAAAATGCATCCTATCAGTGGCTGCAGTGCTCAGTCTGCCTACCTTTAAAAAAGTCATCCGATCTCAGGATCAGCTGACTATTTAAAGGGAATCTGATAGCACAAAATTAATAAATTACTATTCAAACCAAACACAGGCAATGCACCCTTGGTGTGGCCGAGAATTTCAGTGCACCTTCTCATCTACTGGTTTTCCATTCATCTCCTCTGGCTCCTGTAAAACCAGATCTGTCAATCAAGTAAGAGAAGGGTGGAGATAGATGGAAAACAAGTAGCAGGTAAAGTGCCCTGAGCTTCTCTGCCACACCCAGGGTGCACTGAGCACTTGGGCTTGATTTGTGCGGACAGACTCCCTTTAATGTGGTTGGCGCCCACTTCCTGGGGTAAGATTGCAGTTATTTGGCACACTTGTTTTCATCCCAGGTCTGTTTGTAACACATGATTTCTAAGAAACCATGCACAGTAATATTCTGTGACATACAAGTGCATGCTTTTTGTGCCAGACGTGCCCTACAATAATGACCCTAGATGCCAGTGGTGTAGCCTAATAAGAGTGAACATGGTTATGTGGATATATTAATCTATCGCACTCAAGGCACAAATTTGAATACTTGTGAAATAAAATTTTTATTATCTAAAGTCAGTGGAATAATATCCTTCTGAATATGACGGCAAAGTGTGCCAACTGTATAGTTTTTACAGGGCAGATGGAGTAAGTGCTTTGCTTAGTCTCGCTGGGAGAAAGTGGAGATTTCTTGCTCTGACTACAGTACTAACAAGACTATTGTCTGTGAGCTTGCAGATAACATTGGATATTGGATAACATCCATTATTCTGGTAGTTTTTGGTGGTTTTTATTCATTTCTAGGTAAATGCATTATGTCATTTTATTGAATTAAGCCCTTATTCCAGTGTCTGTGATTTCTCTCGCATGTAGAAACACGGACCATGGTTCATCTTCTTTTTTTTTTTTTCTTTTTCTTTTTATACTACACTGCTCAAAAAAATAAAGGGAACACTCAAATAACACATCCTAGATCTGAATGAATGAAATATTCTCATTGAATACTTTGTTCTGTGCAAAGCTGAATGTGCTGACAACAAAATCACACAAAAATCATCAATGGAAATCAAATTTATTAACCAATGGAGGCCTGGATTTGGAGTCACCCCCAAAATTAAAGTGGAAAAACACACTACAGGCTGATCCAACTTTGATGTAATGTCCTTAAAACAAGTCAAAATGAGGCTCAGTATTGTGTGCAGCCTCCACGTGCCTGCATGACCTCCCTACAACGCCTGGGCATGCTCCTGATGAGGTTGCGGATGGTCTCCTGTGGGATCTCCTCCCAGACCTGGACTAAAGCATCCGCCAACTCCTGGACAGTTTGTGGTGCAACATGACGTTGGTGGATGGAGCAAGACATGATGTCCCAGATGTGCTCAATCGGATTCAGGTCTGGGGAACGGGCGGGCCAGTCCATAGCTTCAATGCCTTCATCTTGCAGGAACTGCTGACACACTCCAGCCACATGAGGTTTGGCATTGTCCTGCATTAGGAGGAACCCAGGGCCAACTGCCCCAGCACATGGTCTCACAAGGGGTCTGAGGATCTCATCTCGGTACCTAATAGCAGTCAGGCGAGCACATGGAGGGCTGTGCGGCCCTTCAAAGAAATGCCATCCCACACCATTACTGACCCCCTGCCAAACCGGTCATGCTGAAGGATGTTGCAGGCAGCAGATCGCTCTCCATGGCATCTCCAGACTCTGTCACGTCTGTCACATGTGCTCAGTGTGAACCTGTTTTCATCTGTGAAGAGCACAGGGCGCCAGTGGCGACTTTGCCAATCCTGGTGTTCTGTGTCAAATGCCAAGTGTCCTGCACGGTGTTGGGCTGTGAGCACAACCCCCATCTGTGGACGTCGGGCCCTCATACCACCCTCATGGAGTCGGTTTCTAACCGTTTGTGCAGACACATGCACATTTGTGGCCTGCTGGAGGTCATTTTGCAGGGCTCTGGCAGTGCTCCTCCTGTTCCTCCTTGCACAAAGGCGGAGGTAGCGGTCCTGCTGCTGGGTTGTTGCCCTCCTACTGCCCCCTCCACATCTCCTGGTGTACTGGCCTGTCTCCTGGTAGTGCCTCCAGACTCTGGACACTACGCTGACAGACACAGCAAACCTTCTTGCCACAGCTCGCATTAATGTGCCATCCTGGATGAGCTGCACTACCTGAGCAACTTCTGTGGGTTGTAGAGTCCGTCTCATGCTACCACGAGTGTGAAAGCACAACCAACATTCAAAAGTGACCAAAACATCAGCCAGAAAGCATTGGTACTGAGATGTGGTCTGTGGTCCACACCTGCAGAACTACTCCTTTATTGAGGGTGTCTTGATAATTGCCAATAATTTCCATCTATTGTCTATTCCATTTGCACAACAGCATGTGAAATTGATTGTCAATCAGTGTTGCTTCCTAAGTGGACAGTTTGATTTCACAGAAGTTTGATTTACTTGGAGTTATATTCTGTTGTTTAAGTGTTCCCTTTATTTTTTTGAGCAGTGTACATACATGATATATGTTTTACTTTTTTTCTAGCCTACGACTGGCAGGTCTAATACCCTGCAATGCATAAGCATTGCAGAGTATTACACCAGTGATTGAACAAGTGAAAGTTAATGTATGGGACTTAGTAAAAAACTTTAAAAAAAAAAAAAATACACATAACTGGCAACACCAAATCTGGAGTGACCAGATCTATAGAACTTATTACATTACTTAACCTGTTTGGTGAACACCGTAAAAAAAAAGAAGAAAAAACACAAGAAAAATATAGCTGTTTTTTGTCATATTGACACACTCAACATAGAGCAAAAAGTTATAAAAAAAAATCACGTTTAAAAAAAAAATGTATTGCTAAGAGTCATCTTGTGCTGAAGAAAACAAGCCCTTATATTGATCTTACCACACGGTAAATGGCGTGAAAAAACATTTATGAATTGCTTTTTTTATTATTAGTTCACTTGGTCACTAAAATAACACAGGTATGCAAAATTTGGGTTTATGAAAATTTTTCAAATCCAATTACTAATTCTTATGTTTTCTTTTGCGATGATTTAAAAAAAACACTTCTATTTTTAACCATCATGTATGGATTTTGCACGTGAAAGTACGCACAAGCGAGATGAACAAGAAAAATGTACACAATATTATTTATAAACATGTATTGAATATTCATTCTGCAACTTTATTGGAAATTAATTCTTGCACCTTTTCCTTTTTTCTTCAAAGCTTCTCTTGATACCTTTTCTCTTATAGAAGGCCTGCGGATCTTCTCTATGAAGCATCCAGCAGTAGTCCCCCATCAAATTCATGTTCCATCTACCTTGGTGTCGACGGTTCATATCCTTGATATCCTGATTACATCTTTCTCCTTGCTCTTTGCTATCAGGACCAAGGTTTTCAGGAAAGCAGTCCAAATGGAAATGTAAAAAATGTAACTTCAAATTCATCAGACAACCCAAGGCTTAGAAACATTTCAGCATGTTCTCCACAATGGACTTAAATTTTGGATTTTGTTGTTACCTAGAAATTTCTTCACAACTTCTTTAAAAGAATCCCAAGCCCTTTTCTCAACAGCTTTCATTTATGTTTCGAACATGAGTTTCCGAATATCTGGATCCACAAAAATGCCTTCCTTTAGTTTTGCTTTGGACAGTCCCTAAAACTCGGTACACAGGTATTTAAAAGTTTCTCCTTTTTTCTGTAGAGCTTTCACAATTGCTTCATCAGTTCAAGCTTAATGTGGAGTGGTGGCAGGAGAAATTTTGTGGAATCAACTAAACTTCCCATAGCTATGTTCTTGAGTCCAGGTAGCAAAGATGTTCTCGTTGGCCAAATTTTTTGGCTCCAGTGATGAGTCCTATCCCAACTGTCCCATTCACACAAAAAGCATGGTATTTTATGTATCTTCCTTGCTGCTCAAGGAGCAAAGAGAGAACTTTCAGATCACTACATATTGACCATCCTTGATCCTTGAAGTTAATTTAAACTTTATTCTCAATAATCTAATCTTATCATAGCTTTCCTTCAAGTGCACAGAGTGCCCTACAGGCACTGAACCATACTTGTTGCCATTGTGCAGTAGCACCGCTTTTAGACTTTTTTTGGATGAATCAATAAAGAGTCTCCACTCGCTCACATTGTACTCAGTGTTAAATTTTTCCATCATCTCAGGAACATCACTGCAATACACTAGAGCAAAGTATGGAAGGAATTCCTTTTCTCTGCTTCTATACCATGAAAAACCATTTCCACCAATCTAATGACACCAAAATCATCGACCAAAGTAATGCAAAGGGGTCAAAATATGGTGCAAGAAATAAGCCTTTGGAGTCAGTGTTTGTGAAAAAAAACTGTATGGGATGGAATTTTTTCGATATTTTTACTGAGTTCAGCAATCAAAATTTTACCCTTGCAGACCTGTGTAATCCAGAAAAGGGATGAAAAAAGTCATGTATTTCAAAATGGAACGAATAAGAACTTCAACCCATCCCACATCAAAAAAGCCGCTATATGGCACTTTTGGTGGCAAAATAAAAAAGTTATAGCTCTCAGAATATGGCGATGCAATAGCAAATACATTTTTTATAAATCAGTGTTTCTATAGTGTAAGGATAGCAAATTATAATAATACTACATAGCTCTGGTGTCACTGTAATTGTACTGACCCGTAGAATAAATTTATCCTATCATGTTTACTGCACAGTGAACAGCGAAAAATGGCATAAAAAAAGGACAAATACGGAATTGCTTATTATTTGTTTATTCTGTTTCTCCGAAGTTGGAATGAAAAGCAATTTAAAAAAATCTTATGTACCACCAAATTACACCACTTAACTTCAACTCATCCCAGAAAATACAAGCCCCTACTCAGATCAGTCATCTGTCAATGGAAAAATAGAGATTTCTTTATGTTATTAATAGCTGAAAGGCAACATAACCCCAAACAAACCAGTCCAGTAAAATGGCCCTTCTCAGTCTCACAGTGCCCAAACCACAGTTAACGTCAATATGCAAAGCATTGCTGTAGATGGGAGATCCCATTTAAGGTTTTTTTTCCAGATCTAACCATTAAAGGGGTTTTCCCACGAACAAAAGTTCATTTTAAACAATAGATCTTGGAATAATAATTTCCACAATTGGATGTGATTAAATAAAATGTCCCTGTGCTGAGATAATCTTATAGATGTGCCCCTGCTGTGTACTGTGTAATGGCTGTATCTGACCGTGCAGGAACATAGTCTGCTCATAAGCTAATTCTTTCTGTGAGTAAAACATTTCTCTGTCTGTTTTTAAACAATGTTTTACTTCAAAGAAAGAATCACCTGTGATCCCCTGCGGTCCTGTCTGCATACTCCTTTTCTTCCTCCCCTGGCCAGGAGAAGTGATATGATTAGACCGTGCTCCGTACATGGTCAGACACAGCCATTACACAGTACACAGCAGGGGGCACATTTATAAGATTATCTCAGCACAGGAAAATTATTTTTTTAAACAAATCCAATTGTGGAACTTATTATTATTCCAAAGTGTATTGATTAAAATGAACTTTTGTTCATGGTAAAACTCCTTTAATGCCCTAATGACACCTGATGCACCCACCGATCAGCAGCCCGTACTTTACTTAGCGACCCATATTGCATTACCATTAGCACTGCACTTTGCGGATCATAAGTGAACAGCACACGGCAATCAGTTCTGATGAAGGTCCGATTTTAGGACCGAAGCGTTAACAACATAAGTATTGCCAATAAAATATTGTTTCATTCACTGAAATTTTTGAGTGCCAAGTTCCTCATTTGCGTACTTTACTTAGTGGGAACCAAAAAATACTGTCCTTAATCTCCCATTGAAGTGAATGTACTGCAGTGCTCGGCAGCGGCCACCAAGCAGTGTACATCGCTGTTGTGTTACTCTGGTACGTCACTTGGTTCTGAGCAGTTTTCAGCTGATCATGGGAGTATCTGGCCCCACCAATCTTATAGTGAGATAAGTCATTGACTGTAAGGGTCCGGATTTCTCACTTAATTTATTATGGCGCGTGTCTCCAGAAGCACAAGCTGGGCATTAAAATTACATATTTGCAGTTTTTACTCCGTGACATCCACTGTGCACTAATTTCTGGAAAATGCCAGTGGGGTCAAAATAGTCACTACTCCCAAAAGATGATTTTCCTGAGTGTAATTTGCAAAATATGGTCACTTTTTGGGGATTTCTGTTGCTTTGTCAGCTTAGGGGCTCTGCAAATGGTGCCCATATATTACTCCAGAAAACTTTGTGCTTAAAAGGCAAATGGTGACCCTTCTCTACTGCCCCGCCGTGTGCCCAGACAGAAGTGTATGACCACATATAAGGTATTGCCATACTTGGGAGAAATGGCGTAATCATTTACAGGGTATTATTTCTCTTATTAGCCATGGAAAAGATGGAACATTTTGAACGAAATCTACGTATTGTAACACATGTAATTTACCTGGCTGAGATAATAAAGCCAGTTCCTCTTGCATGCTGCTCACGGATTGTGCAGCGTGTAACAGCTGACAGGTTCACTTTAATGCCTCATTAGTATGTGGATTAAAACACTGATCTCTCAGTAATGCAGCAACAGATAAAATATATAAAGATGTTTATGGATTTAGCTTTCAAAAATCTGCATGTCCACATTGATGCACTTGATCTGACAGATTCCCTTTAAAACCTGAGGACCTGCGTATTTGTCATGCTGACATGTCAGATTTTGTGGCCATGGTGCAGTGACTGTTGGGGTGCTACAACGAGGTCGCTCTGACACAAGGTGGAACATTGACAACTTGGCATGTACACCTGGCTACTACAGCTATGTCACGCTGACACCTGGCTACTACAGCTATGTCACGCTGACACCTGGCTACTACAGCTATGTCACGCTGACACCTGGCTACTACAGCTATGTCACGCTGACACCTGGCTGCTACAGCTATGTCACGCTGACACCTGGCTGCTACAGCTATGTCACGCTGACACCTGGCTGCTACAGCTATGTCACGCTGACACCTGGCTGCTACAGCTATGTCACGCTGACACCTGGCTGCTACAGCTATGTCACGCTGACACCTGGCTGCTACAGCTATGTCACGCTGACACCTGGCTACTACAGCTATGTCACGCTCACACCTGGCTACTACAGCTATGTCACGCTCACACCTGGCTACTACAGCTATGTCACGCTGACTGACACCTGGCTACTACAGCTACAGTGGTGGCCAAAAGTATTGGCACCCCTGCAATTCTGTCAGATAATGCTCAGTTTCTTCCTGAAAATGATTGCAATCACAAATTCTTTGGTATTATTATCTTCATTTAATTTGCTTGCAAGGAAAAAACACAAAAGAGAATGAAGCAAAAATCAAATCATTGATCATTTCACACAAAACTCCAAAAATGGGCCAGACAAAAGTATTGGCACCCTCAGCCTAATACTTGGTTGCACAACCTTTAGCCAAAATAACTGCGAACAACCGCTTCCGGTAACCATCAATGAGTTTCTTACAATGCTCTGCTGGAATTGTAGACCATTCTTCTTTGGCAAACTGCTCCAGGTCCCTGATATTTGAATGGTGCCTTCTGCAAACTGCCATTTTGAGATCTCTCCACAGGTGTTCTATGGGATTCAGGTCTGGACTCATTGCTGGCGACCTTAGAAGTCTCCAGTGCTTTTTCTCAAACCATTTTATAGTGCTTTTGGAAGTGTGTTTTGGGTCATTGTCCTGCTGGAAGACCCATGACCTCCGAGGGAGACCCAGCTTTCTCACACTGGGCCCTACATTATGCTGCAAAATTTGTTGGTAGTCTTCAGACTTCATACTGCCATGCACACGGTCAAGCAGTCCAGTGCCATAGGCAGCAAAGCAGCCCCAAAACATCAGGGAACCTCCGCCATGTTTGACTGTAGGGACCGTGTTCTTTTCTTTGAATGCCTCTTTTTTTTTCCTTTACACTCTATGTTGATGCTTTTTGCCAAAAAGCTCTACTTTTGTCTCATCTGACCAGAGAACATTCTTCCAAAACGTTTTAGGCTTTCTCAGGTAAGTTTTGGCAAACTCCAGCCTGGCTTTTTTATGTCTCGGGGTAAGAAGTGGGGTCTTCCTGGGTATCATACAGTCCCTTTTAATTCAGACGCTGACGGATAGTACGGGTTGACACTGTTGTACCCTCGGACTGCAGGGCAGCTTGAACTTGTTTGGATGTTAGTCGAGGTTCTTTATCCACCATCCGCACAATCTTGCGTTGAAATCTCTCGTCAATTTTTATTTTCCGTCCACATCCAGGGAGGTTAGCCACAGTGCCATGGGCTTTAAACTTCTTGATGACACTGCGCACGGAAGACACAGGAACATTCAGGTCGTTGGAGATGGACTTGTAGCCTTGAGATTGCTCATGCTTCCTCACAATTTGGTTTCTCAAGTCCTCAGACAGTTCTTTGTTCTTCTTTCTTTTCTCCATGCTCAATGTGGTACACACAAGGACACAGGACAGAGGTTGAGTCAACTTTAATCCATGTTAACTGGCTGCAAGTGTGATTTAGTTATTGCCAACACCTGTTAGGTGCCACAGGTAAGTTACAGGCGCTGTTAATTACACGAATTAGAGAAGGATCACGTGATTTTTCAAACAGTGCCAATACTTTTGTCCACCCCCTTTTTTATGTTTGGTGTGGAATTGTATCCAATTTGGCTTTAGGACAATTCTTTTTGTGTTTTTTCATTGAAGACTAATTAAATGAAGATAATAATACCAAAGAATTTGTGATTGCAATCATTTTCAGGAAGAAACTGAGTATTATCTGACAGATTCGCAGGGGTGCCAATACTTTTGGCCACCACTGTATGTCACGCTGACTGACACCTGGCTACAACAGCTATGTCACGCTGACACACACCTGGCTACAACAGCTATGTCACGCTGACACCTGGCTACTACAGCTATGTCACACTGACACCTGGCTACTACAGCTATGTCACGCTGACACCTGGCTACTACAGCTATGTCACACTGACACCTGGCTACTACAGCTATGTCACGCTGACACCTGGCTACTACAGCTATGTCAAGCTGACACCTGGCTACTACAGCTATGTCTTGCTGACTGACACCTGGCTACTACAGCTATGTCACGCTGACACATGGTTTCCCCCAATAATAACATGCTGATGTGTTGGACCTTACAACAATGCCTTGTATCCCTGCAGTTTGGGTCATGCTATACTGGTATTTCTGGCAATAATGACACGAGTCTTACAAATACACCGTAGTAATTGGGCTCTCACTCGATAACTTCTTTGTATAAACATGCCTTGGAGTCGATGGGCCGATTTATGTTTCTTCTAATGTAACAGTCTGGTTATGTGTCTGATACTTACAATCTTCTTCCCAGTTAAAAAGCTGCTTGCATGATATTTTTTCCTCTTATTTTCACATTCTTGGGACTGTCAGAATCTTTCTAAATGAAGACAGCCACTCACAGAAACTTGTGAGGTTTTGCAGTTTTGTTCATAATCCAGATGGGAGATATTTTTTAACAAGATTTCAGAATGAATAATCACCATAATGTCAAATTAAAAAGCTGGCACCACGTTTCTTCTCCTCGTGTTATTTAGATTGACAAATCGCTGCCACCTTGTGGTCAAACTGCAGAATGCATGTCTAGTGTTTTTTGTTTATGCCACATAGTACATGCTTAATGGTGCTCATAAACTGGTACATCTGACGTACGTATTGCTTTTGTTTCTTGCAGAATTGATCATTGGAACAATGAAAAGGAGCGTGTTGTTCTATTAACAGTTAATAACCTATTTATCTGCAAGTATGACTTCATCATGTTGTGCTGCCAACAAATCCAGAAGGTTCCTCTAAACTTCGTAGACCGAATATGTCGTGGTCCATTCATATTTCCACAGAAGTCCTTGGACAAGTAAGTGGGCAGTTTTTACAACACACATAAGACATGGGATGTATGGGGGCCTTCCGTATGCTGAATAGTGGCAGTGGGCTTTCATTAAGTATACCTGGTATTTGCTGTTTCCCACGGAGAAGGCCTGTAGTCTACGTTAGCAATTTTCTTAATAGCTTTTATAGAAATGTGGAGAATGTATATCGCTCACAAAGCCATAATATATAGGTGCATTGTGCACCTGACAGATAAAATAGAGCTTTTATTCTGCCTGCATTTTAGAGAAGGACCAGCACAACAAGTGCAGATTAACACTGAAAGATGGAAGCAGCTGGGTTTGTTTACTGGCAACAGATCTGGAACCAGAGTATCTAAACGGAATCATCATTTCACTTTTCAGCAATGAATCAATAGTACAAGCAAAGATGAGAAACTTTATAATATGGTTTATTACTGAAAAATGCTGCTTGTTTCTCCACTTTTCAATCTCCTATTCTCCTCCCCTTGCCTCCTGCACTGATGAATTCACTGATAAAATAAGTACAGGAGTCAGTGAAGAGATGGATTATTCTATTACTGAGGGATCAGGTTATAGCGGCTGCCCATAGAAAGCGAGGGGAGGAGGAAGAAAAGACGCACGCACGTATTCACACACACTACTTCTCTAGAAAGTTTTCTAGTGTTTCATCCAGTTATTTATTCGCTTGGATTTCTGCTCTTTGAGATGCTCATTGTTGGTGGATTTGATGCAGTTTTTGGAATCGACACCAAAAGCCACACTACTCCCTGGACCAACAACAGTATTTATGGGGTGAGAAACACCACATGCCACAATTTAGAGGTATCTAGTTAAAGACCTATAGGGGCTTTAAGGGTGAAAACAAGTGCAGGAAACCTATAAAATTCTAATTTTTGAAATTCATGCTTTACACTGAAATTTGGCCCTCTGGCTGTTCTCGACCAAGGCAGCCGATGGGCTGAAACTGTGGCCCACGGGCCACACCGTGCCCACCGTCCATCCGCCGCTGCCGCTCGCTGTCACTGCTCTCTGCATCCTCTGGATCCAGACTGCGGTGAATACATATGGGGAGGATGACGCCGCTGGCTCTATCTTCCACCAATCAGTGTGGGAGCCAGCTGTCATGATAACGTCTTTTCATCGCGTGAGTTGTGCACTGCGGAGAGTCAGTGCATCGGACAGAGCAGAGGCAGAGCGCCACGGGAGCGAGGCGAGTGTGTTTTTTTTTTTTTTCTCATGTATATGGGATATTTGTATGTATAAAGGGGGCTGTGTAGTGCTCATATTGTATGTAGGGAGCTCATTCTGTATATGATAGGCTATGTGGGGCTCATACTGCACATAGGGGGGCTATGTGGGGCACATGTGTATAAGAAGCTATGTTGGGCACATTCTGTATGTAAGAGGCTATATGGTGGCACATGCTGTATATAGTGGGGCTACGTGGGGCACACGCTGTATCTCGGAGGCTACGTGGGGCACACGCTGTATCTCGGAGGCTACGTGGGGCACACGCTGTATCTCGGAGGCTACGTGGGGCACACGCTGTATCTCGGAGGCTACGTGGGGCACACGCTGTATCTCGGAGGCTACGTGGGGCACACGCTGTATCTCGGAGGCTACGTGGGGCACACGCTGTATCTCGGAGGCTACGTGGGGCACACGCTGTATCTCGGAGGCTACGTGGGGCACACGCTGTATCTCAGAGGCTACGTGGGGCACACGCTGTATCTCGGGGGCTGTGTGTGGGCTCATGTTGAGTGTATAAGAGGCTATGTGGGGCCCATTTGGTGTACATAGGGGGGTTACGTGGGGCACATACTGTATATGGGAGGTTACTTGGGGGCTTATACTGTATGTGGGAGACTATGCAGCGCTCATACTGTATATTGGAGGTTATATGGGGGCTATTGCGCTATATAGAGGGGCTGTGTGTGGGCTCATACGGTATATAGGGGGCTGTGTGCGGGCTCATACAATACATAGGGGGGTGTCAGCATACTTAATTCTGCTTAATATTAAGTGAAACAATTAATACAAAATAATTTATAATTAATATGTTTATAATAATATTGAGCAGAATTAATTTTAGCCTATTGGCTCTCATGTGGCCCCTTGGGAAAATTAATTGCTCACCCTGTTCTACAGGGATAAGAATATCTTTATATTCATAAAGAATGAATCATGAGGTTAAAGTGCAATAGATACAAACAATAAAGTAGCTAACTGCTTATGTGACATCTGGAAAGGTTCAGTATTTCTGAACACTTCACAAATGTGTAGTATTGATACTGATAACTGATCTGTGTCATGCAGATGTGTGTATGTGTTAACAGTATGCTCATAGTGGGCTCATTGTATGGCGAGTGGTGACTGCACCACCCCAGTGACAGGAAGTGAGCGGCTACAGGGAGGATATATGTTTATTTTCCTCCCTGTAGCCGCTTCTCCAGTAAGGCAGGCAGGTATGATTTTCATGCTATTTAAATAGGTACAGTGGGTACGGAAAGTATTCAAACCCCTTTAAATTTTTCACTCTTTGTTTCATTGCCGCCATTTGGTAAATTCTAAAAAGTTCATTTTTTTCTCATTAAAGTATACTCTGCACCCCATCTTGACTGAAAAAAACAGAAAGGTCGAAATTTTTGCAAATTTATTAACCACTTCGCGCCAGAGCCTGTTTTTGCCTTCGTGACCAGGCCAATTTTTACAATTCTGACCACTGTCACGTTATGAAGTAATTACTCTGGAACGCTTCAACGGATTCCCCTGATTCTGAGATTGTTTTTTCGTGACATATTGTACTTCATGATAGTGGTAAAATTTCTTCGATATCACTTGCGTTTATTAGTTAAAAAATCAGAAATTTGGCGAAAATTTTTAAAAGTTTGCAATTTTCAAACTTTGAATTTTTATGCCCTTAAATCAGAGAGATATGTCACACAAAATAGTTAATAAATAACATTTCCCATATGTCTACTTTACATCAGCACAATTTTGGAACCAACATTTTTTTTTTGTTAGGAAGTTCTAAGGGTTAAAAGTTGACAAGCGATTTCTCATTTTTCCAACAAAATTTGCAAAAACCATTTTTTTAGGGACCACATCACATTTGAAGTGACTTTGAGGGGCCTTTATGACAGAAAATACGCAAAAGTGACAAGATTCTAAAAACTGCACCCCTCAAGGTGCTCAAAACCACATTCAAGAAGTTTATTAACCCTTCAGTTACTTCACGGGAATTTTTGGAATGTGGAAGAAAACAATGAACATTTAACTTTTTTTCACCAAAATGTTACTTTAGACACAATTTTTTTATTTTCACAAGGGTAACAGGAAAAAATGGAATACTCAATTTGTAGTGCAATTTCTCCTGATCACGCTGATACCCCATATGTGAGGGAAAACAACTGTTTGGGCGCACTGCAGGGTTCGGAAGGGAAGGAGCGCCATTAGACTTTTTGAATGTAAAATTTGTTTGAATAATTAGCAGACGCCATGTTGCGTTTGAAGAGCTCCTGATGTGGCTAAACAGTGGAAACCCCCCACAAGTGACACCATTTTGGAAACTAGACCCCTTAGGGAACTTATCTAGATGTGTGGTGAGCACCTTGCACCCCCAGGTGCTTCACAGAAGTTTATAATATTAAGCCGTAAAACTAAAATTTTCACATTTTTCCCACAAAAAATGTTTTTCATCCCCTAATTTTGCATTATCATAAGGGTAACAGGATAAATTGCACCATGAAATTTGTTGTGCAATTTCTCATTACAGGGAATCTTCCGTCATGAGTTCCGTCTGAATCACGTATTTCAGAGATTTACACGGAAACTCTGGTGTAAGTGCTCAGCGCAGAGCGCAGGATAAATGTGAGCAGAGCCATACTGCAATCTTTGGGAGACATAATAAACAAATCAGTAGCAGGTGAAGAATTGGTTTTATTTATTTTATTTATTTTTTACGCTGTTCCTCGTGTGGTATAAGTGATAAGATTACTTTATTCTTTGGGTCGGTGCGATTACAGCGATACCAGATATATATCGGGTGTTTATGACAGACAACTGTCACACACTAAAAGACGCATTTTTTTGCAAAATCTAGTTTTTGCATCGCCATATTTTGAGACTATAATTTTTCCATATTTCGGCCGACAGAGTCATGTGAGGGCTTGTTTTTTCCGGGACGAGTTGACATTTTTATTGGTACCATTTTAGGGTACGTGACATTTTTTGATCGCTTTCTATTCCGTTTTTTGGGAGGTAAAATGAACAAAAAACAACAATTCAGGAATTGTTTTTTGAGTTTTTTTTTTATGCCGTTCTGCGTGTGGTAAAAGTGATAAGGCAGCATTATTCTTCGGGTCAGTACGTTTACAGCGATACTACACGTACCGTATATATTTTTTTTTATGTTTTAGCGCTTTTACACAAAGCAATTTTGTAGAAAAAATATTTTTTTTACATTGCTTTATTCTGAAAGCTGTAACTTTTTTATTTTTCGGCTGATGGAGCTGTATGGCGGCTTTTTTTTTGCGGAACAAGATGACGTTTTCAGCGGTACCATTTTTATTTCCATTTTGCTTTTTGATCGCATTTTATTCCACTTTTTGTTTGGCGATATGATGAAAAAGCATAGGTTTTTGCTCCGTTTTTTATTTATTTTTATTACGGTGTGCACAGAAGGAGTTAATTAGTGTGACAGTTTTATAGATCGGGTTGTTTTGGACACGGCGATACCAAATATGTGTACTTTTTTTTGTTTTTGCATAAATATACGGATTTATTGGTTTAATATTTTATTTATTTATTTTGTGATTTTTTTTTTTTTTTTTTTTTAACAGTTTGAAGACATGTTTTAGACTTTTTTTTACATTTTTACTTAGTCCCTGTATGGGACATTAATTTTTATTTTTCTAATCACTGTTCTCATGCAATGCAATAGACATGTATTGCATTGCATGAGAGCTCTGCAGGCTGAGTCTAGCAGGACACCGTACATGGCTGACCCGGAAGCGGTCATGTGACCTCCGGCTGCCATGACAATGGCAGGTCCTCTCAGACATCAGGGCGCCGTCGGAGAGGTAAGTGGACGACCCCCTCTCCTCTCACTATCTTCTAAATGCCGCGATCACTATAGATCGCGTCATCTAGAAGATAGCAAAGGGTTAACATCATTGGGACCTGATCCAATCAGGTCCCGATGATGTCCCATGTCAGAGCTGTCGCTCTGCACCGCACCCGCAACGCTTGCAGGACCCTGGAGGTCCTGAGCGCTGCGGGACCACCGACCGTTTATAAATGTCAGCACTGCACAGAGCCCAGGCAGCGGTATGTACAGTGGGCGGTCGGGAAGCGGTTAAAAAAGAAAAACTGAAATATCACATGGTCATAAGTATTCAGACCCTTTGCTCAGACACTCATTTTTAAGTCACATGTTGTCCATTTCTTTGTGATCCTCCTTGAGATGGTTCTACTCCTTCATTGGAGTCCAGCTGTGTTTAATTAAACTGATAGGACTTGATTTGGAAAGGCACACACCTGTCTATATAAGACCTCACAGCTCACAGTGCATGTCAGACCAAATGAGAATCATGAGCTCAAAGGAACTGCCCAAGGAGCTCAGAGACAGAATTGTGGCAAGTCACAGATCTGGCCAGGGTTATAAAAGAATTTCTGCATTACTAAAGGTTCCTAAGAGCACAGTGGCCTCCATAATCCTTAAATGGAAGAAGTTTAGGACCACCAGACGTCTTCCTAGACCTGGCTATCCAGCCAAACTGAGCAATCGTGGGAGAAGAGCCTTGGTGAGAGAGGTAAAGAAGAATCCCAAGATCACTGTCGCTGAGCTCCAGAGATGCAGTAGGGAGATGGGAGAAAGTTCCACAAAGTCAACTATCACTTCAGCCCTCCACCAGTCGGGCCTTTATGGCAGAGTAGCCCTACGGAAGCCTCTCCTCAGTGCAAAACATATGAAAGCACACATAGAGTTTGCTCAGAAACACATGAAGGACTCCCAGACTATGAGAAATAAGATTCTCTGGTCTGATGAGACGAAGATAGAACTTTTTTGGTGATAATTCTAAGCGGTATGTGCGTAGAAAACCAGGCTCTGCTCATCACCTGCCCAATAAAATCCATGAGGGTGTTTTTCAGCTTCAGGGACAGGACGACTGGTTGCAATTGAAGGAAAAATGAATGTGGCCTAGTACAGAGCTATCCTGGATGAAAACCTCTTCCAGAGTGCTCTGGATCTCAGACTTGGCCAACAAGACAATGACCCTAAGCACACCGCTAAAATAACAAAGGAGTGGATTCATAACAAGTCTGTAACCATTCTTGACTGGCCCAGCCAGAGCTCTGACCTAATCGCAATTGAGCATCTCTGGAGAGACATGAAAATGGCTGTCCACCAACGTTCACCATCCAACCTGACGGAACTGGAGAGGATCTGCAAGGAAGAATGGCAGAGGATCCCTAAATCCAGGTGTGAAAAACTTGTTGCATTATTCCCAAGAAGACTCATGGCTGTACTAGCTCAAAAGGGTGCTTCTACTCAATACTGAGCAAAGGGTCAGTGACTTATGACCATGTGATATTTCAGTTTTTGTTTTTTAATAAATTTGTAAAAATTTCTACATTTGTTTTTTTTTCAGTCAAGATGGGGTGCAGAGTGTACTTTAATGAGAAAAAAATGAACTTTTTAGAATTTACCAAATGGCGGCAATGAAACAAAGAGTGAAAAATTTAAAGGGGTCTGAATACTTTCCGTACCCGCCGTATATAGAATTTCCTAGCATGACAGATTCTCTTTAAACCGTTGTGCATCTTATCATAAGATATAGTCTGAAAAATATAGGATTTCACATAACATATGCAGGTAAGGATTTCTATAGTAATATATGTTTGACAGGAAACCCTGGGAAAGGCTACAGGAGCACAGGACAAGGGGCAGAAGCACAGAATCCTTCAATTTCCTTTCCAGTTTCTTTGTTGTTTTGAATATCGCTTGAGTTAGATCTCTATAACCTGAATGTAATGAATAATGATTTCTAGTAACATCTCACAACCTTCCTCTTTTACATCACTTCTTTTCTCGTCTTTGCTCACAGTCTGTCACACATTGTTGCAGATTTATTATTTTCATTACCTGTATTTGTGTAGTTTTTAGGGACTTGCTGAGAAACTCATTCATTATCAAATCTAAGTTATTTGTGGGAATAATAGGGAGGGCATAATAGTTGTGCTATGATGGCTGCCAAACTCGGCATTGCAGCAGATGCAGTGCCATGTAATATATCCCTGATACTAAGATCAGCCTGATGAAAATGTACTTCATAGAGTGAGACCTAGCAACCCACCATGACATACATTTTCTGCATAGGTCAGGAAGGTGTTAAGATATTCCTACCTGTGACAATTATGGCGTTACTAAAGTACATCCAGATATGTCTCTTTGGCTGGCGTTTTAATTTCTCGGGCTGCTATTTTTGGAGAATCAAGGTTTTTTTTTACATGTCTTTTCTTATTGTAGCTTATTGGATTGGCGTTAGCTGCTCTGTTTAAGAACCCCTGTAACCTGCATGCATGCAGCCTACTTTCCCATCATGTCTTCTCTTTGGAGTGCCCAACCTCTGCGGCTTTTATGGTAAATCCTGTGGTATGCTACTAACTAGTGTTGAGCAAATTTGTTCGGCATTTCAAATTCGTGTTCGGGGTTCCGGCTTGTTCCGGATCACAGGTATCACGTGAACCCCGGCTGCTGCCGGCTCTGACATCCGCTGATGTCACGTCATGATTCCGGATGCAGCCGGGGGACTCTCGTCTGCGTTCCACGGTGGCTGCAGGGTTGTGGGCGGGGTTACCCTGCTGGTAACACCCAGCATCCACGGCGCGCTTTGCCAATGAATGGGGAGAGGGAGAGCGCGCGGTGGATGCTGGCAGAAACAGCAGAGGGGTGGTATTTAGAAAGAGGCTTCTTTTCATCATAAAAACACATTGGGCTATTTTGAATAGTACACACAAAAATAAAGGGAACACTCAAATAACACATCCTAGATCTGAATGAATGAAATATTCTCATTGAATACTTTGTTCTGTACAAAGTTGAATGTGCTGACAACAAAATCACACAAAAATCATCAATGGAAATCAAATTTATTAACCAATTGAGGCCTGGATTTGGAGTTGCCCCCAAAATGAAAGTGGAAAAACACACTACAGACTGATCCAACTTTGATGTAATGTCCTTAAAACAAGTCCAAATGAGGCTCAGTATTGTGTGTGGCCTCCACGTGCCTGTATGACCTCCCTACAATGCCTGGGCATGCTCCCGATGAGGTTGTGGATGGTCTTCTGTGGGATCTCCTCCCAGACCTGGACTAAAGCATCCGCTAACTCCTGGACAGTCTGTGGTGCAACGTAACGTTGGTGGATGGAGCGAGACATGATGTCCCAGATGTGCTCAATCGGATTCAGGTCTGGGGAACGGGCGGGCCAGTCCATAGCTTCAATGCCTTCATCTTGCAGGAACTGCTGACACACTCCAGCCACATGAGGTCTGGCATTGTCTTGCATTAGGAGGAACCCATGGCCAACCGCACCAGCATATGGTCTCACAAGGGGTCTGAAGATCTCATCTCGGTACCTAATGGCAGTCAGGCTACCTCTGGCAAGCACATGGAGGGGTGTGCGGCTCTCCAAAGAAATGCCACCCCACACCATTACTGACCCACTGCCAAACCGGTCATGCTGGCAGCAGATCGCTCTCCACGGCATCTCCAGACCCTGTCACGTCTGTCACATGTGCTCAGTGTGAACCTGCTTTCATCTGTGAAGAGCACAGGGCGGCGGTGGCGACTTTGCCAATCCTGGTGTTCTGTGGCAAATGCCAAGCGTCCTGCACGGTGTTGGGCTGTGAGCACAACCCCCATCTGTGGACGTCGGGCCCTCATACCACCCTCATGGAGTCTTTTTCTAACTGTTTGTGCAGACACATGCACATTTGTGGCCTGCTGGAGGTCATTTTGCAGGGCTCTGGCAGTGCTCCTCCTGTTCCTTCTTGCAAAAAGGCAGAGGTAGCTGTCCTGCTGCTGGGTTGTTGCCCTCCTACGACCCCCTCCACATCTCCTGGTGTACTGGCCTGTCTCCTGGTAGCGCCTCCAGCCTCTGGACACTACGCTGACAGACACAGCAAACCTTCTTGCCACAGCTCGCATTGATGTGCCATCCTGGATGAGCTGCACTACCTGAGCAACTTCTGTGGGTTGTAGAGTTCGTCTCATGCTACCACGAGTGTGAAAGTGCAACCAACATTCAAAAGTGACCAAAACATCAGCCAGAAAGCATTGGTACTGAGATGTGGTCTGTGGTCCCCACCTGCAGAACCACTCCTTTATTGAGGGTGTCTTGATAATTGCCAATAATTTCCATCTATTGTCTATTCCATTTGCACAACAGCATGTGAAATTGATTGTCAATCAGTGTTGCTTCCTAAGTGGACAGTTTGATTTCACAGAAGTTTGATTTACTTGGAGTTATATTCTGTTGTTTAAGTGTTCCCTTTATTTTTTTGAGCAGTGTAGTTGACATACCTTTTTAAGGGTAGAAATACATATCAATTTAATTGACTATAAGTACCACAATAACACAACTTCTTATAGGAATGCTAATAATGAACATAGCCAAGTGCTTTTATGCCTATGTAAAGTAATTATGTGGAAAATGATTCCACGCCCCGGAAGCGAGTCGAAACAGCATTGTGGTGGTTGGAGACACAGAGCCCCTTATTTTCCTCTGGTAGCTTTCATATGTACGTTATTTGGCTTATCATTATTTATATTTTCACCTTCTGCTGCCAAGGGCTTCCTATCCATGTTAGATCCACATATTTTTTTTTACTAACAATTATGCCCTACAGTTTCCACATGTAATGTTGCCAGCCAGACAGTGCACTTATCAGTGTCTGCTAACATATGACATGCCAATCCTTGCCATACATCTTCTGTCTGACATGGAAGGTGCATGTGAACAGCGCCTAGAGGTGCTCTCATGTACCTTCTAAGTCCTGCATTGATCTGGATTTAATGGATGAGAGCCCCCAGCAGTCCTAGACCAGAAAGGTAAACCACTAAAGGTCAACTAGTAGGTAGCAGTGTTTGCTGGGTAATCCAACAGGTGACTTCATCTTTCCCCATTAGAGTTTAATTGTATTTGTCATTTGGAAAACCCCATGTTTAAAGGGCTAGTCCTCTTTTCTTCAAGCATTTTCCAGCTTCCTGACCTCCTTGCACTGCTGTTATGAGGCTGCCTTACTTCTGCAGCATTGGAGGGCTGTAGAGAGGTGACCGGTATAAAGTGCTAAGTGCGATGCAGTGATCCTTGCCAAGATCAAACATCTGCGTGACAGCGTGGCAAATCAGGGATGTTCATGGGTGGAGCCAATTTTATTTTTTTTTTTTGGCGCGAACAAGCCGGAACCTTGAACACGAACCCGAATTTGAAATGCCGAACAAATTCGCTCAACACTACTAACAAGCTCAGTAGAAAAAAGCTTGTAAGCACTGCACAAGTTTGGCTGGCGCTTCTAGACAGTAGCAGTGACCGGTGCTCTTGGCAATGAACTGTAAGTAACACAACACAAAAAGAGACTTATTTTGAGAATGAGGCCAAATTTAAATAAATTACAACGTTGCTTGTTTTTTTCTAGCACTATTCAACATACCCATCTAGCAAAATTGGAATAACTCTTTAAAACTCTTCTTCCTAACTGGCAATTCTGATTTTTGAGGTTTTCCATTGGTGCAGAAAAGTAACTAGAGAGCAGGTTATTTGGATACCTCACAATCTCCACGAATTAGTGCAGATGGAGCAGAATTAACATGTCATTTAAGGTGAAATAAATGAGTAGTCTTAACAGAACCCATTATGTGTCATGTATCACCATGTAAGCATAAATGTCCAGAATCAAGGATATAATCACGTCATGCATGTTTTATGCTGTGTATTACCTACTGTTTCCAGCAGAGGTCAGTAAAATTCTAAAATTCATCTGTGATGTTGCGCTGTGTGCCATCTTTTAGATGATTGCTATAGCCTCCCAGATTTATTAGAGCATCTGCAACGTACCACACAGGTAATGGAAGAAGCAGGTACATAAATGTACAGTGTATATACTGTATTTCACATTTATTGCAGCTGTAATAAGTTATTACGCATACAGCTGGTATCGGCGTGCAGGAATGGAATCATCGGCATGGTTCAATACAAAAGACTAAGTTATGAGAACGAGGTTCACATAGGAGTGCTGTGAGTGTAGATCAATGACCCTCAAAGTCAGGGGGCCAATTCACACCTGCAACTTTCCAAAAATCACAGCATGCACCACTTTACAATTGTCAGAGTTAATGCGTTTGTGAAAAACAGACAGCACACAGTCACAAAACTCATTCAACTGTGATGGAAAATCATCAGTTTTTCCACTACTAGTTTTACGTCCTTTGTGTGAACACGGCCTTAGAGCTTTCCACTATGCAAAGCTGCCTATGCTTTAATAGCTGGGAAGTAGATGAGGACATATGGCAATACAAATATTACTGCCATCTAGTGACGCAATAATAAGCTATGCGACACCAGTTATATCCCCACATCTCCCAGATAAAATGTGGCACCAATTCTCTTTACATCTTTTCTTTGTATCTGTATTCATATTGCTTCTCTGTAGCTCAATTCCCCTCTCATCCAACAGACCTCAGTGCAACCAAGCATTTGGTTTTGCAGATATACAACCTTCAGTAAGCTCAGTTTGATTAACCCTTTATTTGTCCACCGTGTCTTTCTGTGATAGGTGTTTGTAGTGAGGAATGAGTTCATGTGTGGCTAGGGCACCTATTTGCTCCCTGAAGGTCTATCTAGCAAGCCTTGGTGGAGCGAGGCAGAAGTGGGTCATCTTTTATGGTGGTCTGGAAGCTACTAACTTTGAAGTCAGCATATCAGATTTTCCAAGCATTTATCCCTGAGCTAAGGTGGGGGAAGCAAAGTGTACTACTGCTGGCAAGAGGTAATCTCAAATTAAATGCTCGAGTCTTCCAAGTTCTGTAATTGTGCAGTCAAAAGTAGGATAACTCCAGGCACCCTGTTGTTAGGGCTGTGTTTTATTTTATGGGGCGTGGGGTCTGAGGGATGTGCTTTTATCATGTAATTATATCTTGTTATTATACCATGCCACTGGCTCAGTACAACCTCCCCAAAGGAAGATAATTACGATGAAGCTTGTGAATGAATACATATGTATATATGTCAGTTACGGAGGCCCTACCTGTCTCTACCTGCCCCACATTCCTTCCACTAAAGCAATCGCAAGATTTCTTCCAAGGAACTGGCACATTTCATTCTGGCCCTGGTGTGTTTTGTGCTGAAGGTATGATGAAGAGACAAAATGCATCTCATTTTGCAGTATTGTTTGGAGAATTCCTATACTTCTTCAATATAAGCCGGAATATCTTTTTTTTTCTGCACACATCTGGTTATTCTAGCAAACCACTTTAAATGGCTTTTTTTTTTCAACTTGATCATCATCGTGTGATCGTAATTGCTCAGTTTTTTATTATTTTTTAAAAATCAATAATTAAAAATCTTAATTTATTATTGAATATGTATTTTTAAAAAACAAGGCCACAAATCTGCATAGGATCAGGAAAATCTCCCCAAAAAGTGGATGAAGAGAGTGTAAATCTGAATCTGAGCGGTACTTGCCCAATATCTGCTTTTGAAACCAATACAGAAATGAAATGATTGCATAGTATAGCTAAATGTAGATTAGGTAGAAGTGAGCAGATTGATATCACGTTTCTGAGAAAGCGAGTGTAACTTTTCATTTTATTATTTTAAATCTTCACCCATTCTGGGCTTTGGCGTTAAGTGGGCGGTCTTTTTCAGCAATAGAAAGCGCTCTTTGCTCATACAAGGATGGCTGTCTATTTATTAAGACTGCCCACTGGACTCTTAAGCCCAGAATGAGGAAGGATAAGGAGTTATTCTAAATCCTTTACTACAAATGTATTTAATTCCCAGCTTCTGCTTTATTACATATAACACACTGCTTGCAGATAGGCCAGTATTTTCAAGAATGACAAGTTCACTTTAAAGGAGTTATATGAGCCTAAAGTCCCCCCCCCCCCCAATAATAAATATAACTCAACTTTTATAAGATATACTTATTATACAGAATGGCCGCTGCTCAGCTACTGCTCCTTCTGTAAATGGTCATGCAGAGGCACGTGGAAAAGTATTCCAAATCTGGACCACCTCTTCTCTTCCATTGCTTGGGATGGAAGAGTGCCCAGTACGACAGTCCAGTGTAAATCCCGGGGCAGAGGCGGTGAG
Organism: Phyllobates terribilis; assembly: GCF_046119375.1. Lineage (NCBI taxonomy): Eukaryota > Metazoa > Chordata > Amphibia > Anura > Dendrobatidae > Phyllobates > Phyllobates terribilis. Next base: position 337,320,547 of record NW_027362763.1, on the reverse strand, counting down.
GTTGAAATTTACAACAGCGCTCCCCATATCTCAGCAATGGCTGTTTTGGACAGAAAGAGAAAAGGGTAGAGCTTGGCCCTAGATAGGGAGGGGAGGGGTGAGCACTAGTCAGGCCCCACTACAAACTGAAGACAACAAGGTAGACAAACAGAAGGGATCAACTTAGCGTGAGCAGACACCAGAGGAGTAATGCCAACTGTCCTCCAAGGGCACCAGAGAGGAAGCTAGCTGACTGCTAGTGCTCCAGGCCCGTACATAGAAGTATCACCGGCGATTCCCTGGAGCAAACTGAGTGTTTTTAACTCTCAGGCAAAGATTAGCAGCAGGAGGGAGGTCGCTGCTGGGTCCTAAAGGCAGAAGGATTAAGAAGGTGTCTTTAATGATAAGTTCAATAGCCTTCTACAGCCAGATCCAGAGCGACTGTGTATTACACCTGACACACCCGTGACAGTAGTATAACAAGGGGTAAATCTACAGTACACTGATTGACAAAAGTGAAATCACTAAATTATATGATGAAAAATACCACCAGAGTAAAGAAGACTGTCAATATCCAAATCCCTGTAGCTTACCCATTGCTCCCTGTGTCAGACCATGTATATACAATCCCGACGAGCGTTTTGTGTGTGCTTCCTCAGGGGCTTCACCTCTGATTTTATTAATACTATTGTGTTTGACCTCATATACAGTACAGACCAAAAGTTTGGACACACCTTCTCATTTAAAGATTTTTCTGTATTTTCATGACTATGATAATTGTACATTCACACTGAAGGCATCAAAACTATGAATTAACACATGTGGAATTATATACTTAACAAAAAAGTGTGAAACAACTGAAAATATGTCTTATATTCTAGGTTCTTCAAAGTAGCCACCTTTTGCTTTGATGACTGCTTTGCACACTCTTGGCATTCTCTTGATGAGCTTCAAGAGGTAGTCACCGGAAATGGTTTTCACTTCACAGGTGTGCCCTGTCAGGTTTAATAAGTGGGATTTCTTGCCTTATAAATGGGGTTGGGACCATCAGTTGTGTTGTGCAGAAGTCTGGTGGATACACAGCTGATAGTCCTACTGAATAGACTGTTTGAATTTGTATTATGGCAAGAAAAAAGCAGCTAAGTAAAGAAAAACGAGTGGCCATCATTACTTTAAGAAATGAAGGTCAGTCAGTCCGAAAAATTGGGCAAACTTTGAAAGTGTCCCCAAGTGCAGTTGCAAAAACCATCAAGCGCTACAAAGAAACTGGCTCACATGAGGACCGCCCCAGGAAAGGAAGACCAAGAGTCACTTCTGCTTCTGAGGATAAGTTTATCTGAGTCACCAGCCTCAGAAATCGCAGGTTAACAGCAGCTCAGATTAGAGACCAGGTCAATGCCACACAGAGTTCTAGCAGCAGACACATCTCTTCAACAACTGTTAAGAGGAGACTTTGTGCAGCAGACCTTCATGGTAAAATAACTGCTAGGAAACCACTGCTAAGGACAGGCAACAAGAGAAGAGACTTGTTTGGGCTAAAGAACACAAGGAATGGACATTAGACCAGTGGAAATCTGTGCTCGAGTCTGATGAGTCCAAATTTGAGATCTTTGGTTCCAACCACCGTGTCTTTGTGCGACGCAGAAAAGGTGAACGGATGGACTCTACATGCCTGTTTCCCACCGTGAAGCATGGAGGAGGAGGTGTGATGGTGTGGGGGTGCTTTGCTGGTGACACTGCTGGGGACTTATTCAAAATTGAAGGCATACTGAACCAGCATGGCTATCACAGCATCTTGCAGCGGCTTACTATTCCATCCAGTTTGCGTTTAGTTGGACCATCATTTATTTTTCAACAGTACAATGACCCCAAACATACCTCCAGGCTGTGTAAGGGCTATTTGACCAAGAAGGAGAGTGATGGGGTGCTACGCCAGATGACCTGGCCTCCAAAGTCACCAGACCTGAACCCAATCGAGCTGGTTTGGGGTGAGCTGGACTGCAGAGTAAAGGCAAAAGGGCCAACAAGTGCTAAGCATCTCTGGGAACTCCTTCAAGATTGTTGGAAGACCATTTCCGGTGACTACCTCTTGAAGCTCATCAAGAGAATTCCAAGAGTGTGCCAGTAATATGCTGCCCTTACATAGGACTTCATATTCTGCTGACAGATCCACTTTAACATCTCAGCCTTAGTTTTGCTGCAGGAAAATACAGCATTATGAAGAGTCATCTTTGAAATGTATGGACACCCTGGGTCTTTCGAGGGAAGACCTGCTGAAAATGCCAAGCTTTGAGAAAGGGGTCTTGATTGGAAGCATGATCAGGGTTACATGAAACAGATAACCTCTAATATATGTTTTATGCAATAGAATACAATGTGATACTATAATACACGTTTACTTTTCCATTGTTGATTCAACTACTTTGAAGACTTAGTAGGTGTAATAATACCACAAGGGTAAAATGTACAAATAATATGTCTATTCTCACCAGGTTTAGACCTAATCGTAAATAAATGACCTACTATTCCTGCTATAATTGTGGAAGTTCCAGACTTGCCATAAGAAAATGGGAGGGGAACTGGCAACTTCAATATGATGACATGCAGAGAAGGACATAAAGACAGACTTTGTACAAGAGATGTGTATGCCTCTATTCTAAAAAAGACAACAAACATAAATACAGCTATCTAAAATTATTGTAGTTAATTGGGATGCTAAACTTGTTTCTACATGCTGATTTTATGACTGTGCCCATTATGTGAAATGTAGCTGAGTATTATATATAAGGTCCAAAGTTCACATGAGCTAAATCTTGGAATACAACATCATAGTACTGGGGTAGCTGGTGCCTAAAGCACCTTAAATTGGATGCGAGGGGAGCACTAAACCTGTATCTATATTGTGGCCTACCTCTGCAGCATTGTACATTACTGTTGAACATTAAACTCATTGCACAATGTACAATCGTCAGACGCTATAAAGTGTTCACATCAGTTAAGTGTGAGCGTATTAATATACTCGCCTACCGCCGCTTTCTCCGGTGTTGAGCGCCGTTCCTAGCCGGCTTACTCTCTGCGTGAGCCGGAAGTGTCTTTTACAATGTGATCTGTGGAGACTCATTCTGGCTCTCCATAGACTCCATAGACAGTGTAAAAGCAGAGCGCAGTGTGACTCAGAGTCTGCAAAGAGGTGGCGTCATGGAAAAAGCGGAGCAGAATGGCGCTGGACAATGGAGAAAGCAGCGGTCGGTGAGTATATTAATACACTCACACTACATTACATGCACATATACACACATTTAATTAAAAAAATATAAATGGGAATGCTTCATTAAAGAGAATCTTTTACCATTTTTTTCACGTTCAACTGGACACAAGACATAACGGTGGCTGCTTGACGGAATAAAACATTTTTTATTTTTTCTTACTTTTGCCAATCAAAGTATTTGGCACCTAATGAGTTAATTTATTTATATTTTTTTAGCAGGAACCTGTCACCAGGTTTGTCCCATATGAGATACAGCCACCACCTTTGAGCCCTCATATACAGCATTCTAATATCCTGTATATATTCCCCTAATCTGGTCTGCAACAAAAGAAATACACCTTTTATTATACTCCCCTACGGGGCAGTCCAGTCCGAAGGGCGTCACTGGTCTTGGTCCAGAGCCTCCCTTCTTTCGATGCCGTCCTCCTTCTGTGCTTCATGTGGATGACGCGTCCTACAGTCACCCCGGCATCACGCTCCTGCGCAGGCTTACTTCTCTGCCCTGACTAGGGCAGAGTAAAGTACTGCAGTGCGGATGCACTGGAGCTCTTTGGCCTTTCCTGGTACATGCACAATGCAGTACTTTGCTCTGCCTTTGTCAGGGCAGAAAAGTACGCCTATGCAGGAGTGCGACGACGGGGAACACTATGTGCATGACATAGGACGCGTCCTGCACACGAAGCACAGAAGGAGGACAGCTTCGAAAGAAAAAGGGAGGCGCCGGACCAAGGCCAGCAACACCCATCGGACCCGACCGGCCCGCAGGGGAGTATAGTAGAAGGTGTTTTTCTTTTGTTGCAGGCCGGATTGGGGGCATATATACAGCATATTAGAATGCTGTATTTGAGGACTGAAAGGTGGTGGCTGTATCTCGTATGGGACAAACCTGGTGACAGGTTCCCTTTAAGTCCAACTGGGTGTTATCAGACAGTTTTCATTGGGGATGTGTACTAATTCTCCCACTATGATGCTGACAAATCATAAGCCGGCAGCAACACACAAAGAAAAGAAAAACACACCCCACAATAGCTTAGAGCAGGTTTCTCAGTGTTTGAGATGTATGACAGACAGCTCTGATCTCCTGGTCTTACCTCCTGCATGAGTCAGTGTGGGGGAATAGTAATGGGCAGTGCAGCTAAGTTTAATTGTGTCATATTACAAACCCTTTTATCAGCTCACCTGACTACAGAGTGTCAGTAACTACTGTTATGTCTGGTGTGCTGAGGCAGCTTGTACTCTCTCTGCAGTGAGATTAGGACGGTCATTATGTCTCACACAGGAGCAGTTTGTTCTGGATTAGTCCTGCCTGATATATAATCACAGTCTGCTCTGATCTCACTGCAGATCAATTACAAATTGAGCCCAACAGACATAGCTGTGGTTCTGAAACTTTGAACTCTCGACTCCAGTCAAAAAGCGTGGGGGAGGGGCAGCACAGCAGAGTGGCAGTGCTAGGAGAGCAGATAGAAGGGTTTGTAATGGGACACAGCTAAACTCCGCTGTATGACCTTATCTGAAAGTTGTTAATCATCTGTGCTTTCTAATCATGCAGGAGGTTAGATCAGGAGATCAGAGTTGCATCATTATTTCACACACACAGAAAACTGCTCTAAGCTATTATGGGCCATGTTCTTCTTTCCTTTGAGTGCTGCTGTCTGCTTATAATTGGTTACAATCCTACAGGGAGAAGAACAAGCTCCCAGTGAAAACTGCTAACACCCAGTTGGACTTAAAAGGGTGCTCCGAAGTCCAACGTAATTTTCCTCCTAAATCTTTATCTATTTAGTGCCATAATCTAAACTATTTTCTAATATATTTGAATTTTAATAATTCCCGATCCTTTCCTAACTGCACTGATTGCTTTTCTAGTTTTTTTTCACTTTCATTTTGATGACACTTCGTTTGAGAATCCCAGTGCATGCTGGGATACTAAAAGCATCCTCTGGGGACAGAGTCTGCGGTCACTGCTGCAGCCTCTCCCCCCCCCCCCCTCCTTCAAACAAAGCGTCATCAGTGACACTTGTTTCAGGGGCTGGACAAATGCCTGCGCACTGTGCACAATGACCGCACACACTCTGTTGCAAGCTCAGATCAGCAGTAATGAGCCGGCAACAGAGTGCGTTGTCAGAATACCTGGTGTGCAGAGACTAGTAACATCACTTGCAGGGGCACTGATGGTCTCTGTATTCTGGGTATTCTGACAGTGCGTTCTGTTGCCGGCTCGTTACTGCAGGATACAGTCATGGCCAAAAGTTTTGAGAATGACACCAAAATTATATTTTCACATGATCTGCTGGCCTCTGGTTTTTATTAGTGTTTGTCTGAGGTTTATATCACATGCAGAAATATAATTGCAATCATATTATGAGTACCAATAGGTTATATTGACAGTTAGAATGAGTTAATGCAGCAAGTCAATATTTGCAGTGTTGCCCCTTCTTCTTCAAGACCTCTGTAATTCTCTCAATCAACTTTTGGACCAAATCCTGACTGATAGCAGTCCATTCTTGCATAATCAATGCTTGCATTTTGCCAGAATTTGTTGGTTTTTGTTTGTCCACCCGTCTCTTGATGATTGACCACAAGTTCTCAATGGGATTAAGATCTGGGGAGTTTCCAGGCCATGGACCCAAAATCTCTATGTTTTGTTCCATGAGCCATTTAGTTATCACCTTTGCTTTATGGCAAGGTGCTCCATCATGCTGGAAAAGGCATTGTTGGGCGCCAAACTGCTCTTGGACGGTTGGGATAAGTTGCTCTTGGAGGACATTCTGGTACCATTCTTTATTCATGGCTGTGTTTTTAGGCAAGACTGTGAGTGAGCTGATTCCCTTGGCTGAGAAGCAACCCCACACATGAATGGTTTCAAGATGCTTTACAGTTGGCATGAGACAAGACTGGTGGTAGCGCTCACCTCTTCTTCTCCGAATAAGCTGTTATCCAGATGTCCCAAACAAGCGAAAAGGGGATTCATCAGAGAAAATGACTTTGCCCCAGTCCTCAGCAGTCCACTCCCTGTACCTTTTGCAGAATATCAGTCGGTCCCTGATGTTTTTTCTGGAGAGAAGTGGCTTCTTTGCTGCCCTCCTTGAAACCAGCCCTTGCTCAAAGAGTCTCCGCCTCACAGTGCGTGCAGAAGCACTCACACCAGCCTGCTGCCATTTCTGAGCAAGCTCGGCACTGCTGGTAGTCCGATCCCGCAGCTGAAACAGTTTTAAGATACGGTCCTGGCGCTTGCTGGTCTTTCTTGGGCGCCCTGGAGCCTTTTTGACAACAATGGAAGCTGTCTCCTTGAAGTTCTTGATGATGCGATAGATTGTTGACTGAGGTGCAATCTTTGTAGCTGCGATACTCTTCCCTGTTAGGCCATTTTTGTGCAGTGCAATGATGGCTGCACGTGTTTCTTTAGAGATAACCATGGTTAACTGAAGAGAAACAATGATACCAAGAACCAGCCTCCTTTTAAAGTGTCCAGTGATGTCATTCTTACTTAATCATGACTGATTGATCGCCAGCCCTGTCCTCATCAACACCCACACCTGTGTCACACCCACCCTCACCCCCCCGTCACGTCCCCCCCCCCACATCATGCCCCCCTCGCATCCAATAACCTCCCCCCCCCGTATCCAATATCCCTCCCCCCCCCGTCGTTGCCGTTTCCCCAAGTTTCATGTAGCTTCGCCCCCCCCCCCTCCATTCCATGTAGCACATATAGAAGGTTGGGGTGGGGGGAGTGGGAGCAGACCACAGGGCTGCAGAATTGCATATGGGGGTGGGGGGTGTGTGGGAGCGTATGCAATGCTGCAGTGCCTGATGCAGCCCATGTCTGGGATTCATGTCTGGGATTCAGACCCCACTGTGTCCCTCCCTGCTGCTGCATGCCATCATGTCTGAGCAGTGACAACAGTCACAGACTAGTTAGACTCCTCAGAGTCTGAGACTAGTCAGAGACTCAGGCAGTCTGGGCTCTGTCAGGCTGACACTGCTGCCCGCTGGCTGTACTGTCTGTGCACAGCACAGAACACAGTACCGGCGGCAGCTGCTGACTGCGCGTATGCGCCTAAACTATGATCCCGCCTCGCCGCCTGCCGCCCGCCATCATCAATTATGCTGCAGAGCAGAAGCGGCAGCTCCTCAGCCAGCATCATGCACCGGCACCATGGCCCGGGTGGCAGTGTCAGCGCAATGGCACATCACAACAGGACACAATTACCGGCGCTGCCTGCTGAGATGAGCCGCTGCCAGCGATGTGCTGCCCGGGCCTCCGCGGGAACTTCAAGTGCCCGGGCTCCTCCTCTTCTTTCCTGATCGCAGCAGCAGAGCAGACTAGAGAGGTGAGGTGGGTGGGCGTGACCGAAGGGCGAGAGGGCGCGATCAGGGGTGGATTAAGAGTAGCAAGGGCCCCGGGCAGTTTAGAAGGCGCGGGCCCCCCCCCCCCACACACACACACACACACACACACCTGATGTATCACATGTCACATGATCCCCTGTGATAGATCATGTGATAGTTCATGTGATAGTTCACGTGAAATTAATTTGGCACAATATTAATTAGAATAATTTTTTTTTAGGCTGTGTGCCCACTATGCGGTTTTTAAGCAATTCCGCTGCAGAAACGCTTAAAAAACGCTTAGTAGAATGTCTGCCATGTTCCCCAATGATAATCCGCATGTGCTGTGCACATGCTGCGGAAATTTCCGCTGTGGATTATCATTGTGGAAAAATCCACAGCACTACCAATTATTTTGCGGAAGCTCGGCGCCATTGACTTGTATTGGAACGCATGTAATCCGCATCACTGCATCTGTACATGCAGAATCCATGCGTTTCAATGTGCGGATGGTACCCGGGTTTGGAGAAGAGGAGACTCTCCTCCAGACCCGGGTACCATAGTACCTGTAAAAAAAAAAAGAATAAAATAAAAAATAAATATCATACTTACCTTCTGATGGCCCCCGGTGTCTTTATCCGATGCGTCCTGGCTTGCCGGCAGCTCACGATTGTCTGAAAAGGATCTGCCGTGACGTCATTTAGTCATGTGACAGGTCACGCGACCGCTGACGTCAGCAGGCCATCAGAAGGTAATTATATATTTATTTTTTAACATTCTTTTACGGTCACACTATATAAATCCATGCCGGTTGCATGGATTTATATAGTGTGACCAAGTTGTCAAGCACTTTCCAAGTGATGCTAAAATCGCTTGTCAACCCACATGCGGAATTGCAAGTGAAGAAAGCTTCACGTCAGCATGTCCCTGGCAGGAAAAACGCATGTAAAATCTGCATGCGTTTTTCTGCCAGAGAGATGCAGAAACGCTCAAAAAAAAATCCGAAGCATTTCGGCATCGTGGGCACAGCCTTACATTAATTGTATGACTCAATATTGAGCACACGTAGCCATCTATACACGGCAGGAGGACGCACGGCGCCATCTATACACGGCGGGAGGCAGCACAGCGCCATCTATACACAGCAGGAGGCTGCACAGCGCCATCTATACACAGCAGGAGGCCACACGTAGCCATCTACACACAGCAGGAGGCCACACGTAGCCATCTACACACAGCAGGAGGCCACACGTAGCCATCTACACACAGCAGGAGGCCACACGTAGCCATCTATACACAGCAGGAGGCCGCACAGCGCCATCTATACACAGCAGGAGGCCGCACAGCGCCATCTATACACAGAAGGAGGCCGCACAGCGCCATCTATACACTGCAGGAGGCCGCACAGCGCCATCTATACACAGCAGGAGGCCGCACAGCGCCATCTATACACAGCAGGAGGCCGCACAGTGCCATCTATACACTGCAGGAGGCCGCACAGCGCCATCTATACACAGCAGGAGGCCGCGCAGCGCCATCTATACACAGCAGGAGGCCGCACAGCGCCATCTATACACAGCAGGAGGCCGCACAGCGCCATCTATACACAGCGGGAGGCCGCACCCCCAGAGACAGCGGCAGGCCGCACGCAGTCATGCACACACAAACATATACAGACATATACATACACGCCTAAAACACATTTGAAACACAAAAATACATATAAACAGACATCACACAATGATATCTGCCTGCACACACACACACACACACACACACACACATACACACTCTCTCACACACACACAGACACACACAGACTCACCATCCCCCGGCTCGGCTCCAGTCCTCCTGGCTCCTGCTCCTCTCCGGTGGTAAGTTTCAGTGCAGGGCGCGCACTGCGTGACATCACAGCTAGGAGACACGGCCGCGCACAGAGCTGTGTCTCCTAGAAGTGACGCGGCAGGGCCAGCACACAGGGAAGTTAACTGCTGCAGTGCTGGCCCGGCCGGAGAAGAAGCAGCAGCCGTGCGCCGCTGCTGGGGGAGCGGTCTGGGGGCCCCCCCCGCCACTGTCTGCCAGTATGTGCCGCAGCGCCGCACATATAGTGAGGGCAATCCGGCCGTAAACACCCCGGATTGCCCTCATTATAATCTGCCTATGGGCGCGATGACAGGGGGGGGCGAAGCCACCCGGCCAGCCGACTCGGGGCACGAAACAAAAACAAAAAAACAACACACAAAAAAAAAAAAAAAAAACCACACTCAGGCGCCACCCTCCCCGAATTCCGGCGCCCTAGGCACGTGCCTACAAGTGCCTAAGGGCAAATACGGCCCTGGGTGTCATTTGTATAAAGTTAGTACTGAAAGCCAAATAGTGACTTTGGAGAGGAATGAAGGGGGCCTGTGGCACTCTGCGTTATATGAATGGCCTTTCATTTGAATAGCTGACAGAAAATGCTAGATGTAACTGGCTGATTCTTCTCCAATTTAAGCTGATCCCTTGGGGTGTAGAGAAGCCAAATCATGGCAATTGGCTTGTTTTTAAAAATGATATATTTTCTTGGAAGGGCCTCTTTAAGGCAAAACCTCAATCTGACTTCATGAATATCTGCTGACCACAAATAGCTGATATGTGTGCGCCTTTTAACACTTTTTGGTGCTTTAATGAATTTTATTGTAATCTGTAACGCCAATCTAGTTGGATCGACATACTTTGCACTGTTGTCTAAAGTCAATAACCGTGCAAGAGATATCAACCTTAGAAATTGGCTTTTTCATTAAATGTAAGGTTGCCTTTTTATTTTTAAACTCCATCTTATATTTAACCTCAATGTGCAGTGCCCAAACTATGTTTCTATGCCTTGTTTTGACCAGTAACCAGTCTTTAATATTATGAATGACTAGCACTACATAATGCCACTAGGCCATAAGGGAACATTTTATACTTCCTCTGAACCATTGAGTATGGTCAAACGTAATGAGGAGGGGAACGGGAGAGTCAGCTCACCAGAGATGTAATGACTGGATACAGCTGGTAGTTTCGCAGGGCGTTGCCTGGTATCGCGGTCGACATCAAATGAAAAAAAGAGAGATTCCAGCAAAACAGAAATAGAATAAAAAATCCACAGTTTATTGAAATTTTTTTAAAATGACGATGGCACTATATATCCAGCAGCACAAAAAGCAACGCATTTCAGCTTAGAAAGCCTTACTTAATCCTGAAGGGACTTAACTCTAAAAGGGGCCTTTGATAATGTAACTGTTCTTAATGATGTTGCTCAAGAGCCGGGGGCTGAGACCCGATATACGTACTTAGCCGTAAATGGGGAGTTACTATATCGGGTCACCAAGCTCAGAGGGGAGGTAATGGAGCTTTTACTAGTGCCAGGACCGTACAGACACAGGGTGTTAGATATGGCCCATACACATGTGTTGGGTGTTCATCTGGGGGAAGAGAAAACCCAGGAAAAGATCCTCCAGAGGTTCTAATGGCCCGATTGTCACCGATAAATTGTAGATTATTGTAGGTGATGTCCCATCTGCCAGCTGATCTCCCCGGTGGCTCACTTCCGCATCCCCTTTAGTGCCGTTGCCGATCATTGAGGTGCCATTTGATCACATAGCCATGGATCTAGTGGGACCCCTGGTCAAGTCTGCCAGAGGACATCAGTATATCCTGGTGGTACTGGACTATGCTACATGGTATCCGGAGGCCGTGCTGCTACGTAACTCCTCTGTCAAATGTATTGCCCGGGAGTTAGTCCACATCTTCTCTAGAACGGGGTTGCCTAAAGAGATCCTAATGGACCAAGGGACCCCATTTATGTCAAGGGTGATGATCACACAACTCAAAGGCCATGTTAAAAAAGGTCGGAGAGAAAGACGGCCGGAACTGAGACTGTCTACTGCCATACCTTCTGTTCTCCAATTAGAGAATCCCACAGGACTCTACTGGATTCTCCCCATTTGATCCGTTATATGGCCGACACCCCCGTGGACTCCTGGACATAGCAAAGGAGACCTCGGAGGCGGAGTCTACACCCTACAGGAGTGTGATCGAACATGTGGCCCAGATGCAAGAGAGGATTGCACAGATGATGCCCATTGTGAAAGAACACCTCCTCAAAGCACAAGAGGCACAGTCGAGGATGAGACACTTCAACCCTGGGAATCGGGTACTGGTGCTGGTACCTACGATGGAGAGCAAATTCCTGGCAGGGCCCCTATGAAGTAGTGGAAAAGGTTGGTGATGTCAACTATAAAGTCCACCAACCAGGGAGAAGGAAGCCCTACCAGGTGTACCACGTCAACCTGATTAAGCCATGGCGAGATAGGGAGCCCGTGGAAGCTCCTTGTTTGGTGGCAAAGTCGGAAGCCAATGTGGGAGAGGTCAAGGTGGCAAGAGTCGCTATCACATGCCCAAAAACAACAGTGCCACGAGTTTCTACAGCGGAACAGGGACCTGTTCTCAGATCTACCAGGGTGTATTCAGATCATAGAGCATGAGGGCTTACAGAGCCTCATGTCCGAGTAAACTTGAAGCCATACCGGATTCCTGAAGCCTGCCAAGAGGTAATCTCGAAAGAGATGAAGCTCATGCTGGGTCTAGGAGTCATAGAGTCAAGAGTCCAAGAATGGCTGGTACACTCCCATAGTCTTTGTGCCGAAAACCAGATGGAGAATGGTGGTTCTGCAATGACTATAGGAAACTCAACGAGGTCTCGAAGTTTGACACCTACCTAATGCCCAGGGTAGACTAACTGATTGAAAGGTTAGGACCGGCCAAATACATTACCACCCTTGACCTCACGAAAGGATATTGGCAAATACCTATTTCCCACGATGCTAAGGAGAACACGGCCTTCTCAACTCCAGATGGATGTTTCCATTACACAAGGATGCCGTTTGGGTTGCAAGGAGTCCCGGCTACCTTCCAGAGACGGATCCTAGCTCCCCACAAGAAGTATGCAGCTGCCTACCTAGATGATATTGTGATCTACAGCCAGGATTGGGGAAGCCATCTGAGCAAAGTCCAGGCGATATTCAATGCTCTGCAGAAGGCGGGGTTTCCATCAACCCGAAGAAATGTGCCATGGGCATGGAGGAAACCAAATATTTGGGCTATGTTGAAGGCAGGGGCTTGATAAAGCCCCAAACAAATAAAGTTGAAGCAATCCAGGGTTGGCCACAACCTCTATCAAAAAAGCTGGGTAGAGCATTCCTGGGCATCGTGGGCTATTACCGCCAGTTCATCCCTAACTTCACCATGATAGCCGCCCCTTTGACAGACCTCCTTAAAGGGACAAAATCGGCTATGGCTAAGTGGTCTCTAGAAGCTGAGGCGGCCTTCCAGGAACTAAAGCAAGTCCTGTATAAACAGCCAGTGTTAGTGGCACCAGATTTCTCTAAAGACTTTGTGGTCCAAACGGATGCATCAGATACCGGGCTGGGTGCTGTCCTATCACAAGAGATGAGCGGGGAAGAGCACCCCATAATGTATTTAATCTGGAAGCTGACATCTTGTGAAAAGAATTATTCCATAGTGGAGAAGGAATGTTTGGCCATCAAGTGGGCGTTGGACACTCTGGAATAATACCTCTTAAGCAGGAAGTTCAGGCTTGTATCATTCCATGCCTCACTAAGGTGGATGAGCGAGAAGAAGGTGAACAATGCCTGAGTGACCAGGTGGTTCCTAGCCCTTCAAGATTTTAGCTTCCATGTAGAGCATAGGCTGGAGAAACTGCATGGCAATGCTATCGCATTGTCGAGGGTCCACTGTTTGTTAGCGGAAGGTGCCAAGCCCCCCCAGCATTGGGCAGAGGAGGGGTATGTAAGATGGCCACCGTACAGGTCCTTGAGGGGAGATATGTATCACTGAGAATGGTAGCTTTGGTGAAGTGAACCCGGGAAAAGGATTCTCCAGCACACATAGTGCTGAGAGGGTTAATTGGGTGTATCCGTGCCTATTTTTATGCACAGTCATAAGAGTTGGGAGGGATTAGCTGCTCACATATCCCCACACCAGGGTGTGTAAATAAAATGAAGACCGAGTGTCTCATTCAGTGACTGTGGCTGGACGTGTGGAGACCTCTAGAGTGTTTTGTGTTAAAGGACACAGACTGTGAGCGGGCGAACCCGCCATATTGTATGGACTGTTTATTTTCTGTTTTTGTTACTCTGTGCCGGACAAGGCTGACTTTTGTTTACTTCTAAAAGTGTGGTTTATGAAGGTACAATAAACCTGCCTTGGACTTTTTTTACAAGAAACCGTTTCCTGTGCCTACCTCTAACGCGGCTGAGTACCAAAACCCTACAAATATAAATATATTTCATACACATGTATAAAGATATATACTGTGTAGACAGATATAAATATGTGATTGAGATATAAAGTACAGACTAAAAGTTTGGACACATCTTCTTATTTAAAGATTTTTCTGTATTTTCATGACTATGAAAATTGTACATTCACACTGAAGGCATCAAAACTATGAATTAACACGTGGAATTATATACTAAACAAAAAAGTGTGAAACAACTGAAAATATGTCTTATATTCTTGGTTCTTCAAAGTAGCCACCTTTTGCTTTGATGACTGCCCCTCACCCCCTAATCCTGGTATGTATGGCACCCCTCATCCCCCAATCCTGGTATGCGTGGCCCCCTTATCCCCCAATCCTGGTATGCGTGGCACCCCTCACCCCCCAATCCTGGTATGTGTGGCATCCCTCATCTCTATCATGCTGCACACATTAAAAAAAATAAACACTTCTACTCACCTTTCTTCCCTGTTCTCCATCACTGTGTCCCATTCTGCCAGAGGCCGGGGGAGGAGTGTGGTGCCGGAGTACGCGCATGCCCATACCACGCTATCCGGCGCCATTTTGCCGAAGACACACTGCAAATGCGTCTTCAGTAAAATGGCGCCGGATAGCGCTAAGTGCATGCGCCGATTCCAGTTCCTCACTCCTGCCCCGGTCTTTGGCGAGAAGAGATGTGCCGCGGCAACGCTCCTCCTGGTCCTTTTACCTGTAACGGCTCCATGCAGTCTTCTGTCTGAAGCCAGACTGGTCGTCGCGCATGCGCAGTCTATAAAGGCTTCAGACAGAGGGACGCATCTCCGGTTATATTATAGATGTTTTGTTAAAATTGCATTGCTATCGGATTGCATTTGCATGACATTCGGATGTAAATCGCATGGTAGGTGTGAAAAATCGCATTGTCCTCACATGAAAACCACATGACACTTGTCCAATTTTTTGGTCCAAATATCGAAACTTTTTTTTCCCCACATATGAGTATGAGCCCTTACTGGTCTGCGTGTCGCACTGTGTGTCGGCAACTCGCCTAGTGCGCGCGCACTCCCCTGCTCTTAAAGGGACAACGCATGCTCTTGCTAAATGCTCCCAGCTAACATCTGGGAGGCATTTAGTAATGTCTTCACTTGCAAAATGTCTCCCAGCCAATAGCTGGGAGACATCTTGTGTAAAAGGCACCCTCCCCAATTGGGAGGTGCATGAGCAACCCCTTTTGTTCTGTGTTAGGTGGTTGGTGTGTATGCAACTGTATGTTGCCAGGTCCCCATTCTTAGCCTGTTATAGTATACTGTCACGTATGGCTATGTCCTCTCAAAGACCACCTGTTCAGGCAGCTACCTGTGCTGAATTCATGAAAGTCGACCGTGTCAAACGGTCTGAGCAGAAGCCGGAACTCAGTCGTGAATAAGGGCTGCAGTATCGCTGCGGTTGTGTGGACCATCCTGACGGTCTTTGTCCAGTGAAGTTTAAAAAAATGCAAAGCCTTGGGCCAGTAGGAGAGGCTGCCCTGGCGGGAATATTCCCTCTCCACAGATAACAGTGACTGTATCCGTGGCAAGAGGAGACTTTTGGGCTGAAAAGCCGTGAAGTCGGTGTCTGATTCCCATCTGACAGCTCCAGAATCTGGTGTGAGCATTGTCAAGCGAAGGACGAGCCCTATTCAAAAGCAGTCAAGTCATGTCTGTACGACTTAAGCTCCAGATCGGAGCGTTATACAAGGAGTAGATCGCCTTCCAGGTTCTGTCTGGTATGCCCACAGATCGTCCAGTGCCAAGGACTCTAGTGCCCGTTCAGGTCTGACCCCGCATGGTGCTTCGTTGGATACAGCTGAGTCATAAGAGGTGTCTGGTCCCTATAACTCCAGGTTAGCCAGTAGTATTGGCATCTTCTCCACCAGATCTGCTAGTCGCCGGCTCGCTGTGTGATGGAATCTCCGAAGGAAGGGAAGCAAAGGCGATGTCCCCACACAGTCCCGATGATTGTACCAATGATCTGCCCCCAGGAACCGCCCTGCCTCGTAGATGTGTTTTCTTGGAGACCAGACTGAAGACTGGTCCAAAGCAAGTATATTCAGTCTCTAGTAGGTCTGGTGAAGAGAATGTCAAGGCGGTGGCATCCTCCAAGTCTCTGGAAGCCACCAACCAGGCGGAGGATCTCCAGTAGGGTTGAGAGAGTATGTTCTGTCCAAGTATGCTCGGGCCGAGCTCCGAGTATTTACAGCTGCTCGGTGATGAGGTTAAATCGCTCCCGTGTGCATGATTTGCAACTTTTTGACAGCTTTATTACATGTGAGGAATGTGTAAGAAATAGACATTCCTCACATGTAATAAAACTGTCAAACAGTCGCAAATCATGCACACGGGAGCGATTTAACCTCATCACCGAGCAGCTGTAAATACTCGGAGCTCGGCCCGGGCATACTCGGCGAAAGGGTTAATAGAACATACTCGCTCAACACTAATCTCCAGTTGACCCTTGAATCCTCCGGCATGCTACTTTGATTTCAACAAATGAAGAGAGACTTTGCCCAGTTCCTGGTTCTATGCCTTGTCCTATGCTAAGCATGGCTTGATGGAAAGAAGCATTCTGGTCGCAAGGATGGTGAGACGTGTCACTTTTATTTCAGTTGGTGGAAGATGTCGTGGTCCTGATTAGAAGTTCTGGGAATCTGTGAAGAGGTATTGGCCTCTAACTTCTCTGCAAAGAGTCCTCCCGGGCTTGAAGAAGAGGGGGCGTAAAGGGTACTGTAGCGCTATTGCCGGCGACCCGCATGGTGTCCCCTTTTCTCTCCATGCAGTGACGCTGGCTTACTGCCCCGGTGTGCTCTGTTCCTGCTTCCTGGTCCGCACACCGCACTGTGTGCCGGCGGCTCGCCTAGTGCGTGCACACTTCCCTGCTCTTAAAAGGGAAGCTTGTACATTTGCTAAATGCTCCCAGCTAATGGCTGGGAGGCATTTAGTAATGTCTTCACACATCTTGTATAAAAGGCACCCTCAATTCAATGATTTGAAACCCAGAAGTTTTGCTCTAGCACACTAAGTGTTGAGAGGGGTTAAGTAGCCATTTTAAGGGCCGAAGTTTTGAGAACAACCAGAGAGCAGGTGGGAGGTTGTTCTCCATGTCTCCAACCCAGAGTGTGGTCTGGGGTATAAATAGACTGCCTGGTGAGGCATTCAGTGTTCAGTGGATCTGGAGAGGATAACTCCAGAGAGAGGAGCTGGTGTATTTGTGCTAACCTGAGCCGTGTGTTTTTCTAACTCTGAGTGGCCGGACCCCGGCTGATGTAAGGACTGTGCTGTATATTTTCCTTTGTTTTGCCATTATGCCAGAAGGGCCTTGTTTATTTTTATGAACTCTACATTGGTTTATGCCATCTTTTAATAAGCCAATAAGAAATTTAAAGAGACAGCGTTCCGCATCTACCTCCATGTGAAGCCGAGTGAGCCGGTCTAACACTGGATGTATGTATTTATGTGTGTGTGCGTGTATATGGGTGTGTATGTGTATATATAATTTTACAGAAGTGAGAAATTTCAATGATAAATGTCAGTGTAGTACAGTAAGTTCCCCGTCAATGTTGTGCAGTTGAACTTTCCATTGTATCAGTTATATGATTTTTTTCACTGTGTGACAGAACAAGTTAAATGTCTGTTTTGTGGCTTTTAATCATTTTATTGTCACTTGTGGTTAGCCACATAACATAGGGACAATGCCGGTGACAAGCTTGGCACATGGTAGGATTTAGACAGTCTGACCAACCACAATGTTAATACTATATTGCATTAGCTCTATGGAGTCCCTTCACTGTTGTGGGTGTTGACTGTTTTTCTTTCCTTTTTCACCATATTTTGCAATATACTTTTATATTTATTTTCCATTGTGTGTTTGCTTTGTTGTGCTAAGATCATGTACCAAAGAATATTTGCTTTTTCAATTTGCCCTTTAATTGGCTTCCAATAACACAGTGACAATGACTGTCTTGTATGTAAACCATACAGGCTATATTATGCTTTCTAACAAAAATATTATTTTGTGGTCTAGTACTTGTGATCAATGTACTTTGCCTCTGGGCTACTACACGTCATCAAAGGCAGTTTTGCAATCTTAGTGCGTCCTGGGGTACAAAGTGACCTGGAACACCATGGAATTAATATGGAATCCATCCGTAATATATTTAAACACACGTACATTGTAATAATAGTGAAAAAGCCATAAAAACTGATAAAGAAGAATTCAGGCTATGTGCCCACGATGCAGAAATGCTGCATATTTTTTCCGCTTCTCCCTGGCAGGAAAAACGCAGGCGGATTTTACATACATTTTTCCTGCCAGGTAGAAGTGTTTGTCAAGCGTTTTTGCATGCATTTCCGCATGCGGGTTATCAAGCGCTTTTCCAAGCGATTTTAGCATCACTTGGAAAAGTGCTTGACAACTTGGTCACACTATATAAATCCATTATCCGGCATGGATTTATATAGTGTGACCAAGTAATAGTTAAAAAAAAGAATAAAAATGGTAAAAAATAAAAAATAAAGATTATACTTACCTTCCGATGGGCCCCGGTATTTTCTCTGCTCCGTCTGGTCTTTTGTATGGGTTGCGGTGGTGTGAAAGGACCTACGATGACTGCATTGAGTCATGTGACCTGTCACATGACTAAATGACGTCATGGCAGGTCCTCACACCACTGCGACCCATACAACAGACCAGACGCATCGCTGAGGAGGCTGGGGGCCATCAGAAGGTAAGTATAGTCTTTATTATTTATTTTAAATTCTTTTTTTTAACAGGTTCTATGGTACCAGGGTCTGGAGGAGTCTCTCCTCTTCTCCAAACCCGGGTACCATCTGCACATAGAATCGCATAATATCCGTGTGTGCAAATGTGCTGACGCGAATAATATGCGTTTCAATGCAAGTCAATGGTGGCAATTACGCTGCGCGTCCGCAAAATTAATGGACATGCTGCGTATTTTTCCGCAATGATAATCCGCAGCGGAAATTTCCGCAGCATGTGCAGAGCACATGCGGATTATCATTGGGGACCATGGGCCACGTATTACCAAGCGTTTTTAAGCGTTTTCGCAGCGGAAATTCTGCTGCAAAAACGCTTGAAAAATGCATAGTGGGCATGCAGTCTCAGGATTGTGTTTGTTCGTCAGGATTGTTGCACATACAGTACAATTCTCTGATTATATATCTATACACACATTTACATGTACTCAAATATACACTGCATATGCTTTAATGGAAGCTGAAGTACAGCATCTCGTGGAAAGAACCATCTCATTTTGCCACCATCAACACTGGACTCTGTGTATACAGACTCTCAAACAATGCATAATGCATATAGAACCTGATTCCTGAAGGCAGTTGACAGGTTTCTGTTGTAAAACACCATGAAATTTTGCAAAATTTGTGCTCAACTTGAAGTTGCTCATAAATTTTTCCACTTTTGGTGTTTTGACACCACTCTTGGCAAACTCCCCCAACTTCTAGAACAGTGGGCAAAACTGGGTCGGGACCAAGTGCATCTGTTTAATAAATCATAAATTTACTCCACTAAAGTGGCATAAATTGCACCAGAAATGTACTCCAGTACCGGACTGGAGTAACATTTCTGTCAGTGGTGCACACCTCTTAATGAATTAGGCGTATCTTACTGCTGCACACTGGTCATCAAGACTGGCATACAAAATGCCATTTTGGATGAATCGGGCTCATAAACATGTATCTATGACCAGGCCAAGGACTCAAACAGATAAAATATGAGTCCCTTATCTGTGCAGTAGTTTCATATAACATTCACTATTTAGAATAGTATTGAAAAGCAGTATTCTAGTTGGGTGGCCTCTAATCAAGCTGGATTTCCTTATCTCCTGTACAAAGATTGCTATTGTCCCTGGCAGCGACGCAGTTCCATGCTCCAGAAGAAAATAGGCAGCACCAGTGAGCTGGCTTCCTTCCTTTTTTTATATATTTTTTCTTTAACACAGTGGAGGAAAGTACCTTGGATTGTCATTGGGAAGTTAAGGTGGGAGAGAGGATTTAGGTTGCATTCATATATTTGTTCAGTGTCCATATGCTATCCAATTATTTTCTTGGACCACACTCGGACCCATAGAGTTGAATGGATCTTGTCACACATTCGTGAAAATAATGGACCAAAATGTGAGATCTATGAGACATTGAGCAGGTCCCATTCTGCTCAGTGTTTGTGGATCATACTTGGCCATACAAGTCAATGGGGATCCGTGAAACACAGATTATAATCTGAAAGCTTCTGATTTGCTTCAGTGTCTTACTGATCTTTTTCTTAGTGATTAACTTGAATACAAAATATGAGACCTACTAGGAGTATTAGACTTGTAATGAATTTAGGGAAGAAAAGGGCACAGGACAGGGACTTGTAATTACTTGAGGAGGGGTAAGAGAGAAAACACAGGGACTCGTAATGAACTGGTGAGGTAGGGGACACAGGACAGGAACTTGTAATAAATTCAAGATGTGGGGCCGTCACAGTATCTAATTTATTTATATTTCTATTGGGCGGCGGAAAAGTGTGTAATTATAGTTAATAGGGTGGGCACATTGCTGACTTATAAATTTACTTTTTGAATGATGGTTTGCACAGTGTTTAATTTTATATTAATGGTGTGCATATTTTCATATATTTCTTGGCCTAGTCTTGTTAAGTGATGGTTTGGGTTCAGCTTTCCTTACCATGGCCTTGTCTCTCAATTCTGAACACCTTGTACTTCCGGGCACACCAGGGAGGTTGCAGTTCTGAAATATGAAAGCACTGGAGGATAATGGGTTCCTGGTCGCTTCCCATTTGATTCTTCTCAAAACTTTGGCAGTTAATGTGTTAATGTGCGCCATTTATTTCTCAGCATGTTTTTTGTGACCCTGTTGACTATTCACAAGAAAACTTTTGTTGGTTGTGATCATGCTCCAATGTCTTAGCAATTTCAAGAGTGCAGCATACCTCTAAGACTTTTTTTTTTACAATTTTTGACTTTTCATAATCCGTTAAATCTCTTTTTTGGCCCATTTTGCTTGAGAAAAACAAGCTGCCTAATAATTTGTCAACCCTTGATAAGAGGGTGTTGATATCTTTAGGTCACATCCTTCTTCGTTAAACAAATACACATCACCTGATTTGCTTCATCCAATGAGCATTCAAGTTTATACAGCTTGTAGTTGGAAAATATGCATAAAATGCTTATATGATAAAAAATACTCACTTGCCTAATAACTGTGCACATATTCTATGCAGCGAGATGATATTTATTATATAGTGTCCACTCATGTTATGTATAGTGTTGTCCCTTATTACATAATATCTTCTTATGTATAGCACTGTATCTTGTTATATAGTGTTCTCTCTTGTTATTACAGTGTTCTGTCTTGTAATTTATAGCGTTGACTCTTATTACTTTTTTACATAGCGTCCTCCCTTATTATGTATAGTACCTTCCCTTATTACATAATGTCCTTGCTTATGTATAGCACCAAACAGTATTGCATAGTGTCCTCTCTTGTTATATATAGTGCTGTCTATGAGGCAAAAGATTTGACGAACTGTGCTCTCTCTCCTACCTATCATCTGCCAAATTTGCATCAGAGCACTTGTGTGTTCATCACATGACACTACCCCATGCCCACACAGTCTAAACTGCCCAAGGCCCTGGCTACATTTAATGTACCTCTGATGTATTGTGTGATACATTGTAAACTTTTCAGCAATTCAGACATTGACATTGACACATACATTGCTACTATCATGTTTCAGTTTAATAAGTGAATACATAACTTCAGTGAATCATCACTTTGTATGAGGTAGCATTTAAGGATAATTAAAGTCATTTGTTTCTTTCTTATAATAATGCTTATCTAATTCAATTCTCTGTGTAGGATAAGATTCTGAAATGAAAATGACAGAATAAATGAACCATGATCAACCAAGTGTGTTAATTATGCCTAAGTTTTCCATTCCATATTCGGAAATGAAACTTAAAGATTTTGTTCTGCTTTATAAAGCATATGTTAAATGTGCCTTCAGTTTTTGAAGCATGCTGCATTTTAAAAAGAACACCATTGACCCAAAAAATGGCAAAAAATTGAAAGTACCGTATGTATATAGACTTTTAACTAGCATCTGGCTACAGCATTTTCACTGAAAACCTTGAATTGGGTTTTTCATATTAAAATAAAGCAATAAATAAATAAGAATAATTTAAGAATGGAATGGTTGAGTAGCTCATGATAGACTGAAAAAAAGTAAAAACGAAGAACTGTGGACCACAGGAGTTTCGAAATGTCATTTATGTGACATTTTACTCTTTATTGGTGGTCATTCTTACTAATAGAAGAGCCAAAATTGAAACAGAGGCCTCCAGTTTTCAAAACTTACAACATTTTATCAAACCTAAATTTAGTTAAACCTCTAATTATTTGTTGTTACAAATTTACAATTGCAAACAATTAGAGTTACCGTGATACATATGATTACTGGGAACCCCTTAACGCCCCACTCCCGAGCCTGTCTTCACCTTCCTGATCAGGCCTAATTTTACAACTCTGATCAGTGTCACTTTATGAGGTAACAACTCTGAAACGCTTCAACCTATCCCAGTGATTCTGAGATTGTTTTTTCATGATGCATTGTACTTTATTTATTGGTAAATTTGGGTCGATATTTTTTGTGTTCATTTGAGAAAGTATCGGAATTTCATGAAAATGTTGAAAATTTAGCAATTTTTATGCCCTAAAACCTGATGGTTATATCACACAAAACAGTTAATAAATAACATTTACCATATGTCTTCTTAACATTAGCAT
This sequence comes from Phyllobates terribilis, assembly GCF_046119375.1. Taxonomy (NCBI): domain Eukaryota; kingdom Metazoa; phylum Chordata; class Amphibia; order Anura; family Dendrobatidae; genus Phyllobates; species Phyllobates terribilis. Next base: position 337,297,806 of record NW_027362763.1, on the reverse strand, counting down.
CATTTTTGAAACATCATTTTTTTTGTTAGGAAGTTACAAGGGTTAAAAGTTGATGAGCAACTTCTCATTTTTCCAATAACATTTACAAAACCATTAGTAGGGACCACATCACATTTGAAGTGACTTTGACAGGCCTATGTGTCAGAAAATACCCAAAAGTAACAGCATTTTAAAAACTGTACCCCCCCCAAAGTGCTTGAAACCAAATTCAATAAGTTAATTCACCCTTCAGGTGCACCACAGGAATTAAAGCAATTTGGAAGGAAAAAATGAAAATGTAACTTTTTTCCACAAAAATATTGCTTTAGCTCCAAATTTTGCATTTTTACAAGGGTAACAGGAGAAAATGGACCATACAATTTGTTGTGCAATTTCTCCTGAGCACGCTGATACCTCATATGTGGTGGAAACTACTGTTTGGGTACACGACAGGGTTCGGAATGGAAAGAACACCATTTTACTTATGGAACACAAAATTGGCTGGAACAGATAGCTGACGCCGTGTCGTGTTTGCAGAGCCCTGATGTGCCTAAACAGTGGAAACACCCCCCCCAAAAAAGTGACCCCATTTTGGAAGCTATGTGAGCATCATACGTGAAAATGAACCAATACATTTTTCTCACAAAATGTTTTTTTTTTGCCACAAATTTTTCATTTTCACTAGGGTAACAGGAGAAAATAGACCATACAATTTGTGCAAATTCTTCTGAGCACACTGATACTCCATGTGTAATGGAAAACTACTGTTTGGGTTCACAAACCAGGGGGAAGACTGAAGAGACTGCACATCCAAGCTAAATAAAAGTCAATAATTCTTTAATCTGTATCCATTTTTATTTACCTTGGATATGCCATCTCTTCCGTCTTCCCCCTTGTTCATCATTGCTGCTCTGCTCCAGCCTGAGATATGGCCCTCTTCGGTCTGATCCTCTTGTCTGCATTTGAACTAGCGTGACCAAGCTCCTTCACCTTTTTTTCTGTTGTTCTTGTTCTGTTTTTCTGCGTGGCAGGGCTTGGAAGGGAAGGAGCGCCATTTGAATTTTGGTGTGCAACTTTGGCTGGAGTAGATTGCAGACACCAGATCACATTTGAAGAGCCCCTGAGATGCCAAAACAGCAGAAACCCCCACAAGTGACCCCATTTTGGAAAGTACACCTCTCGAGAAATTCATCTAGGTGTTTAGTGAGCATTTTTAAACCTCAGGCGATTGACAGAATAGTATAACATTTGGCTGAGTAAATGGAAAATTATAATTTTTTCCACAAAAATGTTGTTTTGGCCCCAAGTTTTTAATTTTCAGGATGGCTAATAGAAGAAAACGAACGTTCCAATTTTTTAAACAATTTCTCCTGAGTACACCGATACCCCATATGTAGTTGAACTACTTTTTAGGCACAATGCAAATCTCTGAGGCAAGAGGCACCATATTGGAGTTCAGATTTTGCTGGAATGGTTTGAGGGTACCATGTCAAATTGGCAGATCCCTTGACATGCCAGAAAAACAGACCCCCTCATAAAAAAGCAGACCCCCCCATAAAAAAGCAGACCCCCATAAGTCAATGAATTCATATAGGAGTGCAGTCATATTGACACCCCATGTGCGTCACATAATTTTATACCATTGGGCGATGAAGAAAGAATAATTATGTTTTTACCACTAAAATGTTGTTTTAGCTCCAAGGTTTTAATTTTTATAAGGGCTAATAGGAAAAAATGGACCTGAGTGCGAAAAATACCCTACATGTAATCGGGAAATACTTTTCAGGCACAATGGAAAGCTCAGAAGGGAAGGAGCGCCATGTTATAGTGCAGATTTTGCTGTTATGGTTTGCTGGTGCCAAATGACTCTACTCTTCGTGTCGTTGCGATTACAGGGATACCAGATTTATATATTTTTTTTATGTTTACATATGTTTACTTCAAAGAAAGAATCAGCTGTGATCCCCTGCTGTCCTGTCTGTATACTCTTTTGCGTCCTCCCCTGCCCAGGAGATGTGGTATGATCAGATCATGTTCTTGCACGGTGAGACACAGCCATTACACAGTACACAGCAGGGGCACATTTATAAGCTTGTAGACTGTGAGCCCTCATGGGCAGGGTCCTCTCTCCTCCTGTAGGAGTCAGTGACTTCTATTGTCTAAGATTATTGTACTTGTTTTATTATGTATACCCTTTTCCACATGTGAAGCACCATGGAATAAAGGGCGCTATAATAGTAAATAATAATAAGATTATCTCAGTACAGGAACATTTTATTTAAACACATCCAATTGTGGAAGTTATTATTCCAAGATCTATTGATTAAAATGAACATTTGTATATGGGAAAACCCCTTTAAGTTAAGCTCCCAGCGGCTATTGTGCGGGCACTACTCCTGTGCCTGCATGATCGCCATGACGTAAGTTTACCTCATAGGTCGTGAACCCCTTCCCGACCATGATGTATACTTGCGTCAAAGTTCGTGAAGGAGTTAAAGGTGTTGCCTGGGACTGACATACAGATGACCTATCCACAGGTTAGATCATTAATATCAGTTGAAGTTCTGTCACCCCCACTGATCAGCTGTTATCTTCTCCTGCTGTATCTGAATATAAACAATATACAGAGCCAAAACAACGCTTTGATCCCAGGACTGCAAAGCAGCAGTGATAACCACTGAGCCACCTATTCTGATGAACAGTTTTAGAATCCCTGTTACCAGGGAGCAATGCATTGTAGGTACTTAGATGACAGTAATAGTTACAGCTAGACTGTAAAGTCACATGTGTGACAGCAAATTATAAATGAATATATGTCTCTAAGGCTATGTGCCCATGATGCAAAAATGGTCCAGATTTTTTCCTGAGCATCTCCCTGGCGAAAAAAACTCATGCGGATTGTACATGCGGATTGTACATGCGTTTTCCTGCCAGGGACATGCGGATGTGAAGCGTTCTTCACATGCATTTCCGCATGCAGGTTGACAAGCTCTTTCCACGCGATTTTAGCATCACTTGGAAAGTGCTTGACAACTTGGTCACACTATATAAATCCATGCAACCGGCATGGATTTATATAGTGTGACCTTAAAGAATGGTAAAAAATAAATCTATACTTCCGATGGCCCCCGCAGTCTTGCTTCGCTCCGTCCTGGCTTGCTGGCAGCACGCGGTACACTGAAGGACTTGCCGTCACATGACTATCACGTCAGCGCAGGTCCTTCCGAAGACAAGGAGACCGGGGGCCATCAGAAGGTAAATATAATATTTATTTTTTATTTTATTCTTTTTTTTACAGGTACTATGGTACCCGGGTCCAGAGGAGAGTCTCCTCTTCTCCACACCCGGGTACCATCCACACATTGAAACGCATGGATTCTGCATGTACAGATCCAGTAATGCGGAATCCCAGCGTTCCAATGCAAGTCAATGGCGGCGAAAACGCAGCGCTTCCGCAAAATAATTGGTAGTGCTGCGTTTTTTTCCGCAATGATAATCCGCAGCGGAAATTTCCGCAGCATGTGCACAGCACATGCGGATTATCATTGGGGAACATGGCAGGCCTTCTACCATGCGTTTTTTAAGCGTTTCTGCAGCGTTTTTGTCACTGCGGAAACGCTTAAAAAACGCATTGCGGGCACACAGCCTAAGAGCAACTATAAGAAGTTTACTAGTTGATAGTAATACTAATGGGGAAAGGGTAAAATAACTTGAAGTAAATAAAAGTAAATAAAGCATAGTATTTGTAATAATGTTGAACTTTTTGGTAAAGTTAATCTATACAATTTTGGAGAGTTATGCTTCACTTAAAGTACGTTATGCTTAGCAAAATAGTTATGTTTTATTTCTTGCATAGTTAGATCCAATATTTACCCACACACACATATACACAGTTGTTATATAACTATGTATATACTAATATAAGATACCTGTGCTGCAAAGGGAATGAACAAGAGAAAAGTAAAACAATATTTTGCGTGATAACCCTTTACCTTCAAAAGACCATAAAGCATCAATTCTTATAGGTACACCTGTATAAAGTTTTTAGCAAAACTCGGCAGGGAGGTTGTTCCAAACATTTTGGAGAACTAACGACAGATCTTCTGGGGCTGAAGGCTTGCGAAATCCTTCTTTCACTTCATATAATCTGATGAGGAGGAGGAGGATGATGAGGAGGATGATGAGGAGGATGATGATGAGGAGGATGTTGAGGAGGAGGATGATGAGGAGGATGATGAGGAGGAGGAGGATGAGGAGGAGGATGTAGAGGAGGAGGATGATGATGAGGAGGAGGAGGATGAGGATGATGATGAGAATGTTGAGGAGGAGGAGGAGGATGATGAGGATGTTGAGGAGGATGTTGAGGAGGAGGAAGAGGATGATGATGAAGAGGAGGAGGATGTTGAGGAGGAGGAGGATGATGAGGAGGATGATGAGAATGTTGAGGAGGAGGAGGATGATGAGGATGTTGAGGATGTTGAGGAGGATGATGAGGATGTTGAGGAGGATGATGAGGAGGATGATGAGGAGGATGATGATGAGGATGAGGAGGAGGAGGATGAGGAGGAGGAGGAGGATGTTGAGGAGGAGGAGGATGATGAGGAGGATGATGAGAATGTTGAGGAGGAGGAGGAGGATGATGAGGATGTTGAGGAGGATGATGAGGATGTTGAGGAGGATGAGGAGGAGGATGATGATGAGGAGGATGATGAGGAGGATGATGAGGAGGAGGAGGATGATGATGAGGAGGAGGAGGATGATGAGGAGGAGGATGATGAGGAGGAGGAGGAGGATGATGAGGAGGAGGATGATGAGGAGTATGATGAGGAGGAGGAGGAGGATGATGAGGATGAGGAGGAGGATGATGATGAGGAGGATGAGGAGGAGGATGATGATGAGGAGGATGATGATGATGAGGAGGATGAGGAGGATGATGAGGAGGAGGAGGAGGATGAGGAGGAGGAGGAGGATGAGGAGGAGGAGGAGGATGAGGAGGAGGAGGAGGATGAGGAGGAGGATGATGAGGAGGAGGATGATGAGGAGGAGGATGATGAGGAGGAGGAGGATGATGAGGAGGAGGATGATGAGGAGGATGAGGAGGAGGAGGATGATGAGGAGGAGGATGATGAGGAGGAGGATGATGAGGAGGATGAGGAGGAGGAGGATGATGAGGAGGAGGAGGAGGAGGATGATGAGGAGGAGGAGGAGGAGGATGATGAGGAGGAGGAGGAGGATGAGGAGGAGGAGGATGAGGAGGAGGAGGAGGAGGATGATGAGGTGGAGGAGGAGGAGGAGGAGGATGAGGAGGAGGAGGAGGAGGAGGATGAGGAGGAGGATGAGGATGTTGAGGAAGAGGATGATGATGAGGAGGTTGAGGAGGATGATGATGAGGATGAGGATGAGATCAGAGTTGTTTGTGGGCCATATCGTCACTTCTAGGATTTCTTGTTCTTCTGTAATGTCTCAGGTCATTCACCATGGCAATACTGAACACGGCAACAAGACACAAGTTAGTTATACTGCATCAGCAAGTTCTCGCTCAGGCAAAGATTTCAAAGGAGACTGAGGTTTCAAGGTGTGCTGTTCAAGTTCTTTTGAGAAGCACTAAGAATTGGGCAACATTGAGGACTGTAGATTCAGTGATCAGCTAAGGAATCTTAGTGCAGTAGGTGAGAAACATATCATGCTTACTTCCCTTTGAAATTTTAAGCTATCCAGCAGATCTTTCAGCTTAGAACTGGCAGCAACCAGTGGGACCCAGCTCCACCCATCTACTGTTTGGACAAGTCTGACCAGAAGTGGACTTCATTGAAGGATTGTGCCAAAATTCCATACCTTTGGCATGGAAACCAGCAATGGGCCTATATTATGCACAAAGACATACGAGCTGTGGCGCAGAGACATAACAGTAGGTACTGTAGATTTGAGTCAAGGCATACTGGAGGTTCTTTGCAAGTTTGAGGCTGCATTTCGGCAAATGAAGTTGGGGTTTTGGTCAGGATTAAGGGTGTCATCAATACTGAGAAATGCAGGCTGATACTTATCCTTCTTGCATTACCATCACTGAGGTGTCTGATACATTTATTCTGCAGTAGGATAATGACCCCAAACATACAGTCATTGTCATTAAGAACTATCTTCAGTGTAAAGAAGAACAATGAGTCCTGGAAATGATGACTTGACTCCTACAGAGCCCATCTTTATATCTATTTGGAATTACATGAAGAGACAGCAGGATTTGTACCAGTCTAAATCCACAGAAGATCTTTGGTTAGTTCTCCAATGTGTTAGGTTGTTTCAATCTTCTGAATTGTTTCAAAAACTGTTTGCAAGTGTACCTAAAAGAATTAATGTCGTTTTGCTGTTTTGAAGGCAAAGAGGTGGTCTTGCCAAACATTGATTTGATGTGCATCTCTCTTTTGTTCATTCACCTTTCATTTTATTAATTTATAAAAACACACTATTAGCAATACTATTTTTGAAAAGATTCTTACATTGTAGCTTTTTTCCACTAAAACTTTTGAACAGGACAGTGTGTATGTGCGTATGTGTGTGTGTGTGTGTATATATATATATATATATATATATATATATATATGTGTGTGTGGGGGTGTGTGTATATGTATGTAGGTATGTACACTACCGTTCAAAAGTTTGGGGTCATTTAGAAATTTCATTATTTTTGAAAGAAAAGCACATTTTTTTCTATGAAGCTAACATTAAATGAATCAGAAATACACTCTATACATTGTTAATGTGGTAAATGACTATTCTAGCTGCAAGCGTCTTGTTTTTATTGCAATATCTACATAGGTGTATAGAGGCCTATTTCCAACAACCACCACTCCAGTGTTTTAATGGTACATTGTGTTTGCTAACTGTGTAAGAAGGCTAATGGATGTTGAAAACCCTAGAAAATCCCTTGCACAAGTATGTTAGCCCAGCTGAAAACGGTTTGGCTGAATTGAGAAGCTATAAAATTGACCTTCCTTTGAGCTAGTTGAGAATCTGGAGCATTACACTTGTTTGTTCTATGAAACTTTCAAAATGGCCAGAAAAAGAGAACTTTCATGTGAAACTCGACAGTCTATTCTTGTTCTTAGAAATGAAGGCTATCCCATGCGAGAAGTTGCCAAGAAACTGAAGATTTCCTACAATGGTGTGTACTACTCCCTTCAGAAGAGAGCACAAACAGGCTCTAACCAGAGTAGAAAGAGAAGTGGGAGTCCCCGCTGCACAACTGAGCAACAAGACAAGTACATTAGAGTCTCTAGTTTGAGAAATCGAAGTCTCACAGCTCATCGACTGGCAGCTTCATTAAATAGTACACACAAAACGCCAGTGTCAACATCTACAGTGAAGAGGCGACTTCGGGATGCTGGCCATCAGGGCAAAGTGGCAAAGAAAAAGCCATATCTGAGATTGGCTAATAAAAGGAAAAGATTAATATGGGCAATAGAACACAGACATTGGACAGAGGAAGATTGGAAAAAAGTTTTATGGACAGACGAATCAAAGTTTGAGGTGTTTGGATCACACAGAAGAACATTTGTGAGATGCAGAACAACTGAAAAGATGCTGGAAGAGTGCCTGACACCATCTGTCAAGCATGGTGGAGGTAATGTGATGGTCTGGGGTTGATTTGGTGCTGGTAAAGTGGAAGATTTGTACAAGGTAAATGGGATTTTGAATAAGGAAGGCAATCACTTCATTTTGCATCACCATGCCATACCCTGTGGACAGCGCTTGATTGGAACCAATTTCATCCTACAACAGGACAATGACCCAAAGCACACCTCCAAATTATGCATGAACTATTTAGGGAAGAAGCAGGCAGCTGGTATTCTATCTGTAATGGAGTGGCCAGCGCAGTCACCATATCTCAACCCCATTGAGCTGTTGTGGGAGCAGCTTGACGGTATGGTATGCAAAAAGTGCCCATCAAGCCAATCCAACTTGTGGGAGGGGCTTCAGGAAGCATTGGGTGAAATTTCTCAAGATTACTTCAGCAAATTAACAGCTAGAATGCCAAAGGTCTGCAATGCTGTAATTGCTGTAAAGGGAGCATTCTTTGACGAAAGTAAAAGTTTGAAGGAGAAAATTATTCTTTCTAATAAAAATTATTATTCCTAACCTTGTCAATGTCTGGACTATATTTTCTAATCATTTTGCAACTCCTTTGATAAATAAAAGTATGAGTTTTCATGGAAAACACACAATCGTCTGGGTGACCCCAAACTTTTGAACGGTAGTGTATGTATGTATGCAGATATGCACACTCACACATACACAGGAAAACTAAGTACACTCTCCTGTGTAGCCGTAATACATGCCCAAATCATCACCCCTCCACTACCGTGTTTGAACTTTGGTTTCATCTTGTGGCTCATACAGATGCAACTTTGCAGGCATTTTCTTTTTAGAAAGAAGAGTCTTTCCCCTGGAAATCCCTCTAAACAAGCCATACTTGTTCTTATTTTAATTTTACTGTCAGGAATTGAACATTTAAAATGCTAAATGAATCTTTCAGAGTCTAAACTTTAGCTCTTTGGTTTTTGCAATTTCTCAAAGCTTTGCATGATCTGACTTAAGGCTACGTTCACACGTTCAGTATTTGGTCAGTATTTGACCTCCGTATTTGTAAGCCAAAACCAGGAGTGGAACAATCAGTAGAAAAGTATAATAGAAACACGTCACACCTTCTGCATTTTTCACCCTCTGTTGGTTTTGGCTTACAAATACTGACCAAATACTGAACATGTGAACATGGCCTTAGTGAATTTGCTGAGCTGTTCACTCCTGGGATGATAATCAATGGTTTTGAATGTTTTCCGCTTGAGAATAATATTTCTTGCTATGCAATGATGGATTCCAAATTATTTGGAATTGATCACCCTTCCAGGTTAATGGGTGGCAACAATTGCTTCTCTAAGATCATTGCTAAAGTCTTTCCCCTTTGGCATTTTTAAATACATGATTGAAGCTCCAGAACAGCCAACTTCAAAAACGTACAGCCAACTGCTGATCAAGGGCATTTCCTATGAAAGCACTTAGGGGATACTTAATTTTTCACTCATTGCTTTTTGTGCCTCATTTTTAATAAATAATTATATATATAATCAATGCAAACAGCGGAGACACAGGCGGAACAACAGTATACTTCTTTTATTTAACAAACTAATATTAATTCTAAAACACTTATTATATGGTAACCATTTCTTTACAGTGTTTGACAGTAAAATAATCAGGAAATCACATAACAGAATAAATGATAAGAATACACTAGAATTCAGGGGCTGGTAGTATAAAATGAAGTACTGAGGGGGAGGGGAACTAGATTGCCATTAACTATACTGGGCAAGGGGCATTCTTTGAAAGCCTCGGCAGTACTCTGTTTCTGCCACAAATCGCTGCCCATTTCCTCAGTCACCCGCTATCCACTTTCGCAATACCGCTCTGGCGTCTGCTGATCCCCGTCGGACTATTGTCTCTCCCTCTGTTTGTACCTGGTACCATAAATCTCTGCCCACCGCAAATCTCCAATTGGCCACCTCCAGAACTTCTGCGATGTCCTTTCAGTGGTGCGCACGTCTGAAAACCGTTCCGCCGTACCCTGCTCCCTTCCTGTTGACCCACGTCACTGGGGTGAGGAACCATGACTGGCGTCGCTCAGGTCTTCGGGGCTTGACCATTGATTCCTGGGCTGGGAACCTCTACTGGCGTTGCTCGGGTCTTCAGGGCTTGACCGTCGACATCTGAGCTGGGCAGATGCGCAGCACCTTTCTTCCTGACAGGAGCTCCGGACGCTGCTGTGGCTTGTCTCGTCTCTCTCCTTTGTGCCAAAATTACCTCAGACCTTACGCACACTCTGTTTGTCTCCTTAGCTGGTTTCCCTGATGACATTCGACACAAAGTCCTGATTAATCTCATCCCCTCTGTTACTTTTCTACGCTATTCTGGTTCCAAGGTGTTATGTCTTCTTACATCATTTTTCATGCAATTTTGTTAATGTGGGGTTATATTTACCTAATTTTAAAATGTCTTAAGAACCAGATCTTTTTTTATTATTATTATTTCCTGATACGTAAAATGTATCTTTTCTCATGACTGTACATATTTAATGTCCATGAGTTCCTTGAGAAGTGGATAATACAGATCTGTATACTTGTTATTTCCTATTCCACTAACCAGCATTCAGTATGCGGTTTGTATTGCATGGTCGCTTAGAGGCATGCGAGTTAAAGAAGTCCACATGAGATCAAGTTCCAGATGCCACTATTGGGATTTCAAGCAACAAATTCCTAATGACCATGCCTTGGTGGCACAGTTCCAAGAATGCCCCATGTTTCTCTAGGGTGTGGTATCAGCACTAGAGCTCAATGTCGTCTGCTGACAGGGCTCTTCATCTACTGGATTGTTGGCCATTTCATAACATTCCTTATAGAGCATAATGAATACCAACAACGTCCTCCCCTATCATTTTATTTTGACCAATATTTGAACCTTCGTAATACTCAGCAGTTCTAATCTCCAGCAGTGAAATGCTATTTGTAGAAGGTATAATGTAACAATTGAAATAATTTATTACATTTTTCTAAAACTCAAAATGACTGAAGCCCAAAAGAAATAAGTGCCAGTGTACTTGTATTGCCATGAAGAAATCCTTTAACAGATTCGTGTCGATTGTAAAAAATGTGCTGTCTTTACATGTGGGGTAATTGCTATGTCAGTCTGTACTACAGTGTCAGAAGGTTTTAATACGGCTGTAGTGGTTTGGCAGATGATAAGATGAAATGGTAAAGGCCGGGAAATGTGTTTAGCATGACTTCTGGTTTTATCACCCAGACTGTGCCCGCGTAAAGCTCTGCTGCTGCGCTGAGCATGCATATACCTGAACTACAACGCCTCTAATGTGCTGAATCATCTCTTGGTTGGGATGGGCAATTACCGTATGCTGATGAAATGTGCCTATAGCTACTAATTATATTGTTGAATTGTTTATTCTGCTTTAAGTTACCATGGGTTTTAATTATTTGCACCATTTTTAATCATTCTCACTTTTCTCACCTAGATTTTAGCCTTTTTTCAATACTTAAATAAGAACTATCCAAGGAACAGATTAAGACCTTGTGCACATGGCAGAGGTTTGGGTCTGTATGCTTCCCTGGTACAGAGCACATTCTCTGTGATGCTGTGCAGCAGAAGGCACATTGAAGCGCTCCCAAAAGCTGCAAGAAAATGTACCAAGTATGGCTATGTGCACACGTTCAGTATTTGCATCAGATGTTTCTGCTGTAAAAACCAGAGTGTTGGCAGGAAAAGTGCTGCGTTAAATGCACACGTTTTTGCCATGTTTTTTGTGTGCGTTTTCATGCTTTTACTTGCGTTTATGGCAGCTTTACAATGGTTCCATAGAAAACAGAGCCATAATGCCGCTATGTGAATGAGTCCTTAGGCTAAGAAAATGCTAAAATCTCATTATCATATGGAGCAACCACTGCTAAATATAGGGCTTGCACTGAGACTACATATACAGTACGCTTTCAGCTTGCAGTCTGTGTTTTATTGCTGTAAAAGGAATTTTTAAAATCCTGTTCACACAATGTGGCTGAAAACCCATACAAATGAAACGTGGGGATTTCTTTATAGACCTGATTTATGTCTTTCTCTATTAACCTTCATGAGCAACACTGCATAGAACTGCATCTTTAAATGTCCAGTCTAAAATGAAGTCTGCACTTTGTGACTGCAGACTGTTGAATCATGATAGTTTGCAATGTGCACACTCTCATGAACCCCCTGTATTCCCCCTTGAGAATGGGAGGTCACATGACCGCATGTATATGATATGTATCATTGTGGTTACATGCCAACTAGATTCCTGTGCTTCTCTCAATTCTCTTCTATTGAGAGAAGCCAGATGAGACTAGTTGGCATGTGACCATCCAGCGACATGAGGAATACAATGTAATCATAGTGTTCTTATCACCCTCATCATTTCACCCTGGACTACCCCTTCAAGTAGAAATAAAAACCTGTGATAGTACATGTAAACATACTCCAGGGATTTATGTACAAGGGCATATTACACATCTAATTTAATGCACTGAAAATATTATTACGCTTACATGAATTTCAGTACTGTACACCACTAAGGACATTAGGCCTAAGCAAGTCTCAATGTACACAATGTGCAGTATTTTACTATCAATCTGTGATTTTTTTTGATAGTATGCTGCAGGGCTGTGGAGTCGATAAGCCAAACCTTCAACTCCGACTCCCTCATACATGGCTCATGTTTGTGATAAATTTACTGTAGCACAGATTCATCTCAGCTAAAAGTCTAGTCCCTTAGATCAGGAATAGGACATTTCATAACTTTCCCAAATTCTTCTGAAAAAATATTCCCCACAAACTGCATTGAACTACTGTACCAAATTTATTATATATTTTAGGAGTCGGAGTTGGTCCATTTTATTCCGACTCCACCAAAATGGGCTCCGATTCCACAGCCCTGGTATGCTGCCATATTTTTCACAGCACAGCATGCCACTTTCCTAGTGTCCATAAAATGATTGTAATTACATTTTCTATAATTTGGTGAGATTTATTAAGCTAAATACTGTATAATTCTGGTTCAGTTTACACTGGGCAATAATCTGGAACAAATGTTCCTAGGAATGATCATCTCCAGATTATCGGCTTTGTCTTAACAGGCCACCAGTCACCCAAAAAACAAGCAAAACTCTTGTTCATTAGGTGAACATTTTTTAAACTTGCTTAAAAATCAATATTTTCTGCAGCACATTGTCACGTGTAAATGGACCATAAGATGGCAAGAACAATGATAGTAAAATGGTGGCATTATTGATCGTCTTGTTTTCATTCAAGTGCAGTCGCCTGTCGAAACAGGTTTTTAAATGGCTATCAATTGGCTTCTATGTAGTGATGGACAGTTGTTTAATGGCTGCAATAGAACTAACGTAAAGGGCTTTCTGGATGTCTTTAATCCATTTACTGACAGTCCTTGATGCAACAAAAGGCCAAAGATAAAAATATGGCCTCACTGCGGCACCCCCTTTTCTTTTGACAGCTCTGGCTTCATAGAGCCAGAAACGGGTGGAGATAGACGAAAAACAAGTGGGCCTCGCCGTGATGCACCGAGCGCCTCTACTTTCTTTGAATAGTCATTCTTTGCTGACAGATTCCCTTTAACTTATAGAGCACATAGACTCTGCTTTTCAATAAGACTCTGTCACTGGAGAAACCCAGCAAAATAAGGGCATCTACAAGATGTCCCACCAAAAAAGAAGTTGTGGGATGCATCTGCATCTTCTAAATGCTCATGACCTTCTGGTTATCGGACTATAAATTTTACCGAGTAGTTATTATTAGGTCTTCGTGACCCAGGGGGGCTTCATTTATTTTTAAGGATGGCAAGACCGTTTGCACACACAGTACCGGTACGTATCAACCAGTGCATCATCAACTTCTATGTGTTAAATACTTGGTCATGTGCAAAAGACCATAACCTATGAAATTAGACATTCTGTTTGTTCATGATTGATCATGACAAGGATTGGGTTAGTGATATTCATTGGAGGTACAAATTCCACCTATAGCCTTTCCCTGATGTTGAGGGGGGGTTGGTAAAAATAAAGGGGCCCTTTTATTGAGGAGTTCATGTGAAAGGTAAATATGAGCCGAGAGTTTTTCGGAGTCTATTTAGCTAAAACATACTGTAGTTTTGTATTGGTTTTCCACTTGCTGACAAGTAAAGGAAATCATGTCATGTTAGCTAATGACCATTTTCCAACTAAGAAAAGAGGCGCATGCTGAAGAAAGGCCGTGTGCTGTGAATACAGCATGTCACAACTGGCCCAGCTATGACACCTTTTCTTTGGAATTTTGTGGGTTTTATTATAATACTTAACTAAGCTAAAAAAAATAATAATAATGGAAGCTACAGTATTTACATACCCTGGTTAAATCCAAAAGCTTGCCTTTCTCTTTAACATCTGTCATTATCCAAGCAAATATGGGTTTAACCCACTAATCGCATTGATTATAGGTTAGGTACAATGTAAAGTAGCAACTCCAATGGCACTCGTTTTATTAATCCGAATTTGTTTCATATGAGAGCTTGAAACCTGCTATAAATCATATCTTAAAATGTAAAAATAAAAATGAATCTGGTTAGATAAAAAAACAAAAGTTATTGAGTTGTAATAATATTAATTTGATTCATTAACTCTCAAATCAGTTTTTGCCGTGATTGAGGTAAATTCATAACATATTATTATGCAATTTTGCTAAATGATGGCAAAACAATGCTTTTTTTTGCTATTGCAAAAAAAATCTCAACGTTTGAACGCAGCTTAGTAATACTCGCATACCTGTGTAAAAGAAAGGATGATGGAAGAGATCTGTCATGCAAGGTGTGGGAAAGACTTAAGTGCAACAGAAAGGGAAGAGGGGAAGGGAGCCCAGACTCTAGGGAAAGAGGGAAGTGGAGACCTCCTACGCTGATCTGATATCACCGTGTCTCCCCTATCGTCCCTATATTGGTTCTTCACCAATCGCCACATAGGAACCTATCCCTGTATTTCCTAGCGATTGGCCCTGGATAACGAAGAGGGGTGAGCACTAGTCGACACAGGGGAAAGATAACTTAGTGTAACATACCTGGCGGCGTCCTTGCATAGTGGTCCATCTCCCACTGTGCAAGAGCGCGCACTTGATCTCCAGTCCAGAATGTCTCTCTGGCTTCCCTCCATGCTGTCTGTTTGTGTCTGTTTCTGCTGCTTAAGGGCAGCGCCCGATCACTTCCTGCCTTTTGTACCTGCTGTGGGTCACACCCCTTGTGCGTCCTCAGCCTATTGCTGTCTGTCACCTGGTATTTAACCCAGCTGCCCCAATCAATCCCTGCCTGAGCATTGTGTTTCATTCAGTGTGTGCTTGCACTCTGAAGGTGCCAGGTCCCGTTCTGTGTTCTCTTGTCTGCCTATCCTGGAGGCTGTATTTCCAGGCCTGTCTGAACACGCTCCTAGCCTGTTCCTCTCGCCTTCTAGGGGCCGATTACCTAGACCCGCTCCGGTAACTTGTCTGTCCTGTCTGAACACGCTCCTTGCCTGTTCGTCCCGCCTCTGTGGGGGCCCTTATTCCCAGACCCGCTCCTGTATCCCGCTGCAGTGTCGGTCTCCTCCGTACACTCAGTTCCAGTCTGTACTCTCTTCTATCTTTTACCTGTTTTTTCTCTATGTCCGTTCCTTTCCTTTTTCTGCAGAGTCTGAACTCGTACCTAACTCCTGCTTGTTGTCTCTGTGCTCCCGTTTGTGAGTTTGTGGTCCACTCGCTACTTCACTGCAAGTACCCTGTGGGTATCTGGCTCTGCCTTTCCCTTCCTGTCTGTTCCGTGTGAACAGAGCCCTGTCCCCCCTGCTCAGCCTTGCTCCGCTCTGACTCCTTTGCTCACCGCTCCAGGCGGTCTCGTCCCGCTCTGACTCCTTTGCTCACCGCTCCAGGCGGTCTCGTCCCGCTCTGACTCCTTTGCTCACCGCTCCAGGCGGTCTCGTCCCGCTCTGACTCCTTTGCTCACCGATCCAGGCGGTCTCGTCCCGCTCTGCTCTTGCTCACCGCTCCAGGCGGTCTCGTCCTGCTCTGCTCTTGCTCACCGCTCCAGGCGGTCTCGTCCTGCTCTGCTCTTGCTCACTGCTCCAGGCGGTCTTGTCCTGCTCTGCTCTTGCTCTCCGCTCCAGGCGGTCTCGTCCTGCTCTGCTCTTGCTCTCTGCTCCAGGCGGTCTCGTCCTGCTCTGCTCTTGCTCTCTGCTCCAGGCGGTCTCGTCCTGCTCTGCTCTTGCTCACCGCTCCAGGCGGTCTCGTCCTGCTCTGCTCTTGCTCACCGCTCCAGGCGCTCTTGTCCTGCCCTGCTCTCGCTCACTTCTCTGGGCTTACTCACTCTGCTGTGTTTGTCCGCCACATCTGTGGTTCTGTTCCTGAGTCCCAGTGTGTACTGGGTCCTATCCCGCCTGTGTTCCTACCTGCTAGTGCCTCCCTGTCCGCACTCTAGCCGTGCTTGCCCTTACCCCCCTGCCTGCATATCCGCCTGCCTGCATACCAGTCGTGCCTGCCTATTCCCGCCAGTCTGTGTGCCAGCCTACCAGTCGGTTCCTGTATTCCCCTGTGTGGGTCAACAGCCGTGTCCGGGGTCTGTCCTGGAGTAGCACCTGGTCCCTCTGCTCGGTTCCTCCTTGGTGCACTGGCGTCGTATGCCGTCGTGCGACCCTGGTCGGATCGGGTGAATACCTAGTTATTCCCCTCCAGGCATTCACTCTCCGGCACGGTCCAGTGGAATCACACGCACATGCCGCTCAGCCCGGGCATGTGCATTACACTTAGCTTGAGCCAACTTCAGAGAGATAACACACACGTCCTCTTAGCACCAGGGAGGACGTAAACAGACTGCACTCGCTCCAAGCTTTCACAAGGAAACATGTGAATATCACCGTCACCGCCCTGCCAGCAAAGTGAAACTATTTAAACACCCAGTCCAGGGTGTCAATTAGAGCAGGAGGGAAGTAGCCGCTGGGTCCTAGAGTGAAACACCTAAGAAGGTGTCTGTAATGCCAAACGAAGAGATCTTCTGCAACCAACTGCAGGGCGACTGTCTGTCACATCTGACACACCCGTGACAAGATCATGACGTGATTTCAGTAAAAATAAGATATTTTTTTCCCTGTGTTTTGCCATTAAGGGTGGTAAGTGACTGACACCCAAATAATATATACTATGACTATTTGAAATATTGTGAAACGATCTTAGTGAATCCCATTGACATATTTTAGCACAGCAGACAATCCTATATGTGCCATTGCAACCTAACAGAAATGTCTTCCAATAGTATAATAAGTCTTTAACCTTCCAAGTAAGATGAAATGGTGAAAACAAATTCAATTCTGCCATTGTTTTATGTTTTTATTTTATGGCATTCATTATATGGTAAAAATAAGTGGTTACAATTTTTTTTGCTTGTGATGCCATTCTCTGAGAGAAGATGTGTGAGTGCAATTTGGGCACTTTGACCTTTTTTTTTTTGTTGTTTATAGCGTTTACAACATGGGTTTATTATTGTGATAGATCAAACTTTCACTGATGAGGTGATATCAAATGTTTGTTACCTTTTTTTATTTTGTAGCTCCTTTAGGGCACTTGCAGTCGTCTGATCGCTTATATTATAAAGGCAAAGTCACTGTCTTTTATGAAGTTCTGCCTATGGCTGAACTTCAGAGGAGTGATAAGATGGCGGCTATGGGGGCTTTCAGTAGGGCCACAACTGTCATAGTAACTCATCGATTCCCCACAATTGATTGTGCTCGGGAAGCCCAATAGGGAGTATAGGTGTAAGCTCTGGCAACCGCTCTATTAGAACAGCGGCACTTGAATGGTTAACCGCAGCGACCAGAGCTCAGCTCTAGCAGCGACTGTTAGACACAGATGCTGGCTACGCAGTATAGCTCCGCTCCTGAGCTACCTCCATACAAAGATGCACCATCGCTAATACACTGTTATATCATCAGAAGCAAAGGCTAATTCTCATAGTGACATCATGCCTTTTCCAGTTATTTCATTGATATATTGCTCCTGGTTTGTTTATTCTTGATTGATTACTTGTATTTCTGGCTCTGCTCTGGAACCCATTGCTCTTTTGTTTATCCCTTGGATGCCTTATTGGATTTGACTTTAGACTTTCTGACATCTTTGTTATCTAATCTCTCAGCTTTACTTCCCTGCAGTTGACTCTTGCTATCCTCCTGCCTTTTGATTCCATAACTGTCTCCATCGATAATGATACTGACCCAGCGGCCTGACCATTTAACTGGCAACTCGCTCAACCGGCCAGCAGCTGCTCTGTGGACACAACTCAAGGGCCTCGGCAGTGAAAGCCAGATCCCTGTACAGGAGGAGAGAATGAAAAGCAGAAAATTCCCTGGGACATGCTAAGCAGAGTGGCTTGTGATGAGCTTAGCAATAGTAGCCTTATTAACACATAAGCCGAGATATAGACGGTCTCTTCTTTGATCTATTTGTCCCTCTCTTCCTATAGGTTTGTAGATTTGTCACACTTGTATATGATCTCATAGTCCTTACACCTCTTTGTCATTTCCTGAAACGTTTCTTTCCGACAACAGGAAGAGATGTAACGCAAAAAATACTAGAGCACTTCATTCATTTATAAAATAATGGCCATCATAATATACTCCTGAACAGCTAAGCACCAGTCACATTCAAAATTGTCTTAAATTTGTTTATATTTAAAGGGTTTATATTGATATCCGTAAAATTACCAGCCCTCAGAAATGAAATTTCTGTCTAACAATGACTCTATACAATGCAGTCCTTTTATATCCAGTCCCTATGATCTGCTCATTAGGATTAGGCTTGTGATTTTTTGCAGCTTTGATGCATTGGAATTTTTGGTAATCTTGAGAAATAATTCACCTTATTGTGCAGCATGATACTTATCGCTAGAAAATAAACAGAAGATTGTTGTCAGCAGGAAGATATTTTACAAAACACTTATGATAATCATCATTTACATTCATAAAGTAGATCTGCGAACTACAAAGAATTGTACAACTTCACACACAAAAAAAACAACAACAACGGGGTGACCTTCCTGTAGCGTTTTATCCCTTCTCTGCACCATACAGGCCATATAATGAAAATCCTGCCGAAAGCACTGAAGTCTAATTTATGGGATTAGCAATGCAGTGTGTTACAAGCCTGTGGTATGTCCTAAAAAGAATTCTTCATCCTGACAGTGATAGCCTATCTGCAGGATTAACACTTGGGCCCTTGCCCAGTTAATGCAGAACTGGAAACACTGTGTTCTCCACCTGATGTACTAACAGGGTGTCCTTGTCTTCCCTGCATCATTTACAGGGTACAGACAGGTACAATGGTGCATGGTCTGTTGTATAAATCTTTTTTATGCCTGACCTTACATGGAAATAACAGTCAAAATGCTGAAAATATAAATGGTACGGTGATGCCGTTAGTCTAGCAATGTATACCTTTTCTATATATCATACAAAGAGCCTAACTGCTCCATAGATCGACTGCTTTCAGAGCAGCAACCACACAATCTGAGCTTCATGCTTCTGCCTGATAGGGATGTAGTGCCCTTGGGCTTTTTAGCTGTCCCTGTGGAACTAACGTGAAGGTCGTCTACAGAGACTGAGGATCTCATTGAAGATATCTAAATCATCTGCTGACCCTATAGCGTAGCAGTCACAAACCACTTTCAAGCACGACAGGCATTTTTAATTGCACTTAAAAAGTACAAAAATGCGGTAATCAAATTTGAGAGTCCTCAGTGGTTCATACCATTTTTTCAGTGAGCCATTAAAAAGTAACAAATAGCAAGCTTTCCAGATTCCTCAGGTCTCCTCATCAGACATAGTAGGGACCCGAGTAGTCTGGAAAACTTGCCACTTATTGCCATCTTTCCAGTTAGCCATAAAAAAGTAACAAATAGCAAGCTTTCCAGATTCCTCAGGTCTCCTCATCAGGCATAGTAGGGACCTGAGTAGTCTGGAAAACTTGCCATTTGCTACCATCTTTTCAGTTAGCCATTAAAAGGTATCAGCCACTGAGGACTCTCAATTTTATAATTTTTTCTATCCAGTGACTAACACGGTACAAATATCTATATTTTTCCTGTATTAAAAAGTAAAAAGTATATTAACTCCTCTTTCCCAGAAATAAAAGGCCACTGTTTTACCCAAGCAATGCGACTGCCGAGATCAGAGTTAACACTGTTGCTGTCCATTTAATCCCTGGGATGTCAGTCATTGCTGATCGCAGTACCTACTCTGTTTGTTTTTACATAGGGAGGTATTGCAGTGTTTTATTGAGGCAATTAAAGGTTGATGTCACACGTTGATGATAACTGAGAAGTAAGGCCGCATTCCCATGTTCAGTAATATACTAAATTCTGAAGAAACTTACCGTAGGTCACAAAAGTAAAATGCATCCGACTTATTGTGTCCTTTGGCCATTTTTGCACATTCTTGACAGTTTTGAAAATTGTTCCGTGGATTGAGACAAATTTTCTTAAGAGGGCGAACCATTTTTACTGCAGAATATTTCCCCTAGGGAAAAGGAAAGGAAGACTTTTAGTATTTGTGGCAATCTATTGGCAAAGTGTTTGAAATGTGTGTTTCATTTCAATACATTTCAATAAATTATTGCAATCCATAGTCTTTGTTAAAAAGGTTGTCCTGTGGGAGTCCCTCTGCTTACTGAACGATCTCATGGAAACCTGACAGTATAAGTTAAATTTCCCTGCAGTGCCACCAAAATGGATAATATGCTTTAGGCTGGATACATAAGAGCATATGCAAAATTGTCTTTTTTTAAATCTAGGAAAAAATAAAAAAATTTCATCCTTATTCTCTTATGTATGTCATCTGCGTGTCCATTTATTACGTCCGTGTGTAATCCGTATGGCTTCTGTTTGTATTTGACCTTTATTATTTATTAAATTGTTCATGTAAAAATTTCCTATCCTTTATAATTGTAATGTATCTGTGAAAAACGGATTACATATAGATTGTAACCTGTATCAAAGTAGGGTATGCTGCTGTTTCTTACACACAGACCATTGGTTTCTGTGTAAAAACGTCCACGTGAACTACCATATTCGCTTGCATTGGTCAGTGTGCTGTCCGTATGCTATCAGTCTTGCATACAGACAGCACACGTTTAATATGGTCATCTGAACAATCTCTTACAACAGTGTTTCCCAACTCCGGTCCTCAAGTGCCACCAACAGGTCATGTTTTCTGGATTTCCTTAGATAACTGCATCACCTGGACAGGCAAGAATTCCATCACCTGGGCAATACTAAGGAAATCCTGAAAACATGACCTGTTGGTGGCACTTGAGGACCAGAGTTGGGGAACAATGCCTTACAAGATGCCCATTCCGTTCATTGGGTTGTCTCCACGACGTAGGACAAGACAGGTTCTCTAGGGTGAGAGACAACCTTTCGTTACCTTCTCTATTTTGACCTATACTAAGGATCCCACCTGTACCTGTAATTCAGAATTACCTAATGGAGTATGTGAAAATTAGTTTCCAAACTGAAGAACCCCTTTAACATGTTGTCACAAATTTATAATCTATAATCTATTACATTGGCAAAGCATTGTATAAGGAAGACTGGAGTGTGAACTCTGACACCCCTATTCTTCCACTCTCTGACTTCAGCTCTTATTCCTTAATAATGGCAAATACTTGGTACTAACAAATTTTCTGTAATAAAAAAAGTAACATTAGACACTACAGAACACCCTGGATGTCACAGGTTTTTTTTCAATAGAGGCCATTTATTGATAAAACATAAAAAGTTTCTAAACTTTTCTAAATTTATATTAAAGTTAATTATGCAATATTAATGGGAGATAGTTTTTTTTCTAAGTAGTTAGTCTCTTACATCTTTGCTGACTCCACTGGAAACTGGTTCTGACTCCAACTCGACAGCCCTGTATATAAGTAGAATGTCTGAAAAGTCTAATGGTGGAGGGTGGATGGCACATAGTTGGACTTGCGGAGTATCAGAAGTTTTTTCTTTACGGGATAAACTGAAGATAAGCCTATAGCTCTAGGTTAGAGTTTCTTGGCACCATATCTTTATTGTTGAGCCAAATCGTAGAGCCTCTGGCTACTCACTCCACTTAATAACTCACTTCCTTGCTGGCCAAAGCTAACAAACAGTTAATGGAGAAGAGGTGAGGTCTTAGGAGCATGCTGGTTAACAGCCAGGTGAGCAAAGAGCAGATAAAGGAGCACCTGCCTTTAAGGTTTGTAAGAGCCTGAGGGCATGGATAGACTCGAGACACTGTGCAATCTTAGTGTCTGACACCGTGCCAGCGTCTTTTATTCTCGTCATGGAAAATATTTCATTTTGAGGTCATTCAGTCAGCAAAACAGCTTTTAATACCCTCAGAGATGCCAGCTCGGTTCCTTTCTTTGTGTTTTTAATGTACACAAGGAGTCACATTTCTTTAGGTGGAGCAGGAATACCTTATTTCTTTACAGCTGGGCAGGGTTACAGATGCTGGTGATCCCCGCACAGCACTTTATTCCAGCGTCTCCCTATCTGCCTGCATACTTTCAGGAGCACACCCAACACCTTTGTCATAAATCTACCTCTTTTTTAACCTTTGGCTGTGATTTTATTTCATTGCTTCTGATGAATGCTTTAGAAAGCTAAAATCAGCTGTACATTTGTTATTTTTTACTAAATTGTGCAGCTAATTTCTACTGCTTGTAGATGAGAGAATGCTGTGTAGATGAGCGATCATGGGTTGTATGAAAGAATACACTGATTAAAGCTGTCAAAAGAATTCTGCCCAATGTCCCCCGAAAATCCACTGTACAAGATACCACCAGCAGTCACATGGCAGCACTGTCTCTGCAATATGGTTACACATTTAAGTCTGACATTGAGGCTATCTCTGTTTGCACCATTGAGTATAAAGGCATGCTGAGAATTGTAGTGAAATTCACAGCTGAGGCTCAAGATTTCTTCTGTTAATTTGCAGCTGGTCACATTCAGACTAGCTTCATTTAAAGTGGCTGCTAACAATTACAACTTATCACCTATGTATAGGAAAAGTAATAAGGGTGTGATCACTGGGGGTCCCAACAGTCACAAGAACTGAAGTACTGTGCCCCCTGTTTGAATGAAGCTTTAGTCATGTGTGCACCTACTCTCCATTCGGCGTTTTCACTGCGTTTTTTTCCCCGCAGAAACGCATCAAAAACGCTTGTTAATAGGTCTGCCAGCTATAGCAATGCTAATCCTGATGTGCTGTGCACATGATGCGGAAATTTCTGCTCAGGATTAGCATTGCGGAAAAAAACGCAGCATGTCCATTATGCCAAGCGTTTCCGGAGCGTTTCCTGCCCATTGACTTTAATTGAAACGCAGCAAATCTGCAGGTATATGTGGATTTGCTTTGTTTCAGTTAAAGCCAATGAGCAGGAAATGCTCTGGAGGACTACAACTCCTCTTATCCGACCGCCGCTCCCACTGATAACAGCGAGAGCGGCACTGCTGAAGGGAGCAGTAGTTCTCCTCAGCAGAGCCGGGAACCACCGGCAGTGAAAAAAGAAAAAAAAAAAAGTAAAAAATAATAAAAAAAAAACCTTCATACTCACCTGTCCGGCTCCCCCCGGTGTCCTCCTGGTCCCCGCGATGTCCCCAGCGATGCTCTTCTCCCTGCGGCCGGCGGTACACTGCGGGGAGCAAGCTCACTCCTCGCAGTATATTGGGCTTCCAGGACCTGCGGTCACGTGAGCGATCAGCTGATCGCACACGTGACCTCACCGTGGAAACATTCAGAAGAACGTTCCCATGGTGGTAAGTTCACCGGGGTTCATCAGCTGATCTTCAACTGATGAACCCGAGTGACCTCCGGCAGCAGCATGTATACTGACAGGGGTGATTTTACACCCCTGTCAGTATACACTGCTGTCTTCTACAGCAGTGACATCCGTGATTGCTGACGTCACTGCTGTAGAAGTGACCCAGATCGTCATGGGACAATCGTTGGCGGTACGTGGACTGTGTCGTTGATGGCGGACAGGTGAGGGATGTGGTTGTTTGTTATTTTCACACGTCTGCTTAAAAATACTCGTGAGACAGTCTGTTTTTATTATCCGTGTGATTTTGTGTTAGTCGTCCGTGTGTACCATCTGTGTAATATCTGTTTGCCACGTACTGGAATAGAATGCAGAATAGAAATGACAGATTTTTAGGTGTTAAATATGTGCAAAGATAGGTAGGTAGATACATATGGGATAGATAGGTAGGTAGATAAATAGATATGGGGTAAATACATAGATAAATAGACATCCTTGAGATATAAATAGTACCTTGCGTGTGTAGCTTACTGCACATGTATTAACCTAATAAATGAAAAAAAAATGACGTGGGGTCCCCCCCATTTTTGGTAACTAGCAAAGGTAAAGAGGACAGCTGTGAGCTGATATTATCTGGCTGGGAAGATCCATCATTATTGGAACCTAAAATGACAAGCCTACAGCAACCTTCGATCTTCCCCATGCCCTGGTGCATTGGCAATCGGGGTAATGGGGCTTGGCGCTGATGTCAGCTGTGAATTGTCCAAAAACACAGCTGACATCAAGTCCTGGTGTTAGTAATAGAGAGGTGTCTATCAGACACCCTCTTTGCTAACCCAGTAATAAAAAAATAAAATAAAAAAAAACACACACAAAGAAAAATACTTTTATTTAAAAAAAAAAAACACTACCTGACACTTTCCCTGGTTCACCACTTACTTTATTAAAAAAAAAAAACCTACGCAGGTCCGCCGTAGCCCACTGAATCTGAAGTAGTCCACTGAATGGAAATCTGAAAAGAACACACACACAGAATACAGAGAAATAAAACAAAGACACTTTCTCTCGTCCTCCACTTTGTTAAAAGTAGTCCCAGACAGGTCTGGCGTAGTCCACCAAATCAGATGTAGTTCAAGCAAATCCTGTGAAGTCCATCAAATTCTCTGTACAAAGCCTATTGAGTCTTGTTCTGAGGCTTCATAGTCTTTACAAACAGCCGCTGCCGGGTCATGCTGCGCGAGATTTAGCGGCTCTGAACAGCGATAATGTTACTGATGTCATTTGCATCATCGGTTTGATTCTCTTGGACGAGAGAATCTACGGCCGTCTGCACGAGCCCTAAAGGCGATATATGAAGCTGTCAGGTTCAGGTCGGGAGAGCCAGTCCATGCATTGCAGTCCGATTTATACAGCTGTCTGGCTGCACCCTTGGGGCTTATGCAGACTGCCATATAAATCGGACCGCAGCGCCCGGACTGGCCGGCGGCTCTCACAACCCGAGCATGACAGCTTCATATATTTCTATGTAGCTTTCATGCTCTGGTCGGGAGAGCTGCGATCAGTCTGAGTTGCGGTCTGACTGCACCTTAATAGTGGAGCATCTGAATATTGACAGAACTGTAGAGAATTGGACTTTACCTGCTAATCTTAGCAGTGTACAAACCTTTAGTGTCTCAATGAATTTCAGACAAGAGGATTCTAAACGACAGACTCTGGTAATGAATTTGCAGGGCTGAGGTGTGGGACTTGAACTAGCCTCCATCCATCTGTCTTATACAAACCCTCCTGCTTTCATCGGATGTGATTCCAGTAATAACTGTGATTCCCTGATGAATTCTAGTAAATTCACAAAAGGTGAAGCCAGACTTTAAATCTTTTTCTACAGCTGAGTTTGTCATTCTTGACAATTCCTTATGGTTTTCCTTTTGGATAGCAAGTAAACCTAGGGGCTCGTTCAGACGAGCGTTCTATATGAACGTGTGCTGTCCAAATGCAACACACTGTAACTGAATAGGGCTGTTCAGAGGACAGTTATTTCACATGGACCGAGTGTCTATCTGAAAATTGCAGCATGCACTAGTCTCTTCCCAGTTTTGGATGAGACTCGCCCACTCAAGTCTATGGGTGTGCAAAAAAAAAAAATTGGATCCCACACAGAATATCTGTGCAGCATCTGAATTTTACTAATAGGAAACTGTATTTGAGCATGAAGATTTATGAAAATGGATCACACAGAAACGTAAAAAACTGACACAAATGAAAATCTGATGAAAATTGTCCAAGTTTTATGGATGAAACTCTGATGATTTTTCATATGCGCATCTGACTGTGGCCTAACTGAAAGATTAGCAAGTTCCTGGACTAATGTCGCTTTAGGCTGTGTGCCCACGATGCGTTTTTTAAGCGTTTCTGCAGCGGCAAAAACGCTTAAAAAACGCATGGTAGAAGGCCTGCCATGTTCCCCAATGATAATCCGCATGTGCTGTGGAAATTTCCGCTGCGGATTATCATTGCGGAAAAAAATGCAGCACTACCAATTATTTTGCGAAAGCGCCGCCTTTTCGCCGCCATTGACTTGCATTGGAACTCATGGATTCCGCATCACTGTATATGTAGATGCGCATTCCATGCGTTCCAGTGTGTGGATGGTACCCGGGTGTGGAGGAGAGGAGACTCTCCTCCTGACCCGGGTACCGTAGAACCTGTAAAAAAAAGTAAATAAATAAATAAATGTTATATTTACCTTCTGACGGCCCCCGCTGCGCTTGTCCTCCCATGCCGGCAGATCGCGGTGGACTGAAGGACCTGAGCTGACGTCATAATCATGTGACGGGTCACGCGATGCTGACGTCGGCAGGTCCTTCAGTGTACTGTGATCTGCCGGCAGCCAGGACGGAGCGAAGCAAGACTGCGGGGGGCCATCGGAAGGTAAGTATGATTTTTATTTTTTAACATTCTTTCGGTCACACTATATAAATCCATGCCGTTTGCATGGATTTATATAGTGTGACTGTGGTGAGTTGCCAGTTATGAAGGTCTCAGCACGAATGCTAGTCTGTCTGACTTCAAAGGACCCCAGGGGAAATGGTTTTCTCCCCCCTTCTTCCTGCTGCTTCCAGATAATCAGCATTAACACAATGGGTACCTGGGCCTGCAGTCTCACCTCAGAGAGGACAAAGTATTTACATCAGCTAGGATATATACCTTTGTAGTGCAAATATCTATTCCTGACAAGAGTATGGGAGAGCTAATTGAATCATGGCAATGAGGAATAGCTAATTGAATTACCTCTGAAGTCAGGGGAAGCTCCTGTTTTAGATCAATTACCATGCGCACCTTACAATGAGAATATTGCTGGGAAATGGATTATGAAATGTCTGATAGAAGGGAAGAGGAGATTACATGTAAATCGCCTATTTTCTGCCCTGCCCAAGTTACGTATAGATGTGTCCCTCTGTGAGAGAGGAGGGGTCTTCTGTTGAGGGTCACCTGTCGCTACAGATGTGCAGAAAGACATAAGGAACCGCCCTGGAGCCATGACAGCACCCTTCCTGCCGTATCCAGAGACCTTTGATGAAAGTGTGGTATATTCACTTTTATTCCTTTTAATTTTACTGTATCGTATTACTGCTTCCTTACTGTATTTGTCTGACTACTGTATATATATATCTTGTAACCGCTTGTATATATTGTACCTAGCATCGCTCTTTTGAGTAAATAAATATATAAAATTTATAAGCTCGCTTCACATTATCCTAAACCCGGAACTCACGGAAGTTGTGAGGAAGGGCCGATGTGACCCTAGTACAGCCTGAACTGGTACCCCCGGAGAGTATCATCCCTGGAAAGAATCTGACCGTCAGCGGGGTTGGTACGGAGAAGATAACTCTACCCATGGCTTGTGTGCATCTGGATTGGGGTGTGGACAAGGGGCTGGTAGAGGTCGGGGTTACATCTCGTCTCCCTGCTAATGTCTTGTTGGGGACTGACTTGCCCCGTGGTAATGTATCTGTAAGTGATGTTATACTTTGTGGTACCATACATGCTGATCCTTGCAGTGACGTGCCAGCTGACAGGAGTGCAGCTGGGGGGGATTTAGCCCCCCTTCCTGCTCTCTCAGCTGACATGTCCAGCTCTGAACTTTTCAGTGAGAATGCTAATGTAATTCATTGTCGTGCTAATGAACTCTCTGGCTTGGCTGAGGAGCTGGTGGGGGCCTTGCCTGCCCCTCCCAACTGTCAGCTTGCACATGATCCCTCCAGCAGCTCAAAACCTAGTGAACCTGTCAAGTTTGTATCACATGTTGGGGCAACCCACAGTGACCCCACAACCCATCCAGGTGAAGGAAGGGGACCGGGACTCCCTGAGGAGACCCCGGGCATTGCTGTGGTCACCCGCGGCAGGAGGGCTCAGGAGGCAGAGGCCGCTTTGCACCCTGACTCCTCCACCCCATCACCTAGGACTGGGCCCACTGGTGTTAACCCCCCAGCGCCGTTCCCTGAGGGTTCCGGTGAGAGTGCGGCCTTCAGGTCCCTGTTAGCGGGCTCCAGCCAGGAGTTCCAGGCGGCTGTCCAAGCCGACAGCAGCCTGGAAGCCTTGAAGGAACGCGCAGGTAAGCCCCCCTTGGAGACAGACAAGGACCGCTTGTTCTGGGACCAAGGGAGGCTGTATAGGGAAACACTGCCCACAGATGGACAAGAAGGTTGGCGCAGTGAGAGGCACCTAGTGGTACCTCAGCCGTACCGGGCTGAGTTGTTACGGCTCGCGCATGAGATTCCGTTGGCTGGTCACCTAGGGGTCGCTAAGACCAAGGCTCGGCTAGCCCACTTGTTTTATTGGCCTAAGATGGGGACAGCAGTAGCTGCCTACTGCCGTTCGTGTGTCACCTGTCAGAGGATGGGGAAGGCGGGTCCAGGCCCTAAAGCCCCATTGATACCTCTGCCCATAATAGGTGAGCCTTTCCAGCGGATTGCTGTGGACCTCATTGGGCCGCTGCCCATTCCCAGCAGCTCCGGGAAACGCTACATACTAACGGTAGTAGACTATGCTACTAGGTACCCAGAAGCTGTCGCGCTGTCCTACATCCGGGCAGACGTAGTGGCCAAAGCCCTGCCGGAAATCTTCACCCGTGTTGGTTTCCCCCAGGAGATGCTCACGGACCGAGGGACCCAGTTCATGTCTGACTTGATGCAGAGCCTGTGTAAGCAAACAGGGGTGCAACATCTGGTGTCCAGCCCGTATCACCCACAGACTAATGGCCTGTGTGAACGGTTCAATGGCACGTTGAAACAGATGATCCGAATGTTGGTTGAGTCCCAGGGACGCGACTGGGAGCGACACCTCCCACATCTGTTGTTTGCTTACCAGGAAGTGCCTCAAGCCTCAACGGGGTTCTCCCCCTTCGAGCTCCTGTATGGAAGACGGGTACGGGGACCCCTCGCTCTCGTGAGGGAATCCTGGGAGGAAAAAGCAGCCACCCCGGGCGTTTCAGTCGTGGAATTTGTCTTGCGATTCCGTGACAGAATGCAGGCTCTGACGCAGTTGGTGCATGACAACATGGTCCAGGCCCAAGCAGAGCAGAAGCGCTGGTATGACCAGAATGCTCGGGAGAGGACATACCAGGAAGGGCAGAAAGTATGGGTCCTAGTCCCTGTGCCCCAGGACAAGCTTCAGGCAAGATGGGAGGGCCCTTATGACGTGCATCAGCAGCTCAGCAAGGTCAATTACCTGGTCACAATTGACCCTGTCCGGAACAGGCAGAAGGTCTTCCATGTCAACATGATGAAAGCACATCATGACAGGGAAGCCTGTGCCTTTCCGGTGTGCAGTCTGCCGGAGGAAGGGGAGGAGGAGGACCTCATGGATCTGCTCGCACATGCCCGTGCAGGAGGGTCCATGGAGGATGCCCCCATGAACATCCTTCTGTCTGAGGACCAATAGTCCCAGCTGAAGGAGGTCATGTGCCCTTTCCCTGGCCTCCTCTCGGGAAAGCCCGGGCGGACAAAGCTGGCAGTCCACCGAGTGGACACGGGGAATCACGCCCCTATCCGGAGAACGGCATATCGCGTCTCCTTGGAGGTACAGGAGCAAATGCGGAAGGAGATTGCCGAGATGCTGGAGCTGGGGGTTATCCGCCCGTCCACCAGCGCATGGGCCTCACCTGTAGTCCTCGTACCCAAAAAGGACCGGACGACCTGGTTCTGTGTGGATTACAGGGGGCTCAATGCCATTACCGCCGATGACGCGTTCCCAATGCTGCGCATCGACGACCTGCTTGATCGGTTGGGCAAGGCTCAGTACTTGACCATCATGAACTTGAGCCGAGGATACTGGCAGATTCCCCTGTCCCCAGAGGCACAGAAGAAATCAGCCTTTATCACTCCTTTTGGACTGTATGAGCCCACCGTCATACCATTTGGCATGAAGAATGCCCTCGCCACTTTCCAGCCGATGGTCAACACCTTGCTGTCGGGGTGCGAAGGGTTCGCAGCTGCGTACCTGGATGACATTGCCGTCTTCAGCCCCACTTGGGAGGAACACCTTCGGCACCTGTCAGAGGTGCTGGGGCGGATCCACTGGGCAGGCTTGACCATCAAGCCGGGAAAGTGTCAGATGGGCATGACCGAGGTCCAATACCTGGGACACCGGGTAGGTGGGGGGAAACTGAGACCAGAACCCGGGAAGGTGGATGCAATCACGACCTTGCCCACCCCAAGGACCAAGAAACAGGTGATGTCTTTCTTGGGTACGGCCGGGTACTATAGGAAGTTCGTACAGGGCTATAGGGCCCTGGCCAAGCCCCTGAAAGACCTCACCAAGAAGAAGCTGCCGCAAGCTGTCAACTGGACAGCGGACTGCGAGCGCTCCTTCCAGGCCTTGAAATCTGCCCTGGCGGCAGCCCCTGTACTCCAGGCGTACGACGACTCCCGGCCGCTTGTAGTACAGACTGATGCCAGCACCTACGGACTCGGTGCGGTGCTGAGCCAACCTGACTCAGCAGGTCAAGAGCACCCTGTTCAATACCTCAGTCGGAAACTTCTGCCGAGGGAAGTGGCCTACTCTACGGTGGAGAAGGAATGCCTGGCGATCGTGTGGGCTCTGCAGCATCTGCAGCCATACGTGTACGGGCGCCATTTCACCGTGGTGACGGACCACAACTCCCTCACTTGGCTATCTCGAGTAGCCGGTGAGAACGGAAGGTTGTTGCGTTGGAGCCTAGCTCTCCAACACTACAACTTTGTTGTTCGGTATAAGTCAGGCCGGGCCCACGGTAACACAGATGGTTTATCCAGGTAAGGGGAGGCAGCTGAAGTGCTTGCGGATGATGACCGACGAGGTCTTCCTCCGAACACACTCTAAAAGGGGGAGGTGTGGTGAGGCCAGGGACTGGAAATTCATATTCCCAGTTATGAAAGTCTCAGCAGGAATGCTAGTCTGTCTGACTTCAAAGGACCCCAGGGGAAATGATGTTCCCCCCTTCTTCCTGCTGTTTCCAGGTAATCAGCATTAACACAATGGGTACCTGGGCCTGCAGTCTCACCTCAGAGAGGACAAAGTATTTACATCAGCATTTGTTTCCCTTCTATACATCAACCCCTGGGAGCCTCCGTTCACACCAGGGTGACAAGCCAGGAGAGAATTGAATACAGGTCAGCTAGGATATATACCTTTGTAGTGCAAACGCCTATTCCTGACAAGAGTATGGGGGAGCTAATTGAATCATGGCAATGAGGAATAGCTAATTGAATTACCTCTGAAGTCAGGGGAAGCCCCTGTGTTAGATCAATTACCATGCGCACCTTACAATGAGAATATTGCTGGGAAATGGATTATGAAATGTCTGATAGAAGGGAAGAGGAGATTACATGTAAATCGCCTATTTTCTACCCTGCCCAAGTTACGTATAGATGTGTCCCTCTGTGAGAGAGGAGGGGTCTTCTGTTGAGGGTCACCTGTCGCTACAGATGTGCAGAAAGACATAAGGAACCGCCCTGGAGCCATGACAGCACCCTTCCTGCCGTGTCCAGAGACCTTTGATGAAAGTGTGGTATATTCACTTTTATTCCTTTTAATTTTACTGTATCATATTACTGTTTCCTTACTGTATTTTGGCAGTCCAAAATAGATGCTGAAAGTATTTTATTTTATTAAAGCAAACCCCATAGGAAATAGGCAGGCCAACGTTTCGACCGCGTTCGGTCTATGTCAGGGCCTTTACTGGTGATGTGGGGTGTATACAGAATAAATGCTGCAACATTTATTCTGTATACACCCCACATCACCAGTAAAGGCCCTGACAAAGACCGAACGCGGTACCACCCGGCACCTTACCGCAGCATTTATTCTGTATACACCCCACATCACCAGTAAAGGCCCTGACAAAGACCGAACGCGGTCGAAATGTTGGCCTGCCTATTTCCTATGGGGTTTGCTTTAATAAAATAAAATACTTTCAGCATCTATTTTGGAGTGCCGAAGTTTCTCTTGGTATCTTTGTAAATATTTTACTTCAGAGCACCCGGACATACTATACAGTGAGCGACCCCTCATTTCTTCTATATCCTTACTGTATTTGTCTGACTACTGTATATATATATCTTGTAACCGCTTGTATATATTGTACCTAGCATCGCTCTTTTGAGTAAATAAATATATAGAATTTATAAGCTCGCTTCACATTATCCTAAACCCCGAACTCACGGAAGTTGTGAGGAAGGATCAGGGGCACGTGGCTCCGATCGGTTTGTGATAGTGACCAAGTTGACAAGCACTTTCCAAGTGATGCTGAGGCTATGTGCCCACGATGCAGAAATGCTCCGGATTTTTCCTGAGCGTTTCTGCATCTCCCCTGGCAGAAAAAACGCATGCGGATTGTACATGCGTTTTCCTGCCAGGGACAAGCGGATGTGAAGCTTTCTTCACATGTATTTCCGCATGCGAGTTGACAAGCGCTTTCCAAGCGATTTTGGCATCACTTGGAAAGTGCTTGTCAACTTGGTCACACTATATAAATCCATGCAAACAACATGGATTTATATAGTGTGACCGAAAGAATGCTTACCTTCTGATGACCCCCGGAGTCTTGTTTCGCTGCTTCCTGGCTGCCGGCAGATCGCGGTACACTGAAGGACCTGCCGACGTCAGCATCGCGTGACCCGTCACATGACTATGACGTCAGCGCAGGTCCTTCAGTCCACCACGATCTGCCGGCATGGGAGGACTAGCGCAGCGGGGGCCGTCAGAAGGTAAATATAATATTTATTTTTTATTTTATTATTTTTTTCACAGGTTTTATGGTACCTGGGTCCGGAGGAGAGTCTCCTGTCCTCCACACCCGGGTACCATCCGCACATTGGAACGCATAGAATGCGCATCTACATATACAGTGATGCGGAATCCATGCGTTCCAATGCAAGTCAATGGCGGCGAAAACGCGGCGCTTCCGCAAAATAATTGGTAGTGCTGCGTTTTTTTCCGCAATGATAATCCGCAGCGGAAATTTCCGCAGCATGTGCACAGCACATGCGGATTATCATTGGGGAACATGGCAGGTCTTCTACCATGCGTTTTTTAAGCGTTTCTGCAGCGTTTTTGCCGCTGCGGAAACGCTTAAAAAACGCATAGTGGGCACACAGCCTGAAATCGCTTGAAAAGCGCTTGTCAACCTGCATGCTTAAATGCATGTGAAGAACGCTTCACAATCACATGTCCCTGGCAGGAAAAACGCATGTACAATCCGCATGTACAATCCGCATGCGTTTTTTCTGCCAGGGAGATGCAGAAACGCTCTGGAAAAATCCGGAGCATTTCTTCATCGTGGGCACATAGCCTTATAAAAGTTGATCTGTGGTTGCATTTCATGACATTGATTTCAGGGTGACAGCCAGTGGTGCTGCAGGATACTAAAGTTTTCACTTTTATGAAGATTAATCTTTTGCGTCAAAAAGCCCCGTAACATTCCAAGATGGAGAAATTCCATTTGTCAAGTGGTTTATAATGAAGCTTGATAATCTGGTCCTTGCCAGAAACATTTCTTCAACATTACTGGTAATGGAAAGCTTTGTAACTTAACACATGCCTGCACTTCAGGACAGATGGTCAAATACTGAAGAGTGTGGCGGTAAGTAAATTTGTACAATAGCGTACTCGCATACAAAGCTGCTGACTCCCCATTGTGTGTATTGTTTTAATGGACTGCTGCCAAGAGTTTCCATTAACCGCACATACCGCGTTTTCACTAAGCTGGGGTTTTGTTACCAGATGCAAAGAAAACACAGTGATGTTGAAATAAAACTGTTGTGTTATGGAGAGGGAATGGCATGCATCACAATTCGTTTTTTTTCCAGCTAGATATCTAATCTTTTAAAGAGGATTACACACCAAAATTATTAGGTTTCGGATCTCATAGAATATATATTATTTTATTCTAGCTAATGTATTCTAAATATCCTGATAGA
Organism: Phyllobates terribilis; assembly: GCF_046119375.1. Classification (NCBI taxonomy): domain Eukaryota; kingdom Metazoa; phylum Chordata; class Amphibia; order Anura; family Dendrobatidae; genus Phyllobates; species Phyllobates terribilis. The sequence goes on along the minus strand of NW_027362763.1, from coordinate 337,263,937 downwards.
TAGTATCATGTGTCCTTGGGTAAGGGAAGACCGTGATATTTTTTTGCACTGAAGCAGCAGAATTCACAGTGTTAACACGTTGGGTGGTTGTGACCGCAATATCATGATTACCAGTATACCGCCACTCACCTCAAATTGTACTGATTGGGTGTTGGTTACAAAGAGTAATATGTATATTCCTGTACAAATCTATTAGGCATAGGCAATAAATCGTACACAACGTTTGTAAAATACCATTCTGGAGCCCTATAAGTTAGTCATAAGCATGAAAAGGCTTATTAGTTGGCTACCTTGGGCTTTTTGGAGTGAATCTGTGAGTAGTTTCACCCCACAAACTATTTATATGCTCTTTCATAGACCAGACCAGAAATACCTTTACATACCATTACTAAGAAATCAGCTTTTGCATCAATATGTAAATGAGGTTTTAGATCTGAAGCCTCTGTCACTCCAGCTCTATTCTCCTCCCAGCACTGGCTGCCTCCTCCTGTTGGCCAATGATTCCTTTGCCTGAAGTCACACATCATATAGGCTGTCAGCCTCATTTGCATATCAGTTGAAAGCTGATATCTCAGTAAGGGAGGAGCGAACTGGCCATGTAAAGGTAATGCTGGACTGGTCTTTAAAAGGGCTACATGTGCATATAAATAGCTTGGGGGATGACATTCTGCTGACAGTTCCCTTTTTAAAGGGTTTTTCAAATCAGTGTAGCAGTGAAAAGTTGCTCCAGTGCTCTTGAGCTAAACAGCCTAAACTCTAATGGTATGTCTACGCGGCCTCTTTTTCTACTGTTTACACCCATGGAAAACACTCAAGAATGAACATATTTTTTTCTGTACAAAAACAACTTGCTGTTCATACGTTCAAGCTTCAACTAACGTGGTTAAAAGACGTGCGCTGACTATTCTTCAGGCATTTTCCACTAGTAAGATGCTCAATACTTTACCATCCAAGTCAAGTGGGAAAGCTGAAAAAACAGCTAGAAGACTTTTTGTGCATTTTTCAGCCTTTCCGCTGAATAAAATGCTAATGTCTTCTTTATTTCTTTATGGGTATCAAAAGAACATCAGGAAAGTGCTGGAAAAATGTGCTAAAGATGCAGACTTGGAAAAAAACCCACTAAGGAATTGACAAAGAAAAAAATGTCAGCAAAAGGAGCTTCAGGTTTACAAAACACCAGAGAAAGGAACAATACCTTAAGTATCTTCTTTTGTTTTTCAAGATGTTTTTGCCCGCTGGTAAAAGACGTGTAGACTGATACATTGTAGCAAACTACCAGTGAAACCTGTGAATCATGTGAGGGGCAAGGTGCTGCCCTATTTTGTCCAGCAGTGTTTGGAGGAATCGAGCTCCAACTCAGATGTGCGCAGAGCATTGACAAGAATGGAGACCTTTGTATCCAGCTCTGATCTGAGGGCAGGGTGTAGGGAAATGCAGACCCTGACTGTAAACTAAGGCTTTCTCAAACATATTGGAAATAGCAAAGAATTGAAAAATAATGGCCCACATTTCTATATCAATATAAGCCAGATTTTTGGCCTAAACTGAGCCTCAAAAATTCACAATTTGCGCAAATTAATTATTGAAGTCAATTTATATAAGATGTATTTATTGTAGAACATTTTCATCTTCACACGAAGAATTTCGTAGCCCCAGAAATTGATGAAGCTCAAGAGATTGTGGCAAATCTAGCTCTGCTACATCTGTATACAGCATAATATGGTGACACAGGGGTTTTGTTAAGGATGTTGTCATAAGAGGATCAGCTTATCAGAAACGAATAGGGTTTTAAAACATTGTTTTACACGTCATGATATTATTATAAGACCTGCGATTCCATCTTTTCAGGAGAGATGGAGAAGGACTGCGTATTCACTGGGATAAATTGCGCGAGGCCTCCTTTGTTTCCCGCTGGAACCCTTTGTCTAGTGATCTTCCGTACACCACCTTCATCGATCACCCTCTAAGTACTTTCTCTGAAAAGTTCTCTGCAATCAGCCAGGTAAATGTATATAGTGGTATCACGTGTGACATAATGTAGCCCCTACTGTAAATGATAGGGCAGTTATTATTACACTCTGCAACTGCTGAATAACCTACATTATATATTTGGTCAGCCAATATAGATGATTGCTTCACATGTACATACTAAGAAAGTCACTCATGTCAGGTATCCCCCAGACGGAATTATTAGGACGCTGCTCTCCAGAACAGTAAATCTTTTAAGTTGCTGAGTAGGTGAAAGTGAAGTCCATATGAGCTTCTTCCATTGAAGTCACATATTTGATATACAGCAGCGCTGCTCATATGACAGGTGCCGTGTGGAATTCAGTTATGTGGGCTGGAAAACTCTGTTTGGAGTGTGCACCCACTGTATCTGTAGGAGGATGACATTTTTCCTGAAACATGAACTTCGGAGCATTTGCAAATAGAAGCAAACAAATGTTTTAATCAGGTCTCTTCAGGGTCAGACTGCAGCAGTGATTGCAATTATTTCACTTTTTCAATCGATTTCAAGGTAGTTTAGTTATCTTTATATACTCAGATTGGCAAAAAAAAATGTACTTTTTCACATTTCCACTAGAGGGCGGTGTGTGCTTTGCCAGCAGGTTTAAAAGTACAAGCCAAAACTTTGAAACTTCAACACGAGTAGAAAAAAAAAATTATTGAGAGGGTTATTCTCAACATCACAAGTTTGTCTCAGTTTTCTGAGTTTACAGAATTAATAGTGTGTTAATACGGCGTATATTTAAGTGTGCACTGATGGGAGCTATGGCTCCCAAATAAACCCCCCAGGGCTCTCTTTGTCCACCTTTACCACTGGATCCATCCTCCAGTAGTTATAATGCTGTCAGGTGAGCACAGATGCACCTAAAACCGTGTGTGATAAAACCTCTGACAGATGCACCTACAAAAGGTCTAATAAAACATAGACACAGTCTCACGGCATTCTCATTGCCCTCCCAGCCATGTTGTAGCACAGCTCAGCTATTTTATGCTCAACTCTGCTATGATATGCATGCACAGAGAGCATGATCATGCTCTAAAGGTTCCCAAGAACCACCAATGAAATATGGAGTTTTAAGTAGTTTTCAACATTGGTCAAGTAGTGGGTCCCAGTCACTACATTCAAAACTGTCAGTTGTCACCTCATCCGTAAAATTAAAAAATGGCCATGTTGAGATCTAGCTTTATCAGAAAGCACACAGAAGAGTAGAAGCAGGGGGTTTGCTGGGAAATGTAGTTTTAGCAGATAATAGAAACATCCATTCAGTACTCTGAAGCTGGATGCACCAAGAGGAGATGACACAAAGGTACTAGAAAAAAAGAATATTACCAGTGGTCATGCAGATACTGTGCTTTGTGAAAAAAAAATATTGCCATTGTGGGAAAAACTCTTTAACTAGATTCGAGCAAAAAGATTTGTAAAATTTGTATGACCCTGGGCCAGTGGCCACGTTCTTAGCCGTGCCATTCTCTTCCTAACTGCTTGCAAAAGAGCCCTGTGAGGAGGAGATTTTCACGCCTCTGGTCCGACAGCCACAGACTACCAAGGCTGCTGCTAGCCCAGGGTCCTGCAATTCTATTTGTTCAACTTTAGTATTAACCCCTTCTCAACATAAGACCCACCAGTACATCCTATGTCTGGTGCAAGTATATGGAGCAGACTCAGGAGATGAGAGAGTTTTGATCGCTGCTGTTTAACTACTTAAATTAAATTAAGGTTGACAGCGGCTTTTAAATGGTTCAACGCTGGTGGGGCCTCCGTTCCGGTTCCCATTGGTACTGATACAATTATGGGTTGCCATGGCGGCTGGGTGGCTAATGTAGGCCACTATCGCTGCCATCTTTGTGGCTGCGCTTCATAGCGGATTGTCATTTTACTATATTCTGCAATATTGAAGTGTTGCCAATTGCTGTATATAGTACAAGTGATCAGATAATTGAAGGTTAAATTCCCCTAGAGACCGTAAATAACTTAAGTGCGAAATATGTAGGAAAAAGCATGTAGGAAAATGTGTTATCTGATTAAACCATGGTTGAACTTTTTGCCCATAACTCCAAATGTTTTTTTTTTGCGCAACATCACAAAAATAACACCATACCCACATTGTAGCATGGTGAAGGCAGCATTATGTTTTTGGGGTGACTTTTTGCAGCTGGAACCAGGGCTTTAGTCAAGGTGGAGGGAATTATAAACAGTTCCAAATATCAGTCAAATTTGCAACAAAACGTTATGGTTACTGCTAAAAAGCTGAAGATGAAATAACATTTTTTTTCAAATTTTTCAGTACAAAATATGGTAAAATGATTGGTGTCATTTAAAACTTGTTCCACCAAAAACAAGCCCTCATACTCTATGTCAACAGAAGTAAAAAGTTATTGCTCTTGGGGAAAAAAAACTATATAGAAAACTAATATAAATATATATATATGCAGATATAAATGTGAAAACATTAGCCACTCGTTATAACTGGCCAGGTACACATTTTTATAAGTGGAAGCAGAACTTGTAGCATTCTGAACGTCTAACTTTCAGTCACCGTCTTATTTCTTCTATGTCTGCAGATTTCAATCTTTAATGATCAATTGGTAAAAGCCGTCCAAGAATCACACAAGACTAACCCTGTGCCAGGGCGAGCAAATGGAGCCTTGATCTTAAATCAACCACTTCTAATTGAGACATACGTTGGATTCATGTCCTTCATCGGAAACCGCAACAAACTTGGCTATTCACTCGCCAGAGGCAGCGTTGGGTTTTAAGTAAAGCTGGAATTGTTAAAGTGTCAAATGTTTCACAGATATTTCTTTGCCGTACACATAGAAGTAAGCCATAATGTCTTGTTAGGTGTTAATGTATGGATGACATCAGTCTGGGACCCTGACGCTTCACACAACTTTTTCCATTGTTTTATGCTGTTGTACCATTTAAAGGATTAAATCAGGGATGACTAGCTGAATGTTAATGTTGGGGACCACTGAAGGGTGTGCGTGTCGCCATAGAAAAGCTCTTCACCACTACATCTAATGTCATGTTTAGTGTATTTATAATATTAATCTTTTATATATCTTGGCTCAGTTAAAGCTTTAATAAATATATTCTTAAGCTAACTACATTTATATTACGGTCTTGTGTGTTCTTGTCTTATTTTTTGTTATTTTTTTTATTTATTTAAAAAATGACCTTATCTTCCAAATAAAGTATACATTTTATTATGCCTGCAGAGCGCAGCATGGCGCCACATAGCACAACAATCTGTAACTAAAGTATTATTAGATGCCACAAATCCGCCCACATAGCAGCCCTGATGGTGTTTGGGGGGTGTGATCGGTGTGGTAGTACTAAAAACCACCATTATCCTGCAATGCTGCGTACCACGTAACCATGTAGCTCCTCAGTTCTTGGTGAGCTCAGCAATACAGAAAACAGTGATTTTATCAAACCTGCACCAAGCAGCCCAGTAAGTGACACTGGAATCAGGATCTCTGTCCCTGCATCATGCTGCTCTCAGATTACACAACAAAACCCACTGACAGATTCCCTTTTAGATCAGTAGTTTGGGCCTAAATGATTACTCCAAGCGAAGCAGTTTCGTTCTAGGTATTAAAAAGATGCCCCAAATTTTAAATAGGGCATATTTATAAAACTTTGTTTAAAATAACTATTAGCATTAGTCTTTGGAGGAGCTGTTTATTAGGATTCTTAGAATTGTTAATTTATTAGGATAGGAGCTTTGTAGGACTTATCGGGTTGTGCAAAAAATAAAAAAGCTTGTAGGACAAACCTACACCATACTACACTCAGACATCTGAGAGTGAGAAAGTGGCACTGCCATCTGCTTGTAGCCTTAGCGTGGGAGAAGCACTCCCCACTGAGGAACAGTCAGGTGCAGGACCTAGTGTTGTGGTCCTTCACACAACCTTATTTCCCTACAAGTGTTCCAGTTTGTACCAACTGAAGGTAAAATACTGTATGTGTCATTCACATGTATTAAGTGTCATTTTTTTTTCTGGTGGCCAATTTGTAATATATTGTCTAGCAGACAACTTTATTTTGGACTCTGTATTGCACACACGCCCACTGTGTACACAAGAATGTGGTCCCCGCAAGTGGCTTAGGCGTTACACAAAATATAAGGTTGGTGAAAAAAGAAGAACTCAGTCTGCTCTTCCTGGACGATTGGTGCTGTCCAAGATTTGCAGCAGCGATTTCTGAAACCGATAAAAAGCCCTAATGAGGTTCATGCATTTTTACAGATAACTCTGAAAGAGCCCTCAAGATGGGACCCAGTATGATCACCTGGATAAATTGGGAACATTAATAACTCCCCTTCTTTCCTGAAGGATTTTCCTACATTCGTATGCCCCTGTTCAATATTTGTTAGTAGATAACTCTATAATGGATTTTAAGGGACAAATTTCCTTGTGACATTTTATCTCCTTCAAATATACAGTCCAATATAGTGTAAATCTATATAAGGTTTGCAAGAGCACAACTGGGTACAGCTGAGGTTTTATAATTTTTGACAGCGGAAACTGTCAAATTTTATCTCTCCGATTGCCTAGAAACTATTGGCACAAATAAAAAAAGTATGTGGAACCTAGTAGTGTCATTCTCGCTCAAAAGGCATCACACCTATGTTCATTATTTTATAGAAGAGTTTCCCTCCTTTCATCCATTTATGATGCACATACATGAGGGTCCACACAATGAACAGCAGAGTTCCACAACCGCTGGTGTCCAGACATGCTGAAAGCAGTTTTTACTATGTCAAGGGAGCAATGACTTGAAGAAAAGTGGAATGAGAGGCAGGATGTATACCGTATTTGCCGGCGTATAAGATGACTTTTTTGCCCTGAAAAACATGCCTCCAAGTGGGGGGGTCGTCTTATACGCCGGGTGCACTTCAGTTGGGATGTGCCGGGTAGATGCCGGGGCCCTGAGCAGGCGGGGGGGGCCACTTGCTTTCGGGCACCCCGCTGGGCTATGGGGGGAGGAGAGCGGTGTCAGTGCCCACCCTTCTCCCCCGCTTGCTTAGGGCCCCGGCAGCCGGATACTTACCTCTCCCCATGCCTCTGCAGATCCGCTGTCTTCCTGCTGTGCGCTCCCTGTGACATCTCAGGTCAGAGGGCACGGTGACGTCTTTACACCGCGCCCTCCCCTGAGCCGTCACAGGCAGCGCAGAGCGGGAAGACGCCGGCGACGCTGGAGTCCAGACCAGAGCAGCGGCAGCAGGTGAGAAGGAGTGAGGTGAGTATTGGATTTATTTTTTTTTAATCTATGGAGGCATGGGGCATAATATGGGGGGTGACATCCTGCATGGGGCATAATATGGGGGGTGACATCCTGCATGGGGCATTATATGGGGGGGTAACAGCCTGCATGGGGCATAATATGGGGGGTGACATCCTGCATGGGGCATTATATGGGAGGGGTTGAGTATATAACAAACTCTATATTTTGAGTGGAAATGTTGGGGGGTCGTCTTATACGCCGGCAAATACGGTACATGGCAGCAGAGAGATGGAGTCTATAGTTAAGCGGAAATCTGTGTGACAGATTTATAAGGAATGTATGGGGGATATGAATCTCTCAGACCGTGTGCTTCAATAGTATCTGGTGAATTGAAAGAACATTCCCTGATACAAAAAGGTGGCAATTGACCAAATTCAAATTGATAATTTTTTTGAAGACATGCAGTTAAAAAACCAAGGGATATTCACCATTTTCTAATTCCAAGAACAATGTTATTTTTACCTTTAGATAAATATATGGGAAAGCACAACACCTATTGAAGGCCGAGGATTTGAAAAACAACCCCAAAAACCTGCACCTTGCTGTAGGTTTCACATTTGCAATGTAAGAACACTTTAATTAGGTTTTTAACTGAACTGTGGTATGGGTAATGTTTAGGCTCATTTCCCACTAGCATTATGCCTTACAATATCACTGGATCCATATCAGACATTAAGTTAAAATGTGTTCATCAGGATCCCATTTGTTTTTTTTTTCTATTTTACAAGGTATATTTATTTTATCTATACAACAGCATTAATTTTTCCAGCACTTTACAGATGTTATCACTGGCTCCATTAAGGCTAACAAGCTAAAATCCCTATCAGTATGTTCTCCCTGTGTTTATATGGGTTTCCTCCGGGTACTCTGGTTTACTCCTACAGTCAAACTCTTTGCAAATGTTGCCCTTGGTGGGTTTTGAACCCAAGACCCAAGCGCTGCAAGGCTACATTGCTTACCGCTGAGCCTTTGTTCTGCCTTCGTGCAATAGTAAAGAAGTAAGAAAAACCCAATAGAGAACAACTAATGCAAATATAAACAGCCCGCAATGCTTATCATGGATTATTTATTATTTAACGGCCTTCAGCTCGATCTCGAGCCATGGCGACTTGATGGATGAATGATCTGTAGGAAGATCAATCTTGTGCAAGTCTAGATAGGTCCACCAGGGTTTTCTCAGTCGTTATCTTAATTGTATCAAGACTTCAGGTTGCTGGTCTTCCTCTTCGCCTTGTTCTTTCTGTTCTTCCGACCATGATGTCCTTCTCCAGTGATTGCTCTTTTCATATGATGTGTCCAAAGTAGGCAAGTTGTAGCTTGGTGATCATTTCTTCGAGTGACATGTCTGGCTTGATTTATTCCAAAATTGATTTTCTTGTTTTTCTTGCCATCCATGATAACATTATTGATAGCATCCTTCTCCAGCACCACATTTAAAAGGCTTCGATACTTCTACCTTGTTTCTTTATCCTCTATTTTTCTCACCCATATCTTTCCACAGAGAAGACCAAACTACAGTATGTACGATTCATGTATTCTTCTCCAGTGAAATGTTTCTCGATTTGAAGACCTTGTCTAGTGACTTCATTGTTGATTTGCCCATAGCTATTCTCCTATTGACTTCCGATGTCATTTCTGCATCTTGAGTTATCATCATTCCGAGTAGGTTGAAGTCCTTTATAACTTCCAGTTTGTCGGCGTCCATGTCAGATGTGCCTCAGTCGTACTTGGCAGTAGGCAATATTTTAGTGTTGAGTATCAGACCATATTGGAGCTTTCCATCTTGACACTCTGTAATAAGTCCTACATTCCATCTAATCTTGTTACTATCAATTTTGTATCATCTACATATTTAAGATTTTTGATGATTTGTCAATACATTTTGATTCCTTCTTTTTCTGCAAGTCCAGCCTTCTTGAAAATAGCTTCTGCATTTAAATTGAAGAGAAATGGTGACAGGATGCAACTTTGTCTGATGCCTCACTCTACTTTGAACCATGCCGTGTCCTGTCCAGACTGTTAGCATGGAAGAAGCCAACATTTTTCTATAGTTAAAATATATTTAGTGGCCCTAAATCTGATACAAAAAGGACATAGATTAATCATATCCTTATAACTAATACACTATGGTCTCATGTTTGCCTGTTGAGTAACTGATTTCATTGACGTCCTGTGGCATAGATTTTACAGGGTATTGCATAGGTGTCCTTCCTGGATGTAGAAATATTTTTGAGTAATGTTGTTTTATAGTGCCTGATGCAATTCTTGTTTTATGATGATTATTTTACAGGAAAAATCATCCCTGCCCTCGGGAATGAATGGAATACAAATGTAAAACTTCTGGCTCTTCGCATATGGATGACTCATTCGACTGTGTTATCCACGGTAAATCTCAGATGCTTCACTGTGCGGGATGTGATTACAGAAAACTTGTTATTGTGAAATTGAATTGATTTTGTGCTGTATAAATTTTAAGTTACATATAATATAACTATGCTAACCCGTAGGAAAACACACATAAAAATAAATGGCCTTCTATGGTCTCCTTATCGCTATATGTTCACAGAAGGCGTTCTTCCCTGAATATCGCAAAGTCGCCGTCATTTCAGTGATTCTTACCCCTCCCTCAAAACAGATAATCAGCTTGAACATAAAGCATGTTAAAGGGGTTGTCCAGTCCCATGTAGATAAAGTAATCCAATAATTATCTGGACTTTTAAGCGCCAAATCTGTCTGAACTGTTTTTGGGGGACTAAAAATTGGGTGTGAAAGAACCTTTCCTCAAGATAATGACCCCAAATGCATCAAAATCAACATATAAACTCTATTAACTTTGACTTACTGTATAAATCACATATAATGTATTGGATATGCAGAGGTTATGTCTAGATAGCAGCCTTTGTGCAAGTTTGCTTGTAGCATATCTCTTTAAAGAGGGCCTGTCACCTGATCAAAAGTATTCAGCTTTTGCTTAAATGTTTTTCCCGTTTCCACACTGTCTATGCCATTTGTTATGCTTAATCTATCATACAGTTGCAGAGATATGGGCCTTTTTATGTAGTGCTAAGTTTTATGGTCTTTACCAAGGAGCCCGTGGCTCATGCTAATAATACAGAGTACAGTAGCCTAATGATGCTCCCCAGAGAATCCTCTGAGTACTGCCCCATTGGTAATATAATACATAAGTACTTCAGCTCCCCAGCAAAAATTCTTAATGAGTACAGGTGGAGGAGAGGAATCCAGACGCCTGTACTGATGAGGGGCTAGAAGTTCTGGAGGAGATCCAAATGAAGTGATTTAATGAACTGAGGACTAGACCCAAAAAGAAATATTGGGGTAGCTAGAACAAGCCCCCCTATTGATACAGTCCCCTTGACACATGATAGTTAGAAAATAATTAATGAATGTGGGACTGAACTAAAGGCTTTATCTACCCAGGTAAAGGATATTAAAACTGATATGACTGTTATAAGGGAGGACATTACTAAAGTTAGAGACCGACTGGATCTGGAAATGGCTGTAATTATGCAGCCAGGGTCTGATTCATGTCGCCCTTGGTTTGGGCCGCGTGACTTGACAGACAGGTTCCCTTTAACGTATATGTTGTATGTCTGTTCCATTTTCAGTTATACATAATATAAGATTTGATATCCTGACAGGAGAGAGGAAATCCTTTCATTAACCTTTCTTGCTTTCCTGTTGTGGGATCAGATCCCGTTTTGGGTAATAATTATATTGACCTAACAGCATGATACTGAATACTGCCTTAGATGTCCTACAAGAAAAATACACTGTATCTGTTGTGAAAAATAATCTGTGGAGAGCCCTAGACTCTGTTAACATGTCCGCTTGGACATTCCATTTGTCTCCTCTGTTTTAAGAACAAGCGAAATAAGTGATCAATTGCATCCATTATGTAAACTGAACCAAAGGCGCCTATTGGGGTCCATTTGGGTTTAGTTGTTTTTTTTTTTAGAATGGACGAAAAAGTTATACATACATGACTGTTAAGTGCTAAAAAGTGGACACCAAATGGACCCCTTAGTAATCAATGCCCCATTCTGCTTCCATTTTTATAACAATGGATCACTTATTCTATTTACCCCGTACCTAAAATTTAACCAACAGAATTTCTGAACTGACAAGCAAGCAAAGCCTCAGTGTATTGCTAGTATTGTGTATCATCCAGCCACAAATGAGTTAAATTAGATAACATAACTGTGGATGTCATGATATCAAAGCACATAATTATAATTTCAACCCTCATACTTCTTCTAGTACACCCACCCTACAGATTTAGATCAAAAGATGGTGACATCATGAAGCGGATTAGCATGGCTATGGCGGGGAAGCTTCTTATTTACTGGGAATTTTTTTTACTACAATGATGACATAATTACCACGATTCACTCCAAACTTGAACCCTTCGAATAATGAGCACGTCAGGGTTTCTGGTTTACCATGCGAAGTCCCACAATCTAGTGACTTTCTTCGCCACACTGTCTGCTCTCTATAAATGAATTAATGAGTATGTGCAGATGTAACAATGTCGATGCAGAACAAAATAGAATATGAAAAGTTTGTGTAGCGATATGTTAATGATTCATGCCAGCTGTTTTCGAAGCATCCAAACAATGAGCACATTCTAAAATAGGACCTCATATCAGGGACTATGCTAAGTCCCAAAGTGCCAGATATGAAATGCTGAGAATGTCAGCGCGGATCGCAGGCCTTTCACGCCTCATGGCAATTAAACTCAGCATCTAAATCTTACAAGCGCATTCCTCTAATCTGGCCCATTGCTCTAGTGGAATATAATCAGTTAAGCGCTGCAAAGTCTGCAGAAGAGCAAATTCTCATTCCAGACAGTTATTCTAGATTATGAACAGTTTCTGTTAATCTCCTAAAGTCTATAGTAAACGCAACAGATTTCACCATTTCTGTACATTTCTTTAGAATATGGATTTTTTTGTGATTTAACCGTGTGAATTTAGCAGAATGGCGGCCAGCTTCGGCTTGCATTTTCCTAAACCATAGAGGTCCAGACCAGTGATTAAAAAAAAATAACGCTTATCTATCGTGAAGCCCAGCGTCCGGCCCTCTGCGCCTCTTCTTTTCCCCTTTGGTATTTTGTTTGATAGTTTTTACGGCATGGTTGATCAGAGGTTAGCACTAGTGTTGAGCCACCCCCGTAGTGTTCGAGTTCGGTTCGGTTCGTCGAACACCTGTGTGTTCGCCGAACTGTTCGTCGAACTGTTCGTCGAACACCTTCGAACACCGTTAAAACCAATGGCAGGCAAACAAAAACACATAGAAACACATAGAAAACACCTTCAAAGGTGTCCAAAAGCTGACAAACTGCTCAGAAGACACAACTAACACATGGAAAAGTGACAAGTACATATAGTCATGCGAAAAGAAAAGAGGTGGAGGAGTAAAAGGAGGGGGAGACACAGATATAGGCATGTCATGCCCTTCTAAAATCCAAAAAGTGAGAAGCCGAGACGGCCAGTCCGCTCCTGCCCGTGCCACCTCCGTGTCGCCGGGTTTGTGCCAGAGCCGCGGTGAACCCTGACGGCCAGCCCCCCTCTCCCAATACTGGTGCCTGTCCGCTGGTGGGTCGAGAGAGCCCCCCTGTGGTGGAGGCAGCTCTAAGCTTTTTAATTTAAATTGTCCCTCTAATTTGAATGAATACACTTTAAATCCATTTACAAGGATCTATTGGAGGGCAAGTCTCATGCCAGCAGCTGCGTAATTCCAGCTCCAGTAGCGTCCACTAAAGCTGCTGCAGTTAAAAAGCTTTTATAAGGATCGAGCTCGGCTGTCCACCGCAAGGCATCCTAGTGCCAGTCCCAGCCCCTATGCCTTGGGGTGCCTCCTGATGCTCTTCACTGAGTATCCCGTGGTCCCGAAGCATTTCCTTTGAAAAAATTAAGTGTCCAAACTACAGGTGGTGTAGCTTGCTTAACAGCCGGGATAATCCGCTGACTAGCAGACACTGCTACTAGGCACAAAGTATTTCCTGGGCTAGATGCAGTTAAAAATTTGTAAGTAGATACTCTCGTTGGATGCTGAGAAAGCATTCCATAGAGTCTCCTGGCACGCCATATATGATTCTCTTAAAAAGCTTGGGGTAGGGGTCTAGGGGACCCTTTTATAGCCAAAATCACGGCCCTGTATCACAATACGTCACCTAGGCTGAAGATAAATGGAACTGTAGCACCGAGGGCTCGGTTGCTACAGACGTATTGCACCTCACCCAGAGGTGTGATATCTCACTCTCAGATAAGGATGGAGTGTGGATCAGGACCCGACACCTGCATGCATTACACCACATTGCCGTGGGGCAGGGCGACCAATATGCCCCTGAGATGGGCACGACAGTCCCTGTCCCTGGCTGGAGTGGGGGGAGGGAACACTGAGGAAGGGGAACCCTGCAGTGCAGGAGCAGGGAGGAAGCAGTTCCTGGGTGCATTGAGAAGGGAGTATAAAAGGTGGGCACCATCTTAGTTCAGTGCAGAGAAGTCTGAGCAGAAGTGGCAGGGAGCAGGGGCTCTGCATGAGCTCTGCTCCGGAGGCGGGCCTAGTAACAGAGGCCCAGGCCTGCAAGAGGGAGAAGGAAGGAAGAGGAGCGGAGAAGGCTCCAGGAACGAGGAATGAAGGGATCCCAGGGGTGCGGACGGGCGAGTCGCCACCGCACGCCCGAATCCACCTGCGTGGAGGGGTCAGGCCAAAGGGGGAGACCGGTCCCCGAACTAGTGGAGGCAGGAAACGACCCTCAGCTAGAAACCGGAGGCTCTGACATTTTATGTGGCGCAGCCCCTTGCTCCACCCGCTAGGAAGGCACCACATAGGGTCAGGGAAACTGGCGCCAAGTTTACCAAGAGGAGGCCCGAGGCAGCCGGACAGAAGTGTTGGTAAGAAAGGCCAGACAAAGGACACACAAAGGGGGTCCTGTGAAGCGCTCCAAAGTTATCTGGGAGTTGTCTGAGCCCCTCACCTGGTGAGCACAGTACGACGTGGGCAGCCGTTACCTGCAGACGTGGTTTGGATAATAAGAACTGTGAGTAAAGGCCCTGAACTGCATCACTGACTCCGTGTCGTTACTGCTGCTGCTCTGCACCATCACCCCCATCCTCCGCATACACTGCCCTGAGGCTATACTCCTCCCGTGGGGAGTTATGCTACGCTCTGCTGCACCCACAACACCAGCCTTAGCGGTCTGCCCTGTAGCGGCGGTTCACTCTGACCGCAATCCACGGGTGGCGTAGTCGGACATTTAAACATCAAAACCACATAAATAGTTCCGCCACTGGTTTGACCGCCCTGAGCCACGGAACCGGATCGCCGCCACGAAGACTACAACCACCAGCATCCACCAAAAAGGGTCCGGCTCCGGGTGTCCCAAGGCCCAGGGGGTGCGTCAGAACATTTTCATCACCTTTCACAATCACCAATGGGACAAGGCAGGGATGTCCTCTGTCCCCTCTCTTATACATCCTAGTGACGGAGCACCTGCTCTCATCAATTCGCCATAACCCCAATATTAGGTGGATTGAGGTGGGAGGCACCGAGTACAAGTGCTCTATTTGCTGATGATGTCCTAGTATATATCACTCAATCACATATATCCATCCCTGCTGTTATGGCTGAAATAGATCACTTTGTTACATGGTAAAATTTTAAAATCAATGCAGCGAAGTCTGAGGCCCTCGATGTCTCCCTCCCTAAATCCATATAGGATTCCATCCAGTCCAACTTTCCCTTTGCCTGGCCCTCACAGGGTATCAAATACTTAGGAATTCCTATTCATAGAGACCTCTCCCATCTATGTTATCTTAATTTTGGGCCCTTTATTGAACAATTCCATACAGACCACGGTTGGCAAGTTAGAACTGTAAGATTCACTACGTGAACCACTGGTGTTTTGTGGAAAAGCACATGTACACCGCGTTCCAAATTATTATGCAAAAAGTGTTTAGGAGTGATAAGGGAAGAATTTGTTTGTTTGTCAGTTAAACTCATTGATGGTGATGTGTGTCAGGGCTCTTTATATCACTGTAAGCAATTGCAGACACCTGTGCTAATTAGTTTGGCAGGTGTGTCCAATGAAAGGCAAGACTACTTAAGAAGGCTCTCTCACATTATTAAGCAGCCTACATTTTCTGCCAAAATGGGAAAGAAAAAGGATGTGTCGGCTGCTGAGAAGCAACAAATTGTGGAGTGTTTAGGTCAAGGCATGACTACAATCAACATTGTGCGATGATCAGGATGAAGTGTCTTGGCAATCAAGAAGTATGTAGCTGATTCACAGTACACACGTGTGCGTGCTGATAAGGGCAAATTGAGGACTCTTTCCTACAGGCAATTACATCAGGTTGAAACAGCAGCGGCAAAAAAGCCTTGTCATAGCAGCAGACAAGTTTTTGAAGCTGCTTGTGCCTCCAACGTCCCCCGAACAACAAGATGCAGGGTCCTTCAGAGGTTTGCAGCTGTGCATACGCCATCCTGTCGACCTCCTCTATCCACTTCACACAAGCAGAAACGGCTCCAGTGGGCCAAACATTACATGAAGACTGATTTCAAAACTGTTTTGTTCACGGATGAGTGCCGTGCAGCGCTCGATGGTCCAGATGAATGGAGTGGAGGATGGCTGGTTGATGGACACCCCACGCAAACACGGCTACAGCGCCAACAAGGAGGAGGTGGAGTAATGTTTTGGGCTGGAATCATGGGGAGAGAGATTGTCGGCCCCTTTAGGATCCCTGAAGGCGCTAAAGATGAACTCCATAATGTATGCACTTCCTGCCATGGTTCAAGAAGAAGAACCGTGTATTTCACAGCAAGTTCATTTTTATGCATGATAATGCACCATCTCATGCTGCACATAAAACATCTGCATCTCTGGCTGATATGGGCATAAAAGGGGACAAACTTATGGTGTGACCCCCATGCTCCCCTGACCTCTACCCCATTCAGAACCTTTGGAGCATCATTAAAAGGAGTGTCTATGACGGCGGGAGGCAGTTCACATCTAAGCAACAGCTCTGGAAGGGTATTCTGTCCTCATGCAAAACAATTGAAGCAGAAACCATCCAAAACCTGACAAATTCAATGGACGAGAGAGTTCAGAAGCTCCTTTCGAACAAGGGGTCCTATGTGAAAATGTAACATCACCTAGAATAAAGTTTTGAGTTGAAAACTGTTTGATTTCAGTTTCTAACAACCTGCTAATGCTTATAATTTCAAAAATGACCATTTTTTTGGTCTTTATTAAAATGAAAAGGTTGATCGAAAAGTTTGGGGGATCTAAGAGTGTGGCAACCCAGTAGTCATGATTACTTCGAATTCTGACAATATGAGGGTCATGCTGCAGGTAGTGCAGCAAGAAGGCACTTATGTGTCTTGCGCATCTCGGAGCCCCAAAATTATTTTCCGGGCTAGATGCAGCTAAAAATTATTTTTAATTTTAAATCTGGTGAAGCTTATTATAGATGGCCTAATAGGATCAGTGCTGCACACTGCTACAAAGCCCAAATTATTTTCCAGTCAAGATACAGATAAACATGATTAGTAATTTGAAAGCTTAAAACGGTTGGTAGGGTGATTTTAACCAATCATCAAGCTTTTACTCTCCCCAGGATGACACAGGGGTAGAAAAGTCGTTTCGGATCCATGATTTGTTCATCTTTATGAACGTGAGTCTGTCTACATTATCAGTGGAGAGCCGCGTGCGCTTATCTGTCAGCACACCACCAGCAGCGCTGAACACACGTTCAGACAGAACGCTGGCTGCGGGGCATGACAAGATCTCCAAGGCGTAAGTGGCTAGCTCCGGCCATTTATCCAGATTGGAAGCCCAAAAAGAGCAAGGATCCAGTGACACAGTCGTGGCTTCAATGTTTACTTGGAGATACTCCTGTACCATCGTCTCTAGGCGTTGACTATGTGTCAGACTTCTTGTCTCCTGTGGCCTTGCAAAGGATGGGCTAAAAAAGTGGTGAAATGATTCCGCAAAATTGATGTTACCAGCAGATACTGTGGTTCTGTTACGGTTTGAGTGCTGAACACTTGACGGTCCCACGGTTGGCAAGTTGGAACTGTGAGATTCACTACGTGCACCACTGGTATTTTGTGGAAAAGCACATGTAAGATTCTGCAACAGTCTCTGCTGATACTCCTGCATGCGTGCATCCCTTTCTATGGCAGGAATAATTTCTGCAAATTTACTTTTGTACCGGGGATCTAACAGTGTGGCAACCCAGTAGTCAGGATTATTTCTAATTCTCACAATTCGAGGGTCATGTTGCAGGTAGTGCAGCAAGAAGGCACTCATGTGTGTTGCGCATCCAGGAGCACCAAGTCCCTGTTGTGTTGGTGGCGAGGTAACAATCATGCTTCCTTCCTCTGTCCTCTCCCCCCAACCTCGCACAACAGAAATGTGATCAAGGTCTCCCTCATCTGATGAGTCTTCCATCAGTTCGTCCTCCACTTCTTCCTGGGCTCCTGCACCTTCCTCACTAGTTTGGCTGCTACCATGCGCCCTGGTAAAATCATCTCCCCCACCCTCACATGCCTGCCGCCTTGGTGCTGCCGACCGTCTGGACCTTGCAGATGTTAGCCCTTCCGCATACAACTCCTCCTCCTCTACTTCCTCCACCTCCTCTTGTGCCACCACCTGACTCCGAATTCTGTTTAACATGTGCTCCAGCATGTAAATCACCGGAATAGTCATGCTGATAATGGCATCGTCAGCACTAAACATCTTCGTCGCCATTTCAAAACTGTGCAGAAGGGTGCATAGGTCCCTGATCTGAGACCACTCCTCCAGCGTGATTTGCCCCACCTCTGAATCTCGTTGGCCCAGGCTATACGTCAGAACGTATTGCACCAGGGCTTGTCGGTGCTGCCACAGTCGCTGCAACATGTGCAGAGTTGAATTCCACCGGGTAGGCACATCGCATTTTAGCCGGTGAAGTGGCAGGCCCAACGACTTCTGTAGAGATGTAAGTCGCTGAGCTGCGGGATGCGAACGGCGGAAGTGAGCACACAGCGACCGTGCCCTCTGCAGAAGGCCATCTAGTCTGGGATAGTGGGCTAAAAATTGCTGGACAACCAGGTTCAACACGTGAGCCATACAAGGCACGTGTGTGACATTGCCCCGGCGAAGGGCCGCACCCAGGTTTGCAGCATTGTCGCACACGGCCTTCCCTGGTTTCAGGTCCAGTGGAGACAACCATTCATGAAATTGGTTCTCCAGAGCTGACCACAACTCCTCAGCTGTGTGACTCACATTTCCCAGACATTTCAATGTAAAAACCGCCTGATGACGTTGAGCCCTACTGCCAGCATAGTAAGGAGGTGTGCAGGATCCCTTCTGCGCAGTTAGAAAGCTTGTGGCATGACCAGACAGGCTTTGGGTGCAGGTGGAAGACCGAGAGGAGGTTGAGGAGGCAGAAGCAGTGGAGGAACTTTGACATAAAGAGGATTGACGCACAACTCGTGGGGACGGCAAGACTTGGACAGCAGCCCCTTGTCCTGCTGTCACCATAGTTACCCAGTGCCCAGTCAGCGACATGTAACGCCCCTGTCCATGCCTACTCGTCCAAGTGTCTGTGGTGAAATGCACCCTGTCACACACAGAGTTTCTCAAAGAAGCGGTGATGTTGTGTGCGACATGCTGGTGGAGCGCAGGCACACCTTTCTTTGAGAAGTAGTGCCGACTGGGCATCTGGTACTGGGGCACTGCGACGGACATAAGGTCTCGAAAATCCTCTGTGTCCACCAGGCGGAAAGGCAGCATTTCTGTAGCCAAGAGCTTGCAGATGGTGAAATTCAACCTCTTAGCTTTCTCATGGCTAGGAGGAAATGGTCTTTTACTTGTCCACATCTGAGGGACCGAGGGCTGGCTATTGTGCTTAGACGGGGTTGATAAGGGTGTCCCCAGCAAACTGCCGGTCTGTGAGGAAGATGCAGGCGGACATGTTAGGTTGCCTTGATCCAAAGGTGGTGCTATCGATGTCGGACAGCGCTCAAGACCAGCTGGTGTTACCACCTCCAAAGAAAATGATGACCTGCCAATCACGCTGGCTGTTGCGGGTAAAGAGGTGGCAGGTCTGCGCCCCAAAACAGGTGTGACTGCTGTCCCCCCAGTCACAGAGGATGAAGAGGCCGCGGATGCACAAGATATGGCAGACGGTGGTTGGCCCGGCCGGCTAGGCCGCATTGTAGCACACTGAGCTTCCCACTGCAACTTATGCTTCATGTCCATGTGCCGGTTCATGCATGAAGTACTCAAACTATGTATTTTTTGGCCTCTACTTAGCTTTTGCTGACAAATGTTACAGATAACACGAGTTGGGTCATCTTTATCGATCTGAAAAAATGCCCAGGCTATGCAAGGCTTAGCACCCATGCGACCTGAAGAGCCACCACGACTTGTGGTGAGAGGCAGAGTTGTGTTTGAGGATGCAGTTGTTGACGTGCTTCCAGTACTACGTCTCTGTCCAGGAAGGCGCAACCTGACCTCGTCGTCACTAGCATCTTCCTCCACCTCCTCTGCTGACCTCATCTCTTGGCTGACTGTGGGTTGACAGTAAGTGGGATCTCCGACCTCATCATCATCACCCTGTGCGTTATCACACCCGTCGTCCTCAGAGCCAACCTGTTCCTGCCCTGACAAAAAACTAAAGTTGTCGCTCCAATCAGGTATTTGAGTCTTATCATCGTCTTCCTCATTGTCTCCACCAACAGGAGTTACAGTTTGGGAATGAGGGTCTACATTATGGTCAGAACCTTCTGCGTCTGGTCCTGGATCCGACTCATAAAGATTCTGGGCATCAGTGCAGATCATTTCCTCGTCTGGATTCACAGAAGCGCTGGAGTCGACCTCTGATTCCCAGGCTATAGTATGAGTAAACAGCTCTGCAGACTCAACCATCTGTTCTACCTCATACTCAGACGGGCAGCTGGAGATTTGGGAGCTGTGAGGAAGCAAGTGCGATTTGGGTGACACCTTTGAGGACTGGAGTATTTGTGATGTTGAAGTTGATGTGGAGGAGAGCCCACTTAAAGGAGCACTTGATATCCGTTGAAGCACCTGCTGTTTTTGTGCCTCATCTGGAATTTGTAGCGATTGGCGTGGCCGTAAGAAAGGGATCTTATCACATTGTCTGCTAAAAGAAGTAGACATTTTAGTTTGGCTGGAAGATGGTCTTTCTTCTGCACCTACCCCACGGACACAACCTTTTTTCCCCTTCCCAACACGCCTATTCCCCTTTCCACCAGCAGCAGGCCTTTTTCCACTCATTTTGGTGGTTAACTAATTCACAACTCTGGAGTTGTTTGCACAAAAAAACAATGGATGGTGACCGAGCAGAGCTGAGTGGCCAAACTGTGGTATTAGGCCAAAACTATTGGCTGGGTTAGATGCAGAAAAAAATTATTTTTAATTTGCAACCTGATGGAGGTCAGTATAGATGGACTAATAGACCAAGTCCCACACACCGCTAGAAGCCCAAATATTTTTTCAGAGCTAGATGCAGAAAATTTTTTTATTCAATTTGCAACCTGATGGAGGTCAGTATAGATGGACTAATAGACCAAGTCCCACACACTGCTAGAAGCCCAAATATTTTTTCAGAGCTAGATGCAGAAAAAAATTATTTTTAATTTGCAACCTGATGGAGGTCAGTATAGATGGACTAATAGACCAAGTCCCACACACCGCTAGAAGCCCAAATATTTTTTCAGAGCTAGATGCAGAAAAAAATTATATTCAATTTGCAACCTGCTGGA
The DNA here is from genome assembly GCF_046119375.1 of Phyllobates terribilis. Taxonomy (NCBI): domain Eukaryota; kingdom Metazoa; phylum Chordata; class Amphibia; order Anura; family Dendrobatidae; genus Phyllobates; species Phyllobates terribilis. The sequence continues at coordinate 337,242,843 of NW_027362763.1, read as the reverse complement.
GGTCAGTATAGAAGGACTAATAGAACAAGTCCCACACACTGCTAGAAGCCCAAATATTTTTTCAGAGCTAAATGAAGAAAAAAATTATTTTTAATTTGCAACCTGATGGAGGTCAGTATAGATGGACTAATAGACCAAGTCCCACACACTGCTAGAAGCCCAAATATTTTTTCAGAGCTAGATGCAGAAAAAAATTATTTTTAATTTGCAACCTGATGGAGGTCAGTATAGATGGACTAATAGAACAAGTCCCACACGCTGCTAGAAGCCCAAATATTTTTTCAGAGATAAATGAAGAAAAAAAATATTTTTAATTTGCAACCTGATGGAGGTCAGTATAGATGGACTAATAGACCAAGTCCCACACACTGCTAGAAGCCCAAATATTTTTTCAGAGCTAGATGCAGAAAAAAATTATTTTTAATTTGCAACCTGATGGAGGTCAGTATAGATGGACTAATAGAACAAGTCCCACACGCTGCTAGAAGCCCAAATATTTTTTCAGAGATAAATGAAGAAAAAAATTATTTTTAATTTGCAACCTGATGGAGGTCAGTATAGATGGACTAATAGACCAAGTCCCACACACTGCTAGAAGCCCAAATATTTTTTCAGAGCTAGATGCAGAAAAAAATTATTTTTAATTTGCAACCTGATGGAGGTCAGTATAGATGGGCTAATAGACCAAGTCCCACACACCGCTAGAAGCCCAAATATTTTTTCAGAGCTAGATGCAGAAAAAAATTATATTCAATTTGCAACCTGCTGGAGGTCAGTATAGAACGACTAATAGAACAAGTCCCACACACTGCTAGAAGCCCAAATATTTTTTCAGAGCTAAATGAAGAAAAAAATTATTTTTAATTTGCAACCTGATGGAGGTCAGTATAGATGGACTAATAGACCAAGTCCCACACACTGCTAGAAGCCCAAATATTTTTTCAGAGCTAGATGCAGAAAAAAATTATTTTTAATTTGCAACCTGATGGAGGTCAGTATAGATGGACTAATAGAATGATGCTATGCCCAAAAGATTTTACTTCACTAGGTGCAGTAAAAAAATTGGTATTCTATACACAGGTGGTATATCTTGCAACACAGATAGGCTACTCCACTGACTAACACACTCTGCAATAGGCCAAAAAGGATTAGCTTTGCTAGATTCAGCCAAATGCTGTGAAAAAAACTTGCACAGCACTGGCACAGACCTGCCTGGCAAAAACTGATAGGAACTGATGTAACGTAGTCCTGAAAAGGACTCCAATTACAATTAGTCTTTACTCCCACAATCTATCTATTTAAGAGCACAGACCTGCCTGATAAAAGTCGTAGGAAATGCTGTAACCTAGTCCTTAAAAGGACTGCAATCACAACTATTCCCTACTCCCAAGCTATCTGTTTATTTGTGCGAAAATTGGCTTGAAATTAACAAGGTATAGCGCACACTGCAACAGCGGTGCAGTCTAACACGCAGCTGCAGCAGTGAGAAAATGGTGGCGACGGGGAAAATGGCTTGGTCTTATAGGGCAAGGACATGTGACATACACTGCCAATCACACATGCCCTTGCTTGTGTGAAAAAAAGCACTTCGCTCCGTGTGTGCGCTGCTGATAGGCTGACAGATTGCACCTCCCCACTGCAAATGTGGGAAAGAGAAAAAAAAATGGAGATCTTCATTGTTCCTGCAGAGATCCATCCCCTGCCCCTCCCCCCGCCCCGCTGTACACTCAAACTGCGTATTAACATTAATTTTCATCATTACTGAGAAAAAATCCAGTTATGATTTTGGTGCACGAACAGTTATCGAACATAACCTCGAACAGCCGAATTTTTCTCAAATTGTTCGTGTTCGCCGACCGGTTCGAACACCGCCCAAAACAGCTCGAATTTGAGATTGGCGAACAGTTCGAGTAGAACAACGCTCATCTCTAGTTAGCACTGTTGTCATGCAGGGGGTTCTTGGGCTTGAATTTGACTAAGGCTACATTCACACATCTTTTTCCAATCTTTCTAAAAACTGAAGGAGATAGACTATAAACTTTTTTTTATCCATTGACTTTTAACAATGGACCACTTAGAAACAGATGAAAAACTGAAGCATGTCTTGTGTTTTTCTGTTAGTCTTAGTTCATCTTCTATTGTAAATGAGCCTTAGAGCTGACTCAGTGCTGCAAATTATTACACTCATTATGGCTCAGATTATTACCTCCCTCACTGCCACGTGCCACAATCAAAGAAAGAATATATAAACTTATAAAGCCGTATGTATTTCTGCAGTTATTAAGGTGAACCTTTGGTCCAGGGACTAAATTTAAAGCACCACTCCAGCGTTTATTTTTATTGCAGTGCTGGAGTGGTGCTTCTAATCTAAGGTTCATACACGTAGTCCAATAGTTATCAGCCGCTATCTTCACCTTGATTCACCGCTGCTACACTCGGTCTAGGGCAGTTTTTGACCTGCTGAATCATTCCAGTGTTTGCTGGAGAGATTCGGAGATCACCACTCAATACAAGTCTATGAGCGCCTCGTTCTGGCAGCTTCTAACTTCCAGAAGTCAGAAGGTGCCAGCACAAGATGGCGCCGCTGAACCAAAGCAAATCAAAGGTGAAGACGGCAGCAAGTAAGTATAAGATTAGGGTCAGGAACCTTAGTTTAATAGCACCACTTCAGAACTAAGAAAAAGAAAACCTCTGGAGTGGTGCTTTAACATAGGAGCAATTTGTGCTTCCGCTGATTACCATGCATTGTAGAATGTGTTAGGACTTTTGTGCACAAACCAGTGTACAGCAACAAGTACATTCACAGAAATATCTATGTCTGCAGCCTTTTTCTGGCTTTGTCCCCCATTTTGATGAAAATGTATGGGTTTGGAATAAGATTAACTTAATTGTCATAAAAAGTTGAGTAACTTTTTTTTTATCTGTAGATTATCTTGAGCTATAACCTGTATTATAGTATAAATTTCTGCCCACTTCAGAATTGGAGACATTGGTCCACTGTGAACAGTAATAGGAGTCCAGCCAAGATATTGGAGATCTCTGCTGATAAACTGCAGCATTTACAACAACAGCACAACATTGAATGTACATACCTTATCAGACTATGTTCCCACGATCAGTATTTGATGAGTTTTTGGTGTTACAGCTTCTCTGCAGCATTTTCTACATCTATTAGATAAATTAGGTTACTTACCTTTTTATTCTGTGTGTTTTTTTGACATGCATTTTTAAATGCAATTTCATGGTTGCAGTATTTGCCTCTTTTTGATATGTCACGCTTTGAATAAAGCTTCTTTGTTTTAGATACTACCTGGTATTTGGCTTTAACCACACTTTATTGATACAGTCATGAGTGGATTACGTGTGTTTTTAGTCTTCACACAGCATTTTTTACATGTAAATTTTCTGCATCGAATCCAATTCTGTGGGGAAAATCTGCACATAAAACTGACCACACCAGCCAGACAAATTGACATGATGCAGATATTAGAAAGTAGCGTAAAAAAAAGAATCGGGAAACAAGTATCTGTTTATCTTTTTTTACTTTATGATCAAAAATGATTATTGAATCACATTATAAATTGTGTATTAATTATTTTTATGTGTGAGATGTGTTTTTTTTTTATCCTGGAGTTCGGCTAGATGCAGCAGAATTTAGACTGGCGGTGAGGTTTTTTTACTTTAATTTTGTTGCTTTTACTTTTTCCATTTATTTCACACTTTGTGCCCCCCATGAAGGTTATAAAACACCATTATGAGATAATTTAACAGTTAAATACACGATTAATTGTCATTTGTAACTATAACAGTTTATGGCAAATTCAGCCTGGTGCCTGCACTGCGGAGCGAATCTGGGTCTGCCCTAGCATCTTCTTCTACCTCCTGGTCCCAGCAATCACATGATCGCTCTGTTAGCGCTTCCTACACTGTATACTTACTTGTTCTTCATTGTGTATACAGCAATCAGTAGGATAGTCATACAGTATACCATCTCTGTCTTCTCTATAGGGAGTCTGTCCGTCTCTGACAGCTGGCTCCCTGCTCCTGCAGAATCTCGTTCTAAAATATCATTGCAAAGTTATAAGCGGACCACACTGACCGCAGTCAGTTAAAGGGGAATATGACTTTTATCAGTGACTATGCATGTTGCATATTTGCAGCTTTATGTGTGAAAAAATGTGCAGTTTAATACTAAACCATTTGAATAAAAGAGTTTGAAAATCATATTTGTGGAGATAGACATTATTTTTATTGGGTTTTTAACAAGTTACACAAATATAAGAAGTGATTATACTTTCCATAAATTATACATAGTGCAGAACAGTAGCACAATTCACTAAATTACAACTTCGAGTGTTTTTTTTTTTTAATTTGCAGCGGGTCAATTATTTATGCGTAATCCAGCGCATATTTCAAAAACAAATCTGCCCTATGTGCACGTGGTCTAAAGGCACATTCATGCATCAAGGAGGACTCACAACTTTGAAGAACTGTTTTTTGCAAAGTCAGATGCTTGTAAGGGTCTGTTCAGTCGATCATATCACTTTGAATGCTGTCCATGTACAAAATTCACAATATCAACAGTTTTAAGCATGGCCTAAAAACGCATTTCTTTAGACCGGCCTATCTCCTCACCCCACCTATCTAACTATGCCCGTTTTGCCCTCACAAAATTTTCATCCAAATCAGGACCCTCATAACATCTGTTTACACACCCTCTGTGCCCTTAATAGCACTCTGTCTGTATTTATTCAGATACTGGCTGGAGAGTGGTTCATGCAGCATTATGTGAATACCTTATTTATTATAGTGATGGCTAGACTTTTTACCATTTACCTTTCATGTCTTCCCTATATCCTCATAGATTGTAAGCTTGTGAGCAGGGCCGTCACTCCTCTTGGTATCTGTTGAATTATGTGTTACTCTGTAATGTCTTTGTCTGTGCATGTCCCTTCTGTAAAGTAAAGTGCTGCGGAATACAGTGACGACCAAAAGTTTTGTATTTATTTAAAAGTGTGATTACTTCTGTCTGGTTGTTGTCATGCCATTTCCCTGGTGATGAATTGAAAGTGCATGAAGTTGTCATCAGTCAAGACCTTAATTTTAACCAAAATGCTTTTGAATATAGGTATGGTCATTTAATTAAAGAAAAATGACTTCCAAAAGTTTTGCATCTACTATTTATTGATCACAACGTAGAGAGTAATTCATTGTTTACAATGCCATAACTTAGTATTTTGTAGCATAACCTCTTGCTTTAATTACTGCGCTACATTGACGGGGCATTGAAGCCACTAGGGTATTCAAGACATCTTGAGGAATCTTGCTCCATTCCATTTGCAAATCTGCAAACAATTCATCTTTATTGCTATGGGTACGGGCCCCAACTTGTCGCCCTAACTCATCCCAAATGTTCTCTATAGGGTTTAAATCAGGTGGTTGGCTTGGCCATTACAACAGGCGAACATTTTTCTTTGCTAACCAATTTTTGACTAAATTGGATGTGTGCTTATGATCATTGTCTTGCTGGAAATTCCATGCCCTGCTTACTTTGGTTTTACCATGTGGCAGCATTACATTCTCTAGTATATCCTTGTACATGGTAGCATTCATATTTCCATCAATTCTATGCAGAGGACCAATGGCAGATACAGAAAAGCAGCCCCAAACCATGACATTGCCACCACCATGTTTCACTGTAGGTGTTTGGTATCTTACATCATTACATTTTCAAATTGGGGAGTATATATTGTGCTTGTCATCAACTACCAAACAGATTGAATTTGGATTCATCTGACCACAACAACTTAGACCAATCTGTCTCCTTCCATTGGCTGTGTTCTGGTTCTTTGCAGAAACGAAAGGCATCTTGACTGGAACTCGTTCATTCAACCCTACTGCTCTTAGCTGTCGCACCACAGTTTGGCGACTCACTTTGACCCCATATTCTTCCTTCATTTCATGTGAAATCTGTACAGCACTGTTATGAACATTAGATACTGACTTTTCCTTAATAATGTGATCAACTCTGGAGGAAGTTTTCTGTGGTCATCCACTTCTAGGTTTGTCAGCGGTTCCATAACCTTCTTTTTCTTTCTTTATTATATGTGACACTTGACTCTGAGAACAGGTGAATTCTATAGCTACCTCTTTTTGGCTTTTGCCTGACTTCACTCTCAGAATAATAAGCTTCCTGACATCTGGTGATAAATTTGGCTTTATCTTTGCCATGTATTAATCTAAAAACACACACTAAAAGAAAAAAAATTAGGCAAAATTCAACTACCCATGAGAAAATATGCAAAACATTTGGCCAAGCAAATGTTGAAAACTAACACAAAAAGGGATAAAACAATGTCAAACACAATTTTTTCCCTTATAGCTGACAACCATGTGTTTCCGGTTTACTAAACAACCAGACAGAGGTAATCACACTTTAAAAAAAAAAAAAAGCGAAACTTTTGGTCACCACTCTATGTTGGCGCTATAGAAATAAAAATGATTTTATTATTATTAACCCCTATCCGATGTGGCATTCAATAGTACGCACCAAGTCGGAACCCCCGGTTCAGCGCAGTCTCCAGTGCTGAGCCCACACTGAACCAGGCACATGTCAGCTGATTTATACAGCTGACATGTGCCCGCAACAGCCGCGGGTGGAATCGCGATCCACCCACAGCTGTTAACTAGTTAAATGCCGCTGTCAATCTCTGACAGCGGCATTTAACTCGCGCAAACCGGATGCACGTCACTTACCCCGCCCATCGATGACCCCGTCACATGATCGCGGGTCGCCGATGGGTTGGCATGACAACCCGGGGTCTGCAGCAGACCCCTGTGGTTGTCATGCCTAGATTGCTATGAGCGCCGCCCAGTGGTCGGCGCTCATAGCAAGTGAGCATTTCTGCTACATAGAGGCGATCTGCTCATCGCCTGTGTGTAACAGAAACAATCAGATAAGTGCTGCTTCTAGTCTGCCATGGAGACTATTGAAGCATGCAGAAAGTGTAAAAAAAAAAAAAAAATTTATATATAAAAGTTTAAATCACCCCCCTTTCGCCCCATTCAAAATAAAACAATAAAAAAAAAACACATACACATATTTGGTATTGCCGTGTTCAGAATCGCCCGATCTATCAATAGAAAAACAGAATTAATCCAATCGGTAAACGGCGTAACGAGAAAAAAATTCTAAACGCCAGAATTACGTTTTTTTGGTCGCCGCAAAATTGCAATAAAATGCAATAACGGGCGATCAAAACATCAGATCTACCCCAAAATGGCATCAATAAAAACATCAGCCCTCACCCAGTCCCAGACCATGAAAAATGTAGACGCTATAGGTCTCGGAAAATGGCGACTTTTTTTTTTTTTTTTTTTAGCAAACTTTGGATTTTTTTTTCACCACTTAAATAAAAAAGAACTTATAGATGTTTGGTGTCTTCAAACTCGTAATGACCTGGAGAATAATAATGGCAGGTCAGTTTTAGCATTCAGTGAACGTAGTAAAAAAACAACAAAAAAAACAACTATGGTATTGCACATTTTTTGCAATTTCACCGGAAATTTTTCTCCCGTTTTCCAGTATACAATATGGTAAAACCATAAAACCAATGATGTCGTTCAAAAGTACAACTTGTCCCGCAAAAAAATAACCCCTCACACAGCCATATTGACCGAAAAATAAAAAAGTTATGGCTCTGGGAACAAGGGGAGCAAAAAACGAAAACGCAAAAACGGAAAATTGCCCGGGGGTAAAGGGGTTAAAATTAACCACATACGAACCCCACTCAGACCAATGGAGGTGAATGGGATAGTGCAGATGAACCATCGGTCTGCATGTTAAAAAAACGTGGTATGCACCACTCTGTTCCATTTCTCAGATCAGATTTGCCCATTAAACTCAATGCGCGCATAAAGAAAGTGGATACCATAGAGACACCATCCATATAACATCCATTTGTAATGGATGCATTGCACTTATACTAAAAAATTGTATTTAGCCTTGTATAACTTTTTAAAAGCTTGAGATATAATAACTTGATATGCAAAACAGATGTGAAAAAAATGATGTATAAATGACATACAGGTAATACACATAATCCAATAACAAAGACAAATCATCAAATTTTTCTGGATGAAAAATGGACGACTTTTCTTACGGCAGTCTGAACGTGGCCTAAGACAAAGAACAACTCTGATGACTTGTACAAGGGACGCAACTGCTCATGTATTCCCTCCTGCCACTTTGAGGAACAATGGATATATAATGAATTATTTTCAGCAGTTGTATGCTGACAGCTATACAGGGTGCCAACTGGATTACACTCTAAGGATACAGAGCACTAATATATAGATTTACAAATGATATGACATTATAACATACATTTTCTACAGATAGTAACTTTGCAATCATTAGTTCAAAGATATGAGAAATCGCAGAGACTCTTTCATTAGGTCAGGTATATATGGACACAGGATTCTGCATCAGAGCATGGTGATGACAGAAGACACTTACCCATTCCTGAGCAACTGATGGAAGTGATAACTAGCAAAAAAGTCATTGCATGTCTGTATCATCTTCAGACAGCTATTTACAGGTGGCCATTGAGGAAACCACTCAAACGTCTGGCGAAAATAATGTTGGTCATAGCTAGAGATGAGCGTTGTTCGACTCGAACTGTTCGCCAATCTCAAATTCGAGCTGTTTTGGGCGGTGTTCGAGCCGTTCGGTGAACACGAACGATTTGAGAAAAATTCGGCTGTTCGAGGTTATGTTCGATAACTGTTCGTGCACCAAAATCATAACTGGATTTTTTCTCAGTAATGATGAAAATTAATGTTAATACGCAGTTTGAGTGTACAGCGGGGTGGGGGGAGGGGCAGGGGATGGATCTCTGCAGGAATAATGAAGATCTCCATTTTTTTTCTCTTTCCCGCATTTACAGTGGGGAGGTGCAATCTGTCAGCCTATCAGCAGCGCACACACGGAGCGAAGTGCTTTTTTTCACACAAGCAAGGGCATGTGTCATTGGCAGTGTATGTCACATGTCCTTGCCCTATAAGACCAAGCCATTTTCCCCGTCGCCACCATTTTGTCACTGCTGCAGCTGCGTGTTAGACGGCACCGCTGTTGCTGTGTGCGCTATACCTTGTTAATTTCAAGCCAATTTTCGCACAAATCTACAGATAGCTTGGGAGTAGGGAATAGTTGTGATTGCAGTCCTTTTAAGGACTAGGTTACAGCATTTCCTACGACTTTTATCAGGCAGGTCTGTGCTCTTAAATAGATAGATTGTGGGAGTAAAGACTAATTGTAATTGCAGTCCTTTTCAGGACTAGGTTACATCAGTTCCTATCAGTTTTTGCCAGGCAGGTCTGTGCCAGTGCTGTGCAAGTTTTTTTCACAGCATTTGGCTGAATCTAGCAAAGCTAATCCTTTTTGGCCTATTGCAGAGTGTGTTAGTCAGTGGAGTAGCCTATCTGTGTTGCAAGATATACCACCTGTGTATAGAATACCAATTTTTTTACTGCACCTAGTGAAGTAAAATCTTTTGAGCATAGCATCATTCTATTAGTCCATCTATACTGACCTCCATCAGGTTGCAAATTCAAAATAATTTTTTTCTGCATCTAGCTCTGAAAAAATATTTGGCCTTCTAGCAGTGTGTGGGACTTTCTCTATTAGTCTATCTATACTGACCTCCATCAGGTTGCAAATTAAAAATAATTTTTATCTGCATCTACCTCTGAAAAATTATTTGGGCTTCTAGCTGTGTGTGGGACTTGTTCTATTAGTCCATCTATACTGACCTCCATCAGGTTGCAAACTGAATATAATTTTTTTCTGCATCTAGCTCTGAAAAAATATTTGGCCTTCTAGCAGTGTGTGGGACTTTCTCTATTAGTCCATCTATACTGACCTCCATCAGGTTGCAAATTAAAAATAATTTTTATCTGCATCTAGCTCTGAAAAAATATTTGGCCTTCTAGCAGTGTGTGGGACTTTCTCTATTAGTCCATCTATACTGACCTCCATCAGGTTGCAAATTAAAAATAATTTATATCTGCATCTAGCTCTGAAAAAATATTTGGCCTTCTAGCAGTGTGTGGGACTTTCTCTATTAGTCCATCTATACTGACCTCCATCAGGTTGCAAACTAAAAATAATTTTTTGTCTGCATCTAGCTCTGAAAAAATATTTGGCCTTCTAGCAGTGTGTGGGACTTTCTCTATTAGTCCATCTATACTGACCTCCATCAGGTTGCAAACTGAATATATTTTTTTTCTGCATCTACCTCTGAAAAAATATTGGGCTTCTAGCTGTGTGTGGGACTTGTTCTATTAATCCATCTATACAGACCTCCATCAGGTTGCAAACTGAATATAATTTCTTTCTGCATCTACCTCTGAAAAAATATTTGGGCTTCTAGCTGTGTGTGGGACTTGTTCTATTAGTCCATCTATACTGACCTCCATCAGGTTGCAAACTCAATATAATTTTTTTCTGCATCTAGCTCTGAAAAAATATTTGGCCTTCTAGCAGTGTGTGGGACTTTCTCTATTAGTCCATCTATACTGACCTCCATCAGGTTGCAAATTAAAAATAATTTATATCTGCATCTAGCTCTGAAAAAATATTTGGCCTTCTAGCAGTGTGTGGGACTTTCTCTATTAGTCCATCTATACTGACCTCCATCAGGTTGCAAATTAAAAATAATTTTTTGTCTGCATCTAGCTCTGAAAAAATATTTGGCCTTCTAGCAGTGTGTGGGACTTTCTCTATTAGTCCATCTATACTGACCTCCATCAGGTTGCAAACTGAATATATTTTTTTTCTGCATCTACCTCTGAAAAAATATTGGGCTTCTAGCTGTGTGTGGGACTTGTTCTATTAATCCATCTATACAGACCTCCATCAGGTTGCAAACTGAATATAATTTTTTTCTGCATCTACCTCTGAAAAAATATTTGGGCTTCTAGCTGTGTGTGGGACTTGTTCTATTAGTCCATCTATACTGACCTCCATCAGGTTGCAAACTCAATATAATTTTTTTCTGCATCTAGCTCTGAAAAAATATTTGGCCTTCTAGCAGTGTGTGGGACTTTCTCTATTAGTCCATCTATACTGACCTCCATCAGGTTGCAAATTAAAAATAATTTTTATCTGCATCTAGCTCTGAAAAACTATTTGGCCTTCTAGCTGTGTGTGAGACTTTATCTATTAGTCCATCTATACTGACCTCCATCAGGTTGCAAATTAAAAATTATTTTTTGTCTGCATCTAGCTCTGAAAAAATATTTGGTCTTCTAGCAGTGTGTGGGACTTTCTCTATTAGTCCATCTATACTGACCTCCATCAGGTTGCAAATTCAAAATAATTTTTTGTCTGCATCTAGCTCTGAAAAAATATTTGGCCTTCTAGCAGTGTGTGGGACTTTCTCTATTAGTCCATCTATACTGACCTCCATCAGGCTGCAAATTAAAAATAATTTTTATCTGCATCTACCTTTGAAAAAATATTTGGCCTTCTAGCTGTGTGTGGGACTTGTTCTATTAGTCCATCTATACTGACCTCCATCAGGTTGCAAACTGAATATAATTTTTTTCTGCATCTAGCTCTGAAAAAATATTTGGCCTTCTAGCAGTGTGTGGGACTTTCTCTATTAGTCCATCTATACTGACCTCCATCAGGTTGCAAATTAAAAATAATTTATATCTGCATCTAGCTCTGAAAAAATATTTGGCCTTCTAGCAGTGTGTAGGACTTTCTCTATTAGTCCATCTATACTGACCTCCATCAGGTTGCAAATTAAAAATAATTTTTTGTCTGCATCTAGCTCTGAAAAAATATTTGGCCTTCTAGCAGTGTGTGGGACTTTCTCTATTAGTCCATCTATACTGACCTCCATCAGGTTGCAAACTGAATATATTTTTTTTCTGCATCTACCTCTGAAAAAATATTTGGGCTTCTAGCTGTGTGTAGGACTTGTTCTATTAGTCCATCTATACTGACCTCCATCAGGTTGCAAACTGAATACAATTTTTTTCTGCATCTACCTCTGAAAAAATATTTGGGCTTCTAGCTGTGTGTGGGACTTGTTCTATTAGTCCATCTATACTGACCTCCATCAGGTTGCAAATTGAATATCATTTTTTTCTGCATCTAACCCAGCCAATAGTTTTGGCCTAATACCACAGTTTGGCCACTCAGCTCTGCTCGGTTCCCATCCATTGTTTTTTTGTACAAACAACTCCAGAGTTGTGAATTAGTTAACCACCAAAATGAGTGGAAAAAGGCCTGCTGCTGGTGGAAAGGGGAATAGGCGTGTTGGGAAGGGGAAAAAAGGTTGTGTCCGTGGGGTAAGTGTTAAAGCAACAGTAACATCTGCAGAAGAAAGACCATCTTCCAGCCAAACTAAAATGTCTACTTCTTTTAGCGGACAATGTGATAAGATCCCTTTCTTACGGCCACGCCAATCGCTACAAATTCCAGATGAGGCACAAAAACAGCAGGTGCTTCAACGGATATCAAGTGCTCCTTTAAGTGGGCTCTCCTCCACATCAACTTCAACATCACAAATACTCCAGTCCTCAAAGGTGTCACCCCAATCGCACTTGCTTCCTCACAGCTCCCAAATCTCCAGCTGCCCGTCTGAGTATGAGGTAGAACAGATGGTTGAGTCTGCAGAGCTGTTTACTCATACTATAGCCTGGGAATCAGAGGTCGACTCCAGCGCTTCTGTGAATCCAGACGAGGAAATGATCTGCACTGATGCGCAGAATCTTTATGAGTCGGATCCAGGACCAGACGCAGAAGGTTCTGACCATAATGTAGACCCTCGTTCCCAAACTGTAACTCCTGTTGGTGGAGACAATGAGGAAGACGATGATGAGACTCAAATACCTGATTGGAGCGACAACTTTAGTTTTTTGTCAGGGCAGGAACAGGTTGGCTCTGAGGACGACGGGTGTGATAACGCACAGGGTGATGATGATGAGGTTGGAGATCCCACTTACTGTCAACCCACAGTCAGCCAAGAGATGAGGTCAGCAGAGGAGGTGGAGGAAGATGCTAGTGACGACGATGTCAGGTTGCGCCTTCCTGGACAGAGACGTAGTACTGGAAGCATGTCAACAACTGCATCCTCAAACACAACTCTGCCTCTCACCACAAGTCGTGGTGGCTCTTCAGGTCGCATGGGTGCTAAGCCTTGCATAGCCTGGGCATTTTTTCAGATCGATAAAGATGACCCAACTCGTGTTATCTGTAACATTTGTCAGCAAAAGCTAAGTAGAGGCCAAAAAATACATAGTTTCAGTACTTCATGCATGAACCGGCACATGGACATGAAGCATAAGTTGCAGTGGGAAGCTCAGTGTGCTACAATGCGGCCTAGCTGGCCGGGCCAACCACCGTCTGCCATATCTTGTGCATCCGCGGCCTCTTCATCCTCTGTGACTGGGGGGACAGCAGTCACACCTGTTTTGGGGCGCAGACCTGCCACCTCTTTACCCGCAACAGCCAGCGTGATTGGCAGGTCATCATTTTCTTTGGAGGTGGTAACACCAGCTGGTGTTGAGCGCTGTCCGACATCGATAGCACCACCTTTGGATCAAGGCAACCTAACATGTCCGCCTGCATCTTCCTCACAGACCGGCAGTTTGCCAGGGACACCCTTATCAACCCCGTCTAAGCACAATAGCCAGCCCTCGGTCCCTCAGATGTGGACAAGTAAAAGACCATTTCCTCCTAGCCATGAGAAAGCTAAGAGGTTGAATTTCACCATCTGCAAGCTCTTGGCTACAGAAATGCTGCCTTTCCGCCTGGTGGACACAGAGGATTTTCGAGACCTTATGTCCGTCGCAGTGCCCCAGTACCAGATGCCCAGTCGGCACTACTTCTCAAAGAAAGGTGTGCCTGCGCTCCACCAACATGTCGCACACAACATCACCGCTTCTTTGAGAAACTCTGTGTGTGACAGGGTGCATTTCACCACAGACACTTGGACGAGTAGGCATGGACAGGGGCGTTACATGTCGCTGACTGGGCACTGGGTAACTATGGTGACAGCAGGACAAGGGGCTGCTGTCCAAGTCTTGCTGTCCCCACGAGTTGTGCGTCAATCCTCTTTATGTCAAAGTTCCTCCACTGCTTCTGCCTCCTCAACCTCCTCTCGGTCTTCCACCTGCACCCAAAGCCTGTCTGGTCATGCCACAAGCTTTCTAACTGCGCAGAAGGGATCCTGCACACCTCCTTACTATGCTGGCAGTAGGGCTCAACGTCATCAGGCGGTTTTTACTTTGAAATGTCTGGGAAATGTGAGTCACACAGCTGAGGAGTTGTGGTCAGCTCTGGAGAACCAATTTCATGAATGGTTGTCTCCACTGGACCTGAAACCAGGGAAGGCCGTGAGCGACAATGCTGCAAACCTGGGTGCGGCCCTTCGCCGGGGCAATGTCACACACATGCCTTGTATGGCTCACGTGTTGAACCTGGTTGTCCAGCAATTTTTAGCCCACTATCCCAGACTAGATGGCCTTCTGCAGAGGGCACGGTCGCTGTGTGCTCACTTCCGCCGTTCGCATCCCGCAGCTCAGCGACTTACATCTCTACAGAAGTCGTTGGGCCTGCCACTTCACCGGCTAAAATGCGATGTGCCTACCCGGTGGAATTCAACTCTGCACATGTTGCAGCGACTGTGGCAGCACCGACAAGCCCTGGTGCAATACGTTCTGACGTATAGCCTGGGCCAACGAGATCCAGAGGTGGGGCAAATCACGCTGGAGGAGTGGTCTCAGATCAGGGACCTATGCACCCTTCTGCACAGTTTTGAAATGGCGACGAAGATGTTTAGTGCTGACGATGCCATTATCAGCATGACTATTCCGGTGATTTACATGCTGGAGCACATGTTAAACAGAATTCGGAGTCAGGTGGTGGCACAAGAGGAGGTGGAGGAAGTAGAGGAGGAGGAGTTGTATGCGGAAGGGCTAACATCTGCAAGGTCCAGACGGTCGGCAGCACCAAGGCGGCAGGCATGTGAGGGTGGGGGAGATGGTTTTACCAGGGCGCATGGTAGCAGCCAAACTAGTGAGGAAGGTGCAGGAGCCCAGGAAGAAGTGGAGGACGAACTGATGGAAGACTCATCAGATGAGGGAGACCTTGATCACATTTCTGTTGTGCGAGGTTGAGGGGAGAGGACAGAGGAAGGAAGCATGATTGTTACCTCGCCACCAACACAACAGGGACTTGGTGCTCCTGGATGCGCAACACACGAGTGCCTTCTTGCTGCACTACCTGCAACATGACCCTCGAATTGTGAGAATTAGAAATAATCCTGACTACTGGGTTGCCACACTGTTAGATCCCCGGTACAAAAGTAAATTTGCAGAAATTATTCCTGCCATAGAAAGGGATGCACGCATGCAGGAGTATCAGCAGAGACTGTTGCAGAATCTTACATGTGCTTTTCCACAAAACACTAGTGGTGCACGTAGTGAATCTCACAGTTCCAACTTGCCAACCGTGGGACCGTCAAGTGTTCAGCACTCAAACCGTAACAGAACCACAGTATCTGCTGGTAACATCAATTTTGCGGAATCATTTCACCACTTTTTTAGCCCATCCTTTGCAAGGCCACAGGAGACAAGAAGTCTGACACATAGTCAACGCCTAGAGACGATGGTACAGGAGTATCTCCAAGTAAACATTGAAGCCATGACTGTGTCACTGGACCCTTGCTCTTTTTGGGCTTCCAATCTGGATAAATGGCCGGAGCTAGCCACTTACGCCTTGGAGATCTTGTCATGCGCCGCAGCCAGCGTTCTGTCTGAACGTGTGTTCAGCGCTGCTGGTGGTGTGCTGACAGATAAGCGCACGCGGCTCTCCACTGATAATGTAGACAGACTCACGTTCATAAAGATGAACAAATCATGGATCAGAAACGACTTTTCTACCCCTGTGTCATCCTGGGGAGAGTAAAAGCTTGATGATTGGTTAAAATCACCCTACCAACCGTTTTAAGCTTTCAAATTACTAATCATGTTTATCTGTATCTTGGCTGGAAAATAATTTGGGCTTTGTAGCAGTGTGCAGCACTGATTCTATTAGGCCATCTATAATAAGCTCCACCAGATTTAAAATTACTAATCATGCTTATCTGTATCTTGACTGGAAAATAATTTGGGCTTTGTAGCAGTGTGCAGCACTGATCCTATTAGGCCATCTATACTAAGCTCCACCAGATTTAAAATTAATAATAATTTTTAGCTGCATCTAGCCCGGAAAATAATTTTGGGGCTCCGAGATGCGTAAGACACATAAGTGCCTTCTTGCTGCACTACCTGCAACATGACCCTCATATTGTCAGAATTCGAAGTAATCATGACTACTGGGTTGCCACACTCTTAGATCCCCCAAACTTTTCGATCAACCTTTTCATTTTAATTAAGACCAAAAAAATGGTCATTTTTGAAATTATAAGCATTAGCAGGTTATTAGAAACTGAAATCAAACAGTTTTCAACTCAAAACTTTATTCTAGGTGATGTTACATTTTCACATAGGACCCCTTGTTCGAAAGGAGCTTCTGAACTCTCTCGTCCATTGAATTTGTCAGGTTTTGGATGGTTTCTGCTTCAATTGTTTTGCATGAGGACAGAATACCCTCCCAGAGCTGTTGCTTAGATGTGAACTGCCTCCCGCCATCATAGACACTCCTTTTGATGATGCTCCAGAGGTTCTGAATGGGGTAGAGGTCAGGGGAGCATGGGGGTCACACCATAAGTTTGTCCCCTTTTATGCTCATATCAGCCAGAGATGCAGATGTTTTATGTGCAGCATGAGATGGTGCATTATTCATGCAAAAAAATGATCTTGCTGTGAAATACACGGTTCTTCTTCTTGAACCATGGCAGGAAGTGCTGTTTGAGAAAATCCACATACATTATGGAGTTCATCTTTAGCGCCTTCAGGGATCCTAAAGGGGCCGACATTCTCTCTCCCCATGATTCCAGCCCAAAACATTACTCCACCTCCTCCTTGTTGGCGCTGTAGCCGTGTTTGCGTGGGGTGTCCATCAACCAGCCATCCTCCACTCCATCCATCTGGACCATCTAGCGCTGCACGGCACTCATCCGTGAACAAAACAGTTTTGAAATCAGTCTTCATGTAATGTTTGGCCCACTGGAGCCGTTTCTGCTTGTGTGAAGTGGATAGAGGAGGTCGACAGGATGGCGTATGCACAGCTGCAAACCTCTGAAGGACCCTGCATCTTGTTGTTCGGGGGACGTTGGAGGCACCAGCAGCTTCAAAAACTTGTCTGCTGCTATGACAAGGCTTTTTTGCCGCTGCTCTTTTAACCTGACGTAATTGCCTGTAGGAAAGAGTCCTCAATTTGCCCTTATCAGCACGCACACGTGTGTACTGTGAATCAGCTACATACTTCTTGATTGCCAAGACACTTCATCCTGATCATCGCACAATGTTGATTGTAGTCATGCCTTGACCTAAACACTCCACAATTTGTTGCTTCTCAGCAGCCGACACATCCTTTTTCTTTCCCATTTTGGCAGAAAATGTAGGCTGCTTAATAATGTGAGACAGCCTTCTTAAGTAGTCTTGCCTTTCATTGGACACACCTGCCAAACTAATTAGTACAGGTGTCTGCAATTGCTTACAGTGATATAAAGAGCCCTGACACACATCACCATCAATGAGTTTAACTGACAAACAAACAAATTCTTCCCTTATCACTCCTAAACACTTTTTGCATAATAATTTGGAACACAGTGTACATGTGCTTTTCCACAATACACCAGTGGTTCACGTAGTGAATCTTACAGTTCTAACTTGCCAACCGTGGTCTGTATGGAGTTGTTCAATAAAGGGCCCAAGATTAAGATAACATAGATGGGAGAGGTCTCTATGAATAGGAATTCCTAAGTATTTGATACCCTGTGAGGGCCAGGCAAAGGGAAAGTTGGACTGGATGGAATCCTATATGGATTTGGGGAGGGAGACATCGAGGGCCTCAGACTTCGCTGCATTGATTTTAAAATTTGACCATGTAACAAAGTGATCTATTTCAGCCATAACAGCATGGATGGATATATGTGATTGAGTGATATATACTAGGATATCATCAGCAAATAGAGAGCATTTGTACTCGGTGCCTCCCACCTCAATCCACCTAATATTGGGGTTATGGCGAATTGATGAGAGCAGGTGCTCCGTCACTAGGATGTATAAGAGAGGGGACAGAGGACATCCCTGCCTTGTCCCATTGGTGATTGTGAAAGGTGATGAAAATGTTCTGATGCACCCCCTGGGCCTTGGGACACCCGGAGCCGGACCCTTTTTGGTGGATGCTGGTGGTTGTAGTCTTCGTGGCGGCGACCCGGTTCCGTGGCTCAGGGTGGTCAAACCAGTGGCGGAACTATTTATGTGGTTTTGATGTTTAAATGTCCGACTACGCCACCCGTGGATTGCGGTCAGAGTGAACCGCCGCTGCAGGGCAGACCGCTGAGGCTGGTGTTGTGGGTGCAGCAGAGCGTAGCATAACTCCCCACGGGAGGAGTATAGCCTCAGGGCAGTGTATGCGGAGGATGGGGGTGATGGTGCAGGGCAGCAGCAGTAACGACACGGAGTCAGTGATGCAGTCCAGGGCCTTTACTCACAGTTCTTATTATCCAGACCACGTCTGCAGGTAACGGCTGCCCACGTCGTACTGTGCTCACCAGGTGAGGGGCTCAGACAACTCCCAGATAACTTTGGAGTGCTTCACAGGACCCCCTTTGTGTGTCCTTTGTCTGGCCTTTCTTACCAACCCTTCTGTCCGGCTGCCTCGGGCCTCCTCTTGGTAAACTTGGCGCCAGTTTCCCTGACCCTATGTGGTGCCTTCCTAGCGGGTGTAGCGAGGGGCTGCGCCACATAAAATGTCACAGCCTCCGGTTTCTAGCTGAGGGTCGTTTCCTGCCTCCACTAGTTTCGGGGACCGGTCTCCCCCTTTGGCCTGACCCCTCCACGCAGGTGGATTCGGGCGTGCGGTGGCGACTCTCCCGTCCGCACCCCTGGGATCCCTTCATTCC